>NC_057733.1:38285937-38373904 GCF_004010195.1 Chiloscyllium plagiosum | reverse complement strand
CAACATGGTCCCTTCTCCCTCCTCACCCCCGCCCAACCCCATCCAACAATGCTACCCTGCCTGCCCCCATGCACCTCCACCCCCTCTCTGGGCAGCCAGACTGGACATCAACAACAAGCCTGCTGCTGCTGCCTTTTGGGAGTGAATCTCCAGCTAGTACATACACACAGACAGACAGACACAGACAGACAGACACACACACACCTCTTTACTGCAACCCTCCAGCTAGTACATACACACAGACAGACAGACACAGACAGACAGACACACACACACACCTCTTTACTGCAACTTTTGACAGGTTCCACCAGGACAATATTGCAAAGATTATCTGGGGAAGGGGGGGTTTAGGGTACATGCCTGTGTAGAACTCCAGGGAAAGTGTGCGTGTGTGTGTGTGTGTGGGTGGGGGGGGGTGGGGGGGGGTGATGGGGGAGTGGGTGGTCAGTAATTTGGAGATGGTGCCTGAGCTCCCATCAGTCCAGGACTGTTCACAGCAGCATTTCAGTAAGCCGAGTTCACTTCTAATCACTGTAAACAAAAGACATGATCAGTGTTGGAAACACATCTTTGATGTAATGTTTCTCTCAGGTCCTTGAGATCTCCTTCGGATAATCCAATATTCGAATAACTGATATTCACATAATTGAGGGTCCTCTGTATATCTTTCCCCTCTCACCCTAAACCTATGCCCTCTCGTTCTAGACTCCCCCACCGCAGGGAAAAGACTTTGTCTATTTACCCTATCCACTCCCCTCATGATTTCATAAACCTCTATAAGGTCATCCCTCAGCATCCAATGCTCCAGGGCAAACAGCCCCAGCCTATTCAGCCTCTCCCTACAGTTCAAATCTTCCAACCCTGGCAACATCCTTGTGAAACTTGAAAGGGATCAGAAAATATCTACAACATCCTTCCAATAGGACGGAGACCAGAATTGCATGCAATATTACAAAAGTGGCCGAACCAATGTCTTGTACAGCCGCAACATGACAACTCCTATACTCAGTGCTATAAAATAAAGGAAAGCATACCAAATGCCTTCTTCATTATCCTATCCACCTGCGACTCCATTTTCAAGGAGCCATGAACCTGCACTCCAAGGTCTCTTTGTTCAGTAACACTCCCCAGGACTTTACCATTAGGTGCATAAGTCCTGCTAAAATTTGCTTTCCAAAAATGCAGCATCTCACATTAATCTAAATTAAATTCCATCTGCCACTCCTCAGCTCATTGGCCAATCTGATCAAGATCCTGTTGCAATCCAAGCTAACCTCTTCGCTGTTCACTACATCTCCAATTTTGGTGTCATCTGCAAACTTACTAACTATACCTTTTATGCACGCATCCAAATCATTTATATAAATGACAAAAAGTACTGCACCCAACACCAATCCTTGTGACACTCCACTGGTCACAGGCCTCCAGTCTGAAAAACAACCCTCCACCACCACCCACTGCCTTCTACCTTCAAGTCAGTTCTGTTTCCAAATGGCTAGTTCTCCTTGTATTCCATGACATGCTGGATTTTAATATCTTATCCCATTTTAGCAGCTCAGTTTGTTCGTTATTAGCAATCCATGACACAAAACGACAGCAAACTGGATGGAGAGAGAAGAAATCATGCTTAAGAGTAATTTAGTCAAAACGTTTATGGCTGGGTGGTATCAATTGGTTATTGATTTCCTCACTGCATATCCTAAAGTGCACTCAGAAGAATCTTTACACTTCGACAGTTTTAAATGAGAGTGACAACAGGATCAGGAAGATTGAAAATCTCTCCCTCTGACTCTTTATTAAACATGCTCACTGTTTCTCTGCAGCTTATTTGGAAACCTGCAATGTCTGGTCACGGAATGTAGCTTACTGTTTCGTTTTTGGCTTGTCATCGGTTTTCGGCTGACTGTGCTGAAGTGCCTCGAGATGTTTTTCTACATAGGAGTGCCAAACAAATATAAATTATTGTTGTTTTGTTCTTCAGTGTGCATACTTTATTCATCCTGTGCACTCTGTGGTGGATCAGATAAGGAGATATGGAGGTTTGTAAAGGAAAACTGAGATGTAATAAAGCTGAAGGCAGACCCAGAAAGTAACAATTTTGGAAGTGAACAGACTGCAACAATATTCCTCTTGGATTCATAAAGCCCGACAAGTCCATTAATCAACATTTTGGTACATGCGATGTCTATGTCACTATTCTATTTTGCACCATGCCAAAACAAGCAGAGGCAGTAAAATCTGTCATTGTACAAACTGCATTTCTTCAATATTATCCAAGACAGATATCTTCTAACTCAAGATAAGATCTGTGTCTCCAGTCCCTTAAAAGAGATCAGACCGGCAAAAATAAATAACAAGTTTCCAGTGGTTAATCAAGCAACCTTGATCTCAATCCCTAACATTAAAAAAAGCCAGAAAGAGCTCAAAACTGCATAGTGCCACATCAAGCTTCCAGAAGCTTAACAGAAGGAATCCATACAGGAAGTAACGAGGCAGGGGAGGGTCAAAGGTGATCGGAAATTGGACAATAGTGAGAGGTTTTGAAGTAAAAGAGCTTTTGCCAGTGAAGTGCATTATTTTTAATGCAGTTGTGTAAACGCTGCCTCAAATTTGCTGCCCTCCAGAGTCCCCCACCTTTAGAGTTATGGATTTGTTGAACCATCCTCCTCCAATATCTCTTCAACTGTACCTCAACAATATCTCCTAACTATTGTACTGCAACCATGGAATCACTGACAATGGTTTTCCTTCCCGTTTCTGGAATTTTACCTCCAGATCTATCCTTGACCACCTCCTGTTTCTCATCCACACACCAGCCTCCAACAAGATCATTTGAAAGCACAGCATTCGATTTCACACATATCCTGACAACACCCAGCAGTGCCTCACCACCTCTTGACTCCTCCACTGTCAGAAAATGATCAAAACTCCACTGTGCAATAAGCAGAAACTTCCTTCAATTAAATACTGGGAAGACTGAAGCCATCACATTCGGTTCCTTCCGTGTCGCCACACCAGCCCTTTCCCACGGAACAATGTAAATGCAAACCCATGCAGGTTGCACCAAGCCGGGATGTCAACTTTGACCCAGAGGTACAATTCCACCTTCATATTCACACTACCCCTGACACCGTCCAATCCCACTCTGCAACATCCCCCAACTATGTACCTGTATTAGTTCATCTGTTGCTTAAATTCTCAGTCATGCCTTTGCTTCCTCTATTCCACTGGACTCCTAGTTGGTCTCCTACTAAACCGAAACCCTCCCTAAACCGAAGCTCAACCAAAACTCTGATACCCAACGAATAACTCACAACAAGGCCCATTCATTTTATCTCTGCGCTTACCGATGAACATCAGATACCAGTCAAAAACATTCTGATTGAAAAATTCTGATCCAAGTTTCCAAGTCCCTCCATGGCCTTGTCCCTCCCAATCTGGGTAACCTCCTCCAACCCTCCAAGATATTGCCACCTCTTTCATCTGGCCTCGCGAGCATCTCCTATTTTAATCTTTCAACCAGCGGTGGCCGTGACCTCAGCTGCCTAGGTTCAGAGCTCTGGAATACTCAATAATCAATTATTTCAAAGCCATCATGATGATGTGAAATATGACTATTCACAATCCATTTTCAGACTGCAACAATATTCCTCAAAGAATGAATGCTTTAACCCCACAATATAGCTCCATCATCCTGGTTCGTTTGCAGATTAAAGACTTTTGCCTGCACCTTGCAGTCCAATGGCATAGCTTCATAAGCAGTTTTAAATGATATTTAGGTGATTGAAATTGGCATGCATTTATCATTTCAAAGGAGCGAAATTTCTTTTGTAGTTAACATGTGGTTATAGACAGCAACACTAATTGTGGCAAAGTTACCAACTGACTTAGCACTTCTTAACATGTTAGAGGCATGTGAAAAGAGGCAATACAGAAATATTCTGCAAGGTGACGGACAGCAACTCCAACATAAACAGCTTGGAGGTAGTGATAGGCCAATACCTTTCAGAACACGTCATGTCAGTTACCACTGCAGATTAAGTTGTATGCTGTGGAGTCTGAGTATGACTGAAATGGTGTTAGTTGTGAAAAGACTAATTGGAATCTAAAATTGAACTTATGGGACAGTAAATGGGAAACTCATGTCTTTCCTTCTCTCCACTGGAATCAAGAGATAAGAGACTGGGCTCAGTGGACCATAAGATATATGAGCAGAATTAGGCTACTCAGCTCATTGTGTCCCATAACCCTTGGTCCCCTTACTAATCAAGAACCTATCTATCTTTACCTTAAATACATATATTGATATGATATATATTTAAAGACATTTTTAGTTTTTAATTCAAAATTTGTTGGTTTATGAAAAGAACAGCTATTGAAAACGGTGAATGCAAATTAGTGACAGGGTAAGTTCTGTATGAAGCCAATGGAATGTTGCATAGATAACCTATCAGGGAAACTTCAAGCAGAGGTACACTAAACAAGAAGAGACAAGAAGGGGCCAACTATCTTTCCTTTCTCAGTTCAAAGCCATCTCTTGCAGACATGTCTGTTCTACTGTCCAGGAATACATGTGGAGAAGTGTTAAAAAGCAGTTTCAAGTCTACTGGGACTGAATACTGTGATGTGTACCAGCCTGGCTTCCAGTGACAGTGTGCTGTGACAGTCTATCTCCTAGTTACCCCACGTTGCAGATGAACAGTCTCAGTGCATCCAAGTGCTACAAATCAATTAAAAGGGAAACAGCACAGCAACGAATTCTCTCTTACCCTGAATGCTGGAATTCACTCAGTCAATAGGTATCATAGTCATACAGTGTGGAATACAGCTTTCCCAAATGTAACTCATCTCATTTGCCTATGTTTGGCCCCTATCCCTCTCAACCTTTCCTACACATGTACCTGTCCAATATCACTTAAAAGTTACTGTATTTGCATCTACCACTTCCTCTGGCACTTCATTCCATGTACAGAACTACAGAATGTCTAAAGATGTGTGAAACTAAGGCTTGTGAAGCTAACAGTTCACCTACCAATGTCAAAGTTTCTGGGAGCCTCTAATACAAGGGTAGCAACGTTCAACTAACCAGCCTTCGAAAAATTCAGAGAATAATCTGCATATCTTTAATTTTAAAACATTTAATCAGTTTGGATTCCCCTCTTACTTATAATCAGTATGTATGAGTGTTGTGTTACTATTTATTCTTGCATTTAATAATTAATAAGCTGTCTTTTTGTGAATTGGCTCCTCTTAAAACTGAAATTTATTTGAGTCTAGCAGAAAGGTGTCCAAAGGGAAGGGATTTTTTTAAACTCACCTTGTTGCAATCAACTGATGGAGAATCTATTACATCCCTGCTCACCAAGGTGCTTAAAAATCTGGGTTCACTTGTCCAGAACCATAACAAGTTAGGAACCTGATAAATATGTTCAAGACATTACTTGAAAGTAAGTTATTGTTGTTTATCTCAAAAACGCAGCTTACTTTTACAGGGCTGGTGATCTAACTGTATCGAAATTAGCACCTTCTGCTTCCTCTGCTCGAGCCACAAATTAGAGATCAGTGTCTATCACAATAAATTATTTTTAGAGTCCTCAACACTGAGAATAAAGACAAAGTCAGCATGAGGACCTGTTCCCCAGCAATCTTCCTGAGACAAGTCATTAATAGCAGTCATTGTACAATATTTGAGTGTCAGCTCACTTCAGTCTCAGAAACAGAAATGATGTACTCACGCAACCACCACCTCCACCCAACTAAACCACCCCCACCCACGCTCAAGCTAACAGCACAGATTTCCATTTCAGATCTCAGATCTGTGTGATGGGAATGCCATTTGGTTGTAGATGCCAGTTTTCAAACAAAATGTTAAACTGAAGCCACGTCAAACTGCAACTAAAATAAAACATCTCATGACAGCATTCATACTTCAGCAGGAAATTCTCACATGTCTTGCCCAGCACTCCCTCCCTGGAGCAACATCACCAGAAAGGAACTAATTAATTAATTGTTCACTCATCCAAATTGCCATCTATGGATTGTGCTGCGACCAACTAAGCTACTATACTCATCTATAAAATGACAACAACAATTCAAGAGATGTTTATTGGCTATTAATGCACTGTTGAGGTAATCCAAAAGGGGATATGAGATTTATTTTTGTAACTTTATTTTAGATTTCAGAACAAATTATCCAGCCTGCCCTTTGCATTATATAGTCTTTTTGGGAAGGAAAGATAAAGTAGTAAAGCATTCCTTTCCTTCTTTGACTTTTATTTGGGTACTTAGAGATATTTGCTGTACTGATCCAAGTACAAAGTCACGCTCAGTGAACTTTGGGATCCTCATGACATTCCAAATCTCTTAAATGAGAATTTGCACAGGAAATCATTTGAGTCATTTATTCCTGGCTTTGGACTTTGCTAATGGCTGCACAATCCTTACCAAATATACTCAAGTCATATTAAACTCAAAATGTTAACTCTGTTTCTTTCCCAATAGATGTTGCAAGATTTACTGAGTTTTTCCTGCATTCTCTGTTTGTATTTCAGATCTCTAACAGCCACAGCATTTTGCTTCAGTTTTATTTGTATGACCATGCTTGTCAAAGAGGCTAGAATTGCTAGCAATGATATGTGGGTCCATGGGACTATTCAATGGTCATTGACTTCAGCTGGCTGAGACTGATCAAGATTATTCCATTTAATTCTGACCTGACCTTCTGACCCCATATTTGCCTATGTCCACCTTGGTGTTATCTCCCACCTCAGCTGCTCTGCTACTGAAACCCTCATTTATGCCTTTGCTACTAGGCTTGATTGTTCTAATACTCTCCTGACCAGCTTTCCACCTTACGTCCTCTGTATGGTTGATCTTATCCAATATCCTACTGTCTGCACCCTAACTTGTACCAAGTGCTGATTTGACATTGCCCATCTGTTTGCTGACAGTGGCACACACTGTAGCTGGACACCGATTTTAAAATCATCAGGCCAGTTTTCCAAATCAATCTTTCTCTCGCCTTTCTATCTCTATACAGTCTCCTTTAATCCTCACAGATCTTTAAACTCTATTCCAGTGCTGGACTTCTGCGCTTTGCCAATTTTCATTGCACCACCATTGGTGCTGGGCCTTCAGCTGATGAAGGGCTTTTGCCCGAAACGTCGATTTTCCTGCTTGCCGAATGCTGCCTGCTGTGCTTTTCCAGCACCACACTCTCTACTTCATCTGCTTTGGCCCAAAGCTCTAGAATTCCTTTGCTAAGCTTCTTACACCTCCTTTTATATGTCCCTGACAACCTCACATAGTAGGCAAAAGTGAGGACTGCAGATGCTAGAAATCAGAGTCTAGAGAAGAGTGGTGCTGGAAAAGCACAGCCGATCAGGCAGCATCCGAGGAGCAGGGAAATCGACGTTTCGGGCAAAAGCCCTTCATCGGGAATCTGATGAAGGGCTTTTGCCCAAAACGTCGATTTTCCTGCTCCTCGGATGCTACCTGACCTGCTGTGCTTTTCCAGCACTACTCTAACCCAAACTCTTCATAGTGTCTATTTAAGTGTCCCTGTGTCAAATTAGGTTTCACCACTGCTGTTGTGAAACACTGGGAGATCCAAACTTAAGTTACACTGCTAATATAGAGCTTCATTGCATTGCCCAAGTCTCAGCTTCAGAACTGTACCCCTTCATGCTTAAATATATATGTTAATTTCCCACATTCTAAATGATTTCCTGGACTGTACAAAAATACACACACCATTGACAGTGCCCCCACCTTGTTATTTTATTCATGAACCAGTACTATCTCTCTGTCAGTCGTGAAAGCACACTTGTTACGCATCATTACACTCTGACATCTTCTGTTATGAAGTGTCCTTCCATATACAATTATAATGCTTGAAGCATTATAATTTGCTTTACTTCCATTCTGGCTCAGTCATCAGAGCAAGATAAAGCCTTGTTAAGTAAACTGTCGCACGCCTTTGTGGTTAAATGCTTCGAAAGGTCCAAAGTTTCCAGAGCCTACAGGCCAATTTTCCGTTCGAAATCATTATTCTGCTGCAGAGATTTTGCACACTACTTAAAAAAAAAAGTGAACTGGCCCTTTGAGTGAACTCTGAGTGGCCACGGTCCACAGCTACTGTGCAACATGGGTAACATTTTAAAGCCATGAGAATGATAAGGTATAGATTGTCACACATAAAAGTTGCATTTTCTGTTTGCTCTATGTCGAGATAATAGTGTCATCACAGCTTGTATTATTAATGATGAGAAGCTGTCAGTTGCACGCCAAAAGCAACAGATGGTCTACTTTGTGATAAGAAATCCCAATAAACATATTGCCACTGCTTGCTGCATTGCAACAGAAACAAAACCATATCCAGCGTCTTTTATAAATGAAGTCAGAGGGTAACAGTAGTTTGCCCTGATAGTAAAACGTTTCATATTGGTTGGACTTTTCCTTAACTTGAAGAACTCAAAATGTGTTTAGAATTTGCTCAGTTAAAAATTGAAAGTGCTGATTTTGGATTCAAAAAAGGAATACAATTATTATATTGATAAACACAGCTTTAAAATAAAAAGAACACTCAGAAACAGAAGAAAAATTGAACACAGTAAGAAAGTTTATAAACAGAAAGTGCTGGAGAAACTCCGCCGTTCTGGCAGCATCTGTGGAGAAAGAAACAGAGTTAATGTTTGGAGTCCAATGTGACTTCTGTTCAATACTGAAATAGTTCCAAAAAAAAAGTCGTACCAGAGTCAAATGTTTCTCCAGCATTCTCTGTGTTTGTTTCTGATTTCCAGCACCTACAATGTTTTGCTTTTACCAGCAGTTGGTCGGAATTGTTGGGTTTTAAGGAGGGTCTTACAAGAGATGCCAGGGTGAGAGTGGGGTTTGGGCAGTTGAAAGTGAGGATGAAGGCACAAGTACCCAGAATCTGAGAAAGAAAGGTTGTAGATGGGGGGGGGTGTGGGTCAAGAGACAGTTGTGGAGAGTTCGCCCAAGATAGAGCGAAGAGGAGACTCAAAGGCAAGTGTTACATGGAATTACAATGAATTTACACCACAGAAACTGGCCATTGCACCAAACCTGTATATATCAGACCCCACCACCAGAGCACACAAACGGACCCCACTGCCAGAGACATATTTCCCTCCCCAACCCTATCTGCATTCCATAAAGACCATTCCCTCCGTGTGCCTTGTCAGGTCCACGTTCCCCCCCCCACACACACACATACATACCAACCTACCTTCCCCTCCCCTGCCACCACAGGAATTGCAAAACATGTGCTTCCCCCCCACCACCTCACCTACTCCAAGGCCCCAAAGGAGCCTTTCACATCCATCAAAGTTTTACCCACACTTCCACACGTCATCTCTTGTATCCGTTGTTTCCGATGTGGTCTCCTCTACATTGGGGAGACAGGACACCTAATCGCAGAGTGCTTCAGAGAACATCTCTGGGACACTCGCACCAACCAACCCTACCACCCCATGGCCGAACACTTCAACTCCCCCTCCCACTGCGTCATGGACATGCAGGCCCTGGGCCTCCTCCAACGGCACTCCCTCACCACCCAACGCCTAGAGGAAGAACGCCTCATCTTCCACCTCAGGACCCTCCAACCCCATGGCATCAATATGGATTTTGCTGGTTTCCTCATTTCCCTTCTCCCCATCTTATTCCAGATTCAACCTTCCAACTCAGCACCCCCTCATGACCTGTCCTACCTGTCCATCTTCTTTCCCATCTATCCATTCCACCCTCCTCTCCAACCTATCACCATTACTCCCACCTTCATCTACCTTGCCCCCAGCCCCACCTCCCTCCCATTTATCTCTCCACCCCCTTGGCTCACAAGCCTCATTCCTGTTGAAGGCTTTTGCCTGAAACGTCAATTCTCCTGCTTCTCAGATGCTGCCTGACCTACTGTGCTTTTCCAACACCACACTCTTGACTCTAATATCCAGCATGTGCAGTCCTCACTTTCTCCTGGTATATATCAGCTTCTGAACTCTGGGTTGGGCCACCTCTCACCATATTACATGGTGCTGAAATAGGCAATTCAGCCCATTAAGCCTGTTCTGGAATTCAATATAATCATGACTGATCTTGGGTTTCAACTTCACTTCCACACTCCCCATATCCATTGACTCCCTGAGATCCCAAAAATCTGTCTCTTCAGCCTCAAATATATTCAATGATAGAGCATGCAAACCCACAGGGCAGAGCATTCCACAAGTGTTACAACGCTGAGTGAAGTGATAGCTTTTCTCCCCCATCTCAGCCCTAAATCATTGATCCTTTACCCTGAGATTGTGTTGATGTATAGTAGATTTTGACGAGCAGAAATACCCCAGCATGAACCCTGTCAAGGCCATTCAGACTCTTGTATATTTCAGTGAGATCACCTCTCATTCTTCTAAACACCAGAGAATACAGACTTAACCTTCTCAGCCTCTCATTCAAGGATAACCCCCTCACCCCTGGAACCCATGGGGTGAATCTTCACTTTGCAGCCACTGGGTCCTCCTCACAGTTTCCAACCTCACCCATCTTTAAATCATCAGCAAGCTTTTATTTCAAGTATCCATAATTCAATACTTAATCTAATCCTGTAAGAAAATCCTACGATTCTTTTTTTCTTAATCTACCACACATAGACCTGGCTTCCCCTAAAACTGAAGTTGAGGTATGCTGGACCTGAAAGATAATGTGAGCCAGGGCTTGTTGAATAGGAAATTGTTCTAGACCAGACCAAACCCCTTCAATACATATCATGGGGATAGCCGAGACCTTAACTTTTAACATATTGAAAGGCAAATCTGCATTCCAGATGGGATTTGGTTGCTCAAATTATTCAGCTTTAAGCGAAATTCACTTTATTCTTACACCACAGTTAAAATACAAACAAGAAAATAAGAACTTGCACAACACCCAACACGCTTAAACAGCGATTAATGAACCTAAAGGATCCATTAGATACTATCAGCAAAACTAACGTCATTTACAAAATACCATGCAAGAACTGTAAAAAACATGACATCGGACAAATAAGCAGGAAACGTGCCACCAGGATACATGAACACCAACTGACCACCAAAAGACACGACCTACTCTCACTGGTTTCCATACGTATAGACAAAGAAAGACGGCATTTTGACTGGAGTAACACCCACATCCGAGGGCAGGTGAAACAAAGACACGCATGAGAATTCCTAGAGGCCTGGCATTCTAACCAGAATTCCATCAGTAAACACATCGATTTAGAACCCATCTCCCTTCCCTTGATAAAAAACGGAAATGACATCACCCACTTTAAGAAACCAAGACCTTATAAATAGAGAGGTGGGACATACCACCAGTACTTCACCAGAGACTCTCACTGATGATGTTACCTAGTTATGGTGACAAAATATCTGAAAACAAACCTTCCAGCTCAGTGAGCTAACTTACATACTTAGTTATCGAACTGCTTAACAAAATAACATATTATTTAACAACTACTCATCAACTATTCCAATATACACACTCTTAGCAAAGACAAATTCCACAAAACAGATTTCTCTCTCCTCTGATTTCCTCCAGTCCAGGAGAAGGAACACCGAAAGAATGAATCTGGCAGCTAAGAGAGAACTCAAACTTTTCGTGGCTGCAGAGACAGAGCTATGTTAAGCAGCTTCAACTCCAAAATCCTCACTTCAGCAACTGAAAGCAAAACTAAAACCCTGAGTCTGTGTGAACCTGACTCCATGCATTCCTACTTCTTTTGTCTAATTTAAAGAAAACCTATAGTTATTTACCCTGCTTTCCACGGAGCAGACACCTCAGCACCAGGTCTCCAACACCCCTTTCAAAGAACAGGACAGGACAAATCCCTCTTAAAGGCACATCTCGTCACAATATGGAGCATTGTTCTGGAAGAGGTGAAGGTGCAGGAACAGAGTGCGATTTCAGCCTGGCTAAGATTGGAGTAGTCAGGTTTGGAGAAGACAATGGCATGGACATGAGCTTCTGTGGAAGTTGAGTTAAGGTAGGGGCAAGTGAAGTTACATTTAAGAAAATAAGCAGTTTTTGTGTTGGACAGAAGATAACAGCTCAGCTTGGGGTCAAACAGTGGGCGGCACGGTGGCACAGTGGTTAGCACTGCTGCCTCACAGCGCCAGAGACCTGGGTTCAATTCCCACCTCAGGCGACTGTCTGTGTGGAGTTTGCACATTCTCCCCTTGTCTGCGTGGGTTTCCTCCGGGTGCTCCGGTTTCCTCCCACAATCCAAAAATGTGCAGATTCGGTGAATTGGCCATGCTAAATTGCCCATAGTGTTAGGTGCAGGGGTAAATGTAGGGGAATGGGTATATGGGTGGGTGCGCTTCGGCGGGTCGGTGTGGACTTGTTGGGCCGAAGGGCCTGTTTCCACACTGTAAGTAATCTGTAAGTAATCTGTAAGAAAGTTGGCCCAAAATTTTGGTTCAAACAGAGACTGAGAACATCACAAAGGCAAGGGCAATCAGTGGAAGCTGTACTGCACCGTCAGAGTTATGAGGGATGGAAATTGTAAATAAATGACGGGTATTAAATGGAAAACCAGCAGGTAAGTAACGAAGACTAAGGCAGAGACAAGGTCTAAATGGGGCTACTTCAGGTTGGTGGTGGTGGAGCCATTGCGGCCGAGTCTGGGAGTGGTCTGCTTCGATGGCTTTGGCAGCACGGCCCAGGATTCCATCAGACCAGTGGTTTCGGCCTGGCATCCTGAATTTGGGATTCTGCGGGGTCATGTGGTCCAGTATTCCAGCGGCACGGCATAGCTGTCTTAGAGTGGTACTGTCTTTTCCTGAACCCAAGCACCATGAATTGACTAAGATGGACTTTGTCTTAATGCTTAAAAACATTTTCCTTATCTATGTCTTCTGCTTTTAGTATAAGTGCTGAAGTACAGCAACTTAAACACTTCTTATTGTTTATTCTTGTAAAAAATACAAGTGACAATACATGACCATTTTTTATTCTAAGTTGTACTGAGCATCAGCAAGTATGTGAAAGGAGCAGGTAGTTCATCACCTGCATTGAGGGGTAAGTGAATATTAACGCTATTGAAGCCTGAAGTCGCGGGTAAATAAAATAGAGGGGTAAAGGTGACATTGCCGTAGACCTAGAGGACCATAAGCATACTCTCTCATTAGAGAGAACTGACAAGTGGTGCTTTAACCTGAGGGTCACCACACCTCAGGCGAGGGGAGAGGTTGAGAAGCCAGGACCTTCATGGTAATCTCAACCCGTATGGGAATTGAACCCATGCTGTTGGCTTCAAGCTGCATTGCAAGCCAGCTCCCCAGCCAATAAATATAACCAAGATTGTGAATTCAATTCAGCAAATGGGAATCTCCACTTCACCCAGAACTAAAGTTTTGTTGCATTTGTCTAACTGCTTTAAAACAGTGAAAAAAAATTATTCTGCTGACCAGGGTAGGCAAGGAAGAAAAAGCAGAGGCTCCCCTGCTTCTGTGTTCACTGTGTAACCATGTCTAATTTGCTGAGAATATTGAACTCCTGACTTCTTCAGTGAGGCCACTGACGAAGTAACAGCTCAGACAAACGATCGAGAAATTCAGCACATCCACTTTGATTGTGACCCTTCTATTAAAGTACTAACAGCTCAAATGGTTAATCAGACAATGGACCAAGTGAAGGATGAGGTAAGCAGTGGGAAAGATTTATACTTAACTCAGAAGCTCATCGTCTCTCTTTCTTCGTCTTCCAAATGATCCCATCGCATGACTCAGCTGCCAAGGTTATCATTCCTTGGACAGTCTCTTTAGCTTCTTTGGCCAATATTTGAACAACCTCCATGACCTCTATTAAAGTTTTAGATTATCCCTGCCAGAGATGACTAGAGGATAAGGGCAAAAAGTAACAAGTCTGCTGGAGGGTTGTCTGTAAACAGTGCAAACAGACCAAGATCCAATGCTGGGATCTGTTCCTAGGTAATCCATCTCATTACATGCTTCTGCAGTCAACAGCTTGAATTCCACATCGAGAACAACATCTCCGAGTGCTTACAACAACTGCTGGAGAGCACCCAGCAAGCAATGAAGGCAGGTTTGAGTGCAGACACTGAAGACGCAGCCAGAGATGGGATTTTGAAGAAGCTTTTGAAGTCCAGGTCAGATTGGTGTCGTATCCCACATTCCAATAAGTCTTGGGATCCGGCAAAGAAATGGCATGTCCTGCTCTCTTCATAAAGGGCTTTATTCTACATCCACAACATTTAAACGGCTTCATTCTCATTATTATTATCTTGTCTAAATATGTAGGATACACATGGTCTGGTATTCCAGCAGCACAGCATAGCTGTCTTAGAGTGGTGCTGTCTTTTCCTGAACCCTAGTTATATCAGACAGACCTAACTGCATCATTCTCATATGTAAAATTAAGAATGGTTGCCTTTAAATAGGGATGATAATCTGACCAATTATAGTCCCAATTATGAATTTCCTAAAATCACCTTATTTTATCATGTTAAGTTTACTTACTTTTATATAACATATGTTATTTTGTAGAAATAACAGATATTGCTGTAAAAACACAGCACATCTGGCAGCATCTGTGGAGAGAAAGCAAAGTTGGCATTTGGGGTCCGGTGACCCATCTTCAGAACAGGTAGTCATTGGAAAAAGATGAAAAATGTGTTGCTGGAAAAGCGCAGCAGGTCAGGCAGCATCCAAGGAGCAGAAGAATCGACATTACGGGCATAAGCCCTTCTTCAGGAACATCGATTCTCCTGCTCCTTGGATGCTGCCTGACCTGCTGCGCTTTTCCAGCAACACATTTTTCAGCTCTGATCTCCAGCATCTGCAGTCCTCACTTTCTCCTAGTCACTGGAAAAAGGCAATATTTGTACTGAAGACAAGGGTAGGGAGAAAGGAGTAATCAGACAGGTGGAAACTGAGCCTAGGGAGACAAAAAGAAGATAGGGGGCCAACAGGAGAAATAGCGGTAAGCTAGAGATAAAGAAAAGCTGATAACTGGTACCATAAAGTAGGTGACAGTGGATTCACTGTGCTGAAAGCAGCACAGGTCAGGACAGGGCCTGGGAATGGGAGTAGGTAACGGGCCATAAAGGAAGGTGTTCAAGTTCTAAAATTATTGAATTCAATATTGAATCTTAAAGTCTTCAGGGTCCTCAAATGGAAAATTAAATGCTGTTCTTCCAGCTTTTGCTGATCCTTGCTGGAACGCTACAATGAACTGGAGACAGAGATGTTGGTCAGGGAACATGGTGGTGGGTTGAAGTGACAGGCAACTAGAAGCTCAGGGTCATTTTTGCAGACAGAACCTAGGTGTTCCAGGTATTTTGTGTTGAGAGTGACTGAATGTCTGAATAGATGACGGCATGGGCTATGATACAATGATCCTTTCTCGTGTCTTTACTGTTAGGTAAATGTGAATCCAAACTGAACACTTCTTGGCAGGTCTAAAAAAAATTCATACAATGTAGTTTTATCAGGTTTGTAAAGATGCCATACTCTTTCTCCAGACTAATAACCATTATGAAATACATTTTGAACAATTTGCCACATTTTGACCGAGCAGGAATACAGATCTTTAATGCCTATTTTAAAATGGCGAGACAATTAAATGTAAGGATTAAACAACAAATGCAAGTATTGTGACTGTGATCCCTACAGTTAAAACTAAATTGTTAACAAGAGCAGTTCTGTCAGAAATTTATAGCATCTCTATGGGTGAATTCCCACCAAGGTCTTTCCAAATATTCAGACATACCTTTGGTGGTAGAGCTGTTGCAGAAGTCCCTAAATGTCAGTGGGCTGCCCCAACACTGGATATTCATTCCCACAATGTGGTAAACTCACTACAATGCCACAGCACCACATTCTGCTGAATTCACTTTCCAGTACAGAGTATCCCAGTTCACTTCCATTCCATCAATAATCAATCATTGGGTGCTCTTCCTGTATCACTCAACTGGAATGTGCAGGAGAGGTGCAGTCCCAAAGGCATCAGTGTCCCTTTGTTATGCATTATTCACACAAGTTTAGCCAGTGAATGTCAGTGGGCTTTCTGGCTGATTGTAGGCACCTCACTGACAAACTTGCTCCCAGAAGAAGTATCCCCACAATTGAAAGCAATCAGGAATAGGGAGTATGGTGGATTGTTCCTTTGAACACGGAAATGCTGATGCCAACTATGCTACCCTGAGCACAACTGACATGAGCCAACACTGCACAGTAATGGGCGAAAGTGCGGACTGCAGATGCTGGAGGTTAGAGTTGAGAGTGTGGTGCTGGAAGGACATTTGCGCAAAATGTCAATTTTCCTGCTCCCCAGATGCTGCCTGACCTGCTGTGCTTTTCCAGCATGACACTCTCGACTGCAGAGTAATGATCAAGTCCTCAGAAACATGGAAATATACACAGCAACTTCAATGGAATACCTGTTCCCCATTGCCAAGAGACAAGAAATTCAATTTAGAACTACCAATGTGAAAAATTACACAAGATCTGAAGTGAGAGCTAACATTTTGATTTTTTTTCTAGAGCACGTAAACATTTTCAAAATTAAGAACTTAATTTTTTATGATGGTCTGGTTAACTCCCAAACTATTACAGAATTGATTTGTGCTGACAAATCCTCTTATGTCTTTATTAGTCAAACTGCCACAAGGAAGGAATGACAGTCTTTAAACCTGTATTGGTGCAACACTGAAATACACCAAATATCTAAGAGGCGATCAATGATTGCAGTCGTCTTAGCTAAGACAGGATGCAGGGCATAGAATCAATATATTGAACTGGTCCAAAGCTACATTTTGGCTGCATAAGCCTTAAACTGCTGCTTCCAGCTTTAGAAGACCTCCTCAGAGGAATTCACAAGAGCACAGTTGAAGAGAATAAAACCCCACCATGGGTGGCCAAAATGCATTTGTTCAATACTTACAAATCCTTTCGGTATTTACAGAGAGAATTAAAAAAAAACATTGTGGTGAAGAGAAGTGCAATGAATTTTAGTAACTGATGGCAGTCCAAGTAGCAACGTGATTCCATGACATTTCCTTGAATCACTTCAGTAAGTAGCAGTGCCAAACCCATCAGAAAGATAGCAAGTTATCATCTCATGACCCATTAACCCATGTGGGGAATTAGCCCCCCAAGAACAGGTCAGAGGAGAAGAAATACTGCAGCAAGTAACTCAGCTCCTGACTCCAATAAGCCTGTCCACCATAACGCACAAGTCAGGAGTGTGATTGAACACTCATTTGTCTGAATGGGTGCAGCTCCAACATGCTCAAGAAGCTTGACATCATCCAGGGGAAAGCAGTCCACTTGATTGGCAGCACATGTACAAGTATCCACTCCCTCCACTGCTGATGCTCAGTAGCAGCAGTGTGTACTATCTGCACGATGCAGAATTCACTAAAGATCCTTAGACAGCACCTTCCAAACCCATGCCCACTTCCATCTCGAAGAAGCGCAGGGAACACTACCACCTGCAAGTTTCCCTCCAAACCACTCATCATCCAGATTTGGAAATATATTGCTGTTCCTTAGCTGTTGCTCAGTCAATATCCTGGAATTCCCTCCCTAATGGCATTGCGGGTGTCCTATAGTACACAGGACTGCAGCAGTTCAAGAAGGCAGCTCACCACCACGTTCTCAAGGGCAATTAGAGACAGGCAATATAAAACTAGCCGTCCAGCGACTACATCCCACAAATGGATTTTAAAAAAGCACAATCCAGTGGAGAAAGCCAGACAATGCTAGGTACATGGAGGCCCTGCTGATCTCTATGACAGAGATTATCAAGGTAATCTTCTCAAGACCTCTGCCTGTATCAACAGCCTGGCTGGAAGGAAGGAGCAAAGACAGGCGACAAGAAGATGCAGCTGAGGAGATGTTGAGATGGACCCTGCAGTCAGTAGAAACTGCACTGACAGTGGGGTTAGGACAGCAAGACAGCGATCCAAATATTCTTTCAACTTGGTCACAAGATACTGGGCTGGTATTTATCGCCCATTCCTATTTGCTAAGCAAGTCAATCACATTGCTTTGGATTCATAGGCCAGACCAGGTCAGTTCAGCAGATTTCTGTCTCTGAAGGACATTAGCAAACTAGATGGGCTTCTACGGCAATTGACACTTTCACCATTCGGCCAGCTTTTTTAGTCCAGATGCTTACTGAATTTAAACTTCACCATGGTCCCATGGTAAACCCATGGTCCCTAGAATATTAACGGGTGACCCTGAATTACTTGTTCAGTGACATTAACATAAGTGGAACATGTTCTTGCAGGGAAGAAGAAATTGTCTACTTCGCTGTGTTGACTGTAACGAGGTCAGCCAGGTGGACTTCATCGAAATTAGTTCCCTGATTGGGGCAGTTAATGTGGTCCTATCAGGGAGACCTGGCTGACACAAAAAGGTTGAGGGTCGGAGATACTAACACTTCAGTGCCTGACTCTGTATGAGGTAATACTAGAATCCAGGAGTGTCCATGTGTAAATAAAGGGTGACTTGGTGATGGGATACCAGCCTCTGTGGAGTTACTTCACTATGAGCTTGGAAAGTCTAGGCCTGTGACTTTTTGACAGATTGATTTAGAGAATCTAAAGCATCTTATGGAAGCTGGGTGAGTAGATGAGGGAGAAAGAAATAGATGTTTTGCGAAGTTATGGGAGCAAGCTCAAGTACAGCGTCAACATCAGCTTGGGCTGGATGAGCTAAATGGTTTGTTTCTGTACCATTGTATCGGTCAAACATGAAGAAGAAACTCATCCACCAAATCTCAATGAAAACCCCTACCAGGGTGCTGGTGAGGCCACCCTGGAGTACTGCGTGTAGCTTTGGTCTCCTTACTTGAGAAAGGATGTACTGGCACAGGAGGGGTGCACAGGAGGTTCACTAGGTTGATTCCAGAGTTGAGGGGGTTGGCTTATGAGGACAGACAGAGTAGACTGGGATTATATTCATTGGAATTCAGAAGAATGAGGGGAGATCTTATAGAAACATATAAAATTATGAAGGGAATAGATAAGATAGAAGCAGAAAGAATGTTTCCACTGGCAGGTGAATCTAGGACAAGAGGGCATGGACTCAAGTTCAAAGGGAGCAAAATTGAGAAGGAACTTCTTCACCCAGAGGGTTGTGAATCTATGGAATTCCTTGCCCAGGGAAATAATTGATGCTACTTCAGTAAATGTTTTGAAAGCTAAGGTAGATATTTCTTTGAATGATAAAGGAATTAAGGGATACGATGAGAGCGTGGGCAAGTGGATCTGAGTCCATGAAAAAATTAGTCATGATCTTACTGAATGGCGGAGTAGGCTCAAAGGGCCAGACGGCCTACTCCTGCTCCTAGTTCTTATGTTCTTGCGTCTCTAAAATCTGCCACTGGCCCTCCTGTTAACTGACAACATTTCATCAACAACTGAGCTGTTAATTCAGAGATCGGGAAAATCTAAATCGCATATTATGTAACATAAGAGTTATCACAAGCAGAATTCAGCCACTGTTCTCTCCCTTTTCCATCTACATCTGTTGAGTGGTCGGAAATCTGCTGCCATACAATGAAGATGCTCTCCAACTGATTATCTGCAGAAAATCATGAGGTGCTTGACCATGGATCTTGTGTGCATTGGAACAAAAGTGTGCAAAGCATAAAACACAGAATCACCTTCAAACAACCCCCTTCCCACCACCAACACCACACTGCTGCCTGGTGGTCACAAGGGGAGTTCAGCCTGTTCCCCGTGAAGGGAAGTCAGCAGATAAGTGGACACTATGAAAATTCACCCACACTGTCGCAGTAGCTTAGAAGGTATCACTGATTGCATCACTGCAGTGAGGAGAATGGAATCATGGAGTGATATAACAAAGAAGGCCATTCAGGCCGTCACTAGTTAATTAGTCCAACTCCACTGCTCTTGCCTGACAGTCTGAGAACTATTTCCCCTATATTATCCAATGCTCTTTTGACTTTTTCCATTAAATCTGCTTCTATTACCCTTTCGGGCAGTGCATTTCAGATCTCAAAAACTCATTTTGCAAACCTCTGCTTTCTGGTACGGAACAAGCTTTAAGACCAGACTAGATAAAGAAGTTATGCTTTTTTTCAAAAAGGATAAATATCCCCCAATATAATTTGTACATTTAAGTCCCTTCCTTTGAATCAACTATTCCATCACCTATGGTTACATATTCCTGAACAGTGTTGGAGCTTGAAACTTGCATCTGTTCTTCCTGATTATTTCTATGGCTATTAGCTTTTCTTTCCCGCTGTTGACTTTAACTGCACTGCAAGGAAGCAATTTCAGCTGGAGATTTTGATTAATTTCCAGCTGAAAGACACTTGCTGATAAGCTTAGCTGGTGAATGGCCGTTTCTGTGCCTCCATTGGCGAAGGTTAAAGCACTAGCTCTGGTTTTAATGAGAATCCACAGCATGCCAGATGACAAAAGCTTCCATCCTCTCATTCATTCTTAGAATTGACTCAGTGCAACATCAGCACACAAGGTTAGTTGACAATAGGGTTTAGTGAATCCACATCATTAAACTTCCAACAGCTATTATTAAAGACTGAACAAGGAGTCAAACTTGACTCCATTTTCACTTGGTTCACAAAGTGAAGCATAATAGGTATATTGCTCCTCACCCTTCTTACGAGCCTAGTGTCAATTATTATTTTCTTAATTGAGCCCACATAATGAATGCTCTCTACCTCTTTATCCTTAACCTTCATTTATACAACTCACACACATTAGAGTGATCTATATAGTCCTATTTCCTCAGCTCTTTGCCTCTCTCTCAGAAAGGAAATGCAAGACAAAATGCAGCATTTAATAGGCTACCAGTTACGACACCCTCATTGCTTCAGAACAACTTGCAATTACATAGAAAGCTAAGAGTGAGACTAAATTGGACAACTCATTCCAATAGCCAGCAGGGACTAACAGGCCACAGGCCTCATTCAGTGCCATACACAGTCCACGTTGCTATGACAACTGCTTCCTGAATCCAGTTTCGTTGATTAATTCAATTTTTATAAAAAGCCAAGCACTTCCATGTTTGTCAAAAATCAATCAAGGGTACCTATTGGAGGTACAAAGGAGACATGTCCATTCAATTAATTTTTGCAGTGTCCATGCTAAAAATGAAGTTATTAAAATCGTTTATTATATATGGTACACAGGCCAATGTCACATTTGTTATTCATCTTCATCTATAAAGCTTTAGAATGAACTACACACTTCATCAGATGAAGAAAAAAATCATTAAGAAAACACTATAGTTCCTACTGTTAGAGGCACAGTCGACAAGTCACAGGGGAAATAATATTCATAGAATGTCATGGGTGTAATGGACCTGACATTTTTCAGAAACTTGCTCCCTATAGTACGACTAATTCAATAAACTGGCTTCAGAAAGAGATAGCATTAGAATTAATCAAGTGTATGGGAATGATCGATTTAACAATGTTGTGCTTTGGATTCCATTTAATTATGATCTCTCTCCATTACCTCCTGGTTTTGTACATATTTTGATCACAGTGAGGCAGGCAATACCTATCTCCATGGTGAATATCTATACAAGATAATAATCCATTGGGAGTGGCCATGATTAAAAGTTGGGTGGGAGAGCCGGGGTGGCGGGAGTAAGACCTCTCCATTCCTGTTCATTCTCTCATTCTCACTCGATCTCTTTCCAATTGGTGAGAGGCATTCTATTCAATAACACAACAGAGAACACATTGAACTTCCTCAATTGATGAAGCCTGCTTTGAAAGGCAGTCAACCCAGACTTACTCTCCTGTCGCAAAGTCAAGCACTGAGCAGCAAGTTGTGCTGACAGACCACTTGAGGAAACACTTCCCTTCATTTGATGCAACAGCAAACAATTTGATTACACAATCACTGAAGGAGTTTCAGTAGCAGAAGCAACAACAATAGCATGCACTATTTTAATTCACACCATTCACCAAATGGGATGCCCCATTTGCTTCAATATTATTATGTTTATGACCAATTACGGAGCACACTGTAATTTAGTACCATTCTAAATATGTGCTTTTTTTCATTTTAGCCATTAAATTAAAGCATCAGGGGAGTTTTAGTTACATGAGGTGCGGAGTGATACAAGACTGTACTGCCGAACCGAGGCATCTAAAACCAGGTAATTAAGTCTGGCTAATAACACTATGAGCAATGAAGGAGGATTTCAAGGACTTAAGAAGATTTCAGTAACTGTTGAGTATTCAATTTCTGCAGCTTTATGGATGAAAGCCTATACATGATTTAATCAGAGACACAGACTGCTGTGCTCATAGTAAATTGGAAGCAGGCATACCTTCTGGTCCTAAGCTATAAAAGTCAGGGTAGTCATGTTTATTACATTTTGATTAAACTCAGTTTCTGAGGCATTTACATGCTAACAGATAGCTACAGAACTGACGTTTATCTACAAATATCCTTTGATCACTGATATATTTCCCATCGAGTTGTAAAAAAACAGTAAGCACCGCAATAAACTTTTGGTATTTCGAGAATAATTGGAAAACTTAAAAACCATTGTCTTTGCTGCCTGGCACAGACTCTGTTTCCTAGCCACTGCCTCTGTCCTTCTCCAGTGACAACTGCACAAGGCTGAATGCCAAGACTTAATGTCATATTTCACACCATGATGAGCTTCAGACCACACATTTGTGATGTCACAAAGATGGTCGATTTCCACCTCCCTAATATCAAACAATTCAGTTCCTGTTTCCACTGCTGAAACCTTCACCCATAACTCTGTTACTTTAAATGTGACTGTTCCAGAATGTTCCTCAGCAGCTTCCCCCTACACCTACAAATGTGAGATCAACTGAAACTCTGCTGCCTGTATCTTAGCTCACCAACTTTACCACCTCAGTTCCTGCTGACTGACATGGAGGTATTGCTAAATCAGGGGGCAATGTTTATTTCTCATCATTTGTTTCCAAATCCCTCTGTTGCCTAGCCTTTCCTCTCACTGTAATCTCTAATCCCACAGCCATCTAAATCTAGCTGTTCTCCATTAAGTCCAGCAGCTTCAGCATTCCCAATTTTCAGAGCAATTCATTGATTGACTCTCCATCCACCACCTTCAGCATTCACTCCCTTCCCACTGATGCACAGTGGCAGCACTGTATACCTTTTACAAATTGGACTCCAGTAACTCCACCGAAACACTCCAATATCACCTTCCAAACCTATGACCATGGCTATATAAGAGGAGAAAGGTAGCAGATACATGGGAACACCAGCTCCTGCAAGTTCTCTTCCAGGAACTATTCCTTCATTGCCAGTGCGTCATAATCCCAGAACTCCTTTCCCAACAATACTGAAGGTATGCCAATACCCTAAGGATTGCAGTATGGGATCATAATCATAGACTCACACAGCACAGAAACAGACCAGGGTAGGGCCCCTTAATGATCAAGGAGGTTGTCTTTGTGTTGAACTCCAGGAGATGAGAGAGATACTTAATGAATATTTCATGTCAGTTTTTACTGTGGAGGAACAAACTGAGTCTAGAGAATGCAGAGAAATAAATTTTGATATTTTAAAAACAGTTCGCATGACAGAAGAGGAAGTTTGGGAGGTCCACGCTGACCACAATCCCAAACTAAACTCATCCACCTTCCTGCGCTTGGCCCATATCCCTCCAGGTCTCCACCATGCTCTCCAGGGCAATTAGGGAATAAACACTGGCCTAGCCAGTAATGCCCACATCCCATTAACAATTTTAAAAAAAGGAGAGCCAACTCCTTCAGCACAATGCATCCAATCATTTACCAGGTATAAAAATGTTGACAGACGAGCCAATGAAATGATCTAATATTCCTATGAAATATTCTTGTCCTCCTTCCACAAAAAAATCCAACAACGATGGTGTCCAAATTGGAGAAATGGCATTTGTATCAATTCCAATGCTTTGTTCAAAGATAGGAACAAATAAACCTCTTATATAAAACTATATATTCTACCTCAGATAGATTGATTCATTCAACATTAAAGGAAGTAAGCTTAAATTGAAAAATGTTTATATTTCCACTCCTGTGACACCACAACAGCAAAAGTAAAAGCACAAATAGTTTTGAGTACATGATACGGGATTTATTTCCACTCAACAGTTAACCAAACCAACCCCACTTGTACTGACATTTATCACATCCTTAGGATAAGTCCTCTATTATATGGCACTAAGAACAGAGAATCCTACATCTCTCTGATAAATGTTACTCCCTCAACCACCACAGGCAAAAGTTTAAAAAAAAAGGCCACATAATCTTGCAGTGAAAACAACTGTGTCCATTTGCCTACATACCACTAACTGCAAAAGAAAGTAATTAAATGCAGATGCTTTTAAATTGAGTTGTACGGCAGACCCTTTCAAACAGTCAGGAATACTCTTAAGCACTTTGGCACTTTGAATTCAGACCATCAACATGAAAAAATCACATTGTGCCTCTATTCTTCGAACCACGTTGCCCGACAGAATCTCACAAGCACATGATCTGACTTTGTGCAAAATCTGCCAACTTTCATTGGGTTCAGTAACTTCTTTTACATCTTGCAAACATCAAATGTGATCAGTGGAAATGCCCAGCTGGCCCACCTTTATACTAGAGGTTTCCCAAACCCCACCAGTCAGAACAAAATCCCAAATATGTGTTTGTATTGTTGGCTCTTCCATGAACTACTTCATGAAACAGCCTTCAATAAAGATTTAAAATACCTTCTTATCCAGTGAAGGAATGTTTACATCTCCAAATTTCGCAGAATTTGAAATCTCCAACTATAGCTGCAGTCCCTCAAATCCTGAAACCATGAAAGTAAGGCCTCAGATACTGTGAAACATCAGGTTGTGCAGTTCAAAGCAGTGGGCTTGGGGTCAAGGATCACTTGGCGTGTGGGATAGAGTGATGCACATAACAGTGAACCCAATAACTAGCACGGAATCCACACTGAGTCAGTGGAACACCTAACCAAATTGTCCAGGTATGGTTTTGTTTTATTTGTATTCAATAAACTGATGCAATGAGTGTTTGGTTTTTGTATAGTCAGATTCGAGACATTCTACCAAAATTGGACCCATCCTAATCTGATCCCATTGCTCCATGTTATGGATTTTTCAAGATCCTGAGAGTCTACAGCACAGCATCAATGACTGTACTACCAACAATGCACTCAAAGTGATCACGTCCTTGCAATTTCCTTTTAAGTATCTTTTCTCAATTAAAGAGTCAATACGAGATTCAATATATCCTGTCAAATTACCTCCTTTTCTCCAAAATACAATGCCTTCTAAGCAACGTTTCCCTTCTAGGTACTTTTAAAGTAGAATCATTCCAGCATGATGCTGAGATATTAATAAGGTCCAATCCATCAACCCCTACAAGGCCTTTCAGATCACATACTTATTGATCAGACATTTAACATTAATGCAAACACAGCGCCAGTTCTCTTTAACCCTCCCATTTGTTTCATTAACCTTTCCAAAAAAAAGTGTCTTTCTTCCACCATTGGAACTCAACATATTAAATTTGATTTGTATTTTCTTCAAGTTTGCTCCAGTCTGTACACACCTTACCATCCACAACTGTGCCAGTAACTAGTTTAAACAATCCCGCTAACATTCTATCCCCTTCACCCCAACTCTGCCCAAAGACTTTTGCTTTGGTACAGCCTATCCACCTGTATATTGGCTTCCTCATTCCAAAAGGAATTCCTCTCACTGGATTCCAAAACTGAAGCCTTAGCTGTGCATCACTTTGCCTAATTGCCCTTTGTCGCAGCTATTTGCTTGCACATGTCATAAGGAAAATTCAGAAATGTTGTGCTTAACAGTCCTTACCTTTTAAATGCATGTTTTCTTTCGCACGAAGATCTTCAGTTTGGGGTCCTGATTAGTCAAGACATCAAATGTTATGGGTTAAAGGCAGGAGAATATAGTAGAGAAACATCTCAGCCATGATCAAATGGTGGAATAGATTCGATGGTCCACTTGGTCTAATTGTGCTCATAAATCTTACTGTCTTATGTTATTTGCTCTCACACGAACAACATTTTCTCTTCTGTTCCCTCTAGCATCGTCAACTTGTTCATCACGTCAACAATCTACACAGCCAGGGGGCACAAGACCACCTGTTTGGCAGACACAGAATTCTGTCTGTTAACCAAATAATTAAATCTGCTAATGTCTCAGCGATCTGATATTCTTCCTTGCTTCCTTGAAAGGTGGGCATCTCAACATGTGGCACCTCACTGGCCTATCACAGCTTCCTTTCCAGATTCTATCCTACCTCCTTCCAAAGAAGAAAGCTCATTGGGAGAGCAGAGTCGAGAGTGTGGCGCTGGAAAAGCACAGGAGTCAGGCAGCATCCGAGGAGCAGGAGAAGCAACGGTTCAGGCAAGAGCCCTTCATCAGGAATGAGGCCTCATTCCTGATGAAGGGCTTGTGCCCGAAATGTCAATTCTCCTGTTCTTTGGATGCTGCTTGACTCCTGTACTTTTCCAGCGCCATACTCTCGACTCTGATCTCCAACATCTGCCTCCTCACTTTCTCATTATTGGGAGAGCAGTACAGAGTCCCTATACTTGGAGACTAACCTTCATCTGCCTCTGGGCCTCATTCCCTATTCAACCCCAGCTCTAGTAAGCTCTTCCTGAATGAATCCATGATTTGGAGGTGCTGGTGTTGGACTGGGGTGCATAAAGTTAAAAATCACACAACACCAGATTGTAGTCCAACAGGTTTATTTGGAAACACTAGTTTTCGGAGCGCTGCTCTTTCATTGTGGACTCCACAACCACCTGATGAAGGAACAGTGCTCTGAAAGCTAGTGCTTCCAAATAAACCTGTTGGACTTGTTATGGACTTGACTAGACCACTCAAAACATTCTCAAGCACACAAACCAGACCATAACATTGCAATTTGTTTCAGTACGTGAACAGTGAAAATTACCCAGAGTACGTTAGCTAGGTTGACTACCAGGTTTAAAACAGACAAAAATTTATTCATAAAGTTACACAATGAAACACAAATAATACAATCAAGAACCCCTACAGAACTCAGTCTATCCAAACTAGATGTAATTATGCTGTTCCGAATATAAACAACAGTCCCAATATGCAAACTGCTTAAAAAAACAGTATGAATGGAACAAATGCTTACAGGTTGAAGTTGGAAGGGCAGAAGGAGAGAGAGTCTAGCAACCTGTTTCCACATTGCTGAACTCCTAACTAGTTCTGGACTGAACTGCTCAGCTAGATAGGTGACCACTCCCCTTTCATTATACAGGTCACTTCTAAAACATGATCACTTAGGCCTGAAGTCTCATCTGCTTACATATAAATAAAAAAGCCTCTCAAAACCCTTTAATCTCTGTACCAAACCAGTCTAATCAGAACCAGGAGCTGTTTACAACCCCACTGAAAAAAACCAAGGTGACAGTATCCTTGAGAAAAAGAACTTATGGGAAAAAAAGGGACCAGCTTTGTGACAGATTATAACGTGGTGTTGTGTGATTTTTAACTCTGAATAAATCCAGGTAGTCAACTTTCAAACATCTCTCCCTCTGTTTTGACCAGTCCCTTTCTAAGGTTGAGCGTATTAGCGTAGATCGCATCGACAACATTCCAATTGTGGAACTCTCCTGAAACTCTACTTAGGTGACTTGCATTCTATAACTTCTGTGACATACAAAATACTCCATTCTCTTGCTATTTTACAGTTTGAAGGTTGTTTGTGGACTAAAATAAGATTGTTGATGCCTTTGAAAGTCTTCTCTTTCTCCTTTGCACTTCAATTCAATGCACATTTGACTAAATTACTGGTGTAAAGTCCTCACTTCATCACTAGCTCACTTGCTGCTCCCTGCGCAGGTATTCTCTCCAATAAACATAGACTAGTTTCAAATGGCCAGTCACTGCCTAGCCACACACTATTAAATGCTATTGTCAGTGACCTATTGAAGTTGACAGTAAGTTAACTAAACACTATTGGAAATTAATGTGTGGCTTCAAAGTGCAGACAGGACTCCACTCAAATTACAATGATTCTTTTGGTGGAACTACCTGCCAAAAACCTGCTCTTTAGAGTGCAAAGCAAATACAAAATTGAGCAAGTTACTAAAATTGCCCATGAAATCATACCTCGGAATAAATCACAACCTTCGAGAGCTGAGAGATGAAGATGAAAAAGTGGAAATTGATTATATGAAAGAAATACATAAATTACACAATCTAAAAATCAAAATATGAAGTTCATTTTCCTAAACAACATATTCCTAAGATTTTTACTGATATGTCATTTCATTTTCTGTTTCCTATCACAGGATTCTAATACGATATAATTAACCAGTAGTTAGAATGCTTTATCTAGCCTCTCATTACCAATAATTTGCACAGCTACAATAATTTGCAATCATTATCTTTGTTTCACAGTCTAGAATGCAAAGTTGGATGCAATGGGACTCGGTCAGGCCCATCTGTCAGGTTTCATGATGAGATTATCCCAAGCCTGGTTCCTAGGAGAAATTTTATGGTCCACCCACAGGATTAACAACCATAAAAGCATTCAGGCATATCATTTTCCATTAAATAGGTAGAAAGCCAGTTCATGCCTCAAGGTTTCTCTGCTCAATTTATTGTTCCTTGTCCTGAAGGTTTTCCAGACAGCTGCATGACTTTGAACAATTGACATCATTTACATTAATTTCAACTGTATGATTTGAGAATCCTTTCTTGTGACTGAGTGTGAGTAATGGCACATACTCAAATCTCATTGTTTCTCAAATTGCTGGGCCCACATTCCCAAGGAGAGCTGTATCTGGGAAAAGATTATTCATCTCCTGCATGACACAGAGTATTTAACTTTCAGCATCAGCCATGGCTCAACTGATAACATTCTCATCTGTGAGCCAGAAGGTCATGGGCTTGACATAAGCACATGACTTTCCAGTGAACTACTTGGGGAGTGTTGCAATGTTGGAAATATTATCCTTCAGACAAAGCTTTAATCAATTTCCCTATGTCAAACCTTGCCAACCCTGACACTTTACAAGCAGGAGAGTTATCTGTGGTATTCCAGCATATTCCTGGTCCCGCACAATTTTAAACAAACTCATCATTATATTGTTACTGTTCGGAGCTAGCTGTGCCCAGCTTTTTGTCAAACAAAGATATTAAGGGATATGGGCAAATTGCAAGTACATGAAGTTAGGCCACAGATCAGCCATGATATTATTGAATGGCACAAAAGACTGAAGAGGTTAAATGGCCAACTCCTGTTCTTACATTTCCCTGTAAATTCACAGGGTGCAAAACTGATAGCTGCATTACAACACTGGCCGCACTTAAAAGGAAATAAAAGGTTATTATTTACAAAGGCTTTGGGACATTTTGAGATTGTCAAAAATATAAAAATGCAAATTTTTCTTTCTTTTTATAGAGTCAATTGATTAGCCCACTGAGATCCTTTCTATAATGACTGCTCAAACTAACATTGTTTATCCTAAAACATTTTCAAGAAATAAATTTGCATTTTTGCTATCTCTTATTGAATACACAGCATCTATGTTATCAATGTAACGTTTAGGCTAACTAATTTAGCTATTGGAGCTTTCGTATGTAATGCCATTGTTTACAAATCCTCTCAATGTAATACACCCACAGTCTAAACAATCTCATTGTCTTTTAGTAATGATCTCAGCTGATGGTAATATTGAACAAATCAGATCCCAGAGAGAAAATTGGCTTGACAGACCATAAATTATAGCTTTGCAATTTGTTTACTGTGGAGGTCAGTCACTGAACACATTCACGAGAGGCCACCAATGTAATTCTAGCCAAAGAAGATAAAATTTATTCTGAGAAAGGAAAAAATCACAAACTAAGTGTTACACTACATAAGATTTATTTGAAAAGTCTTATTATAAATATCAGAAATAAATATCAAACCCTCTTACCCTCATCAACAACCTTACAGATACTCAAACCTCAGTGAAGGATTACCCATCTTCCACTTTAAAGTTTTTTTGTCAGCAGCGTATTGTAATTTTTTTTTGTTGGTAAACATCTGGATCCACTCTATGTTATTTCTTTAATTAGTATCTCTTCCTAAAACAAATTGCACACAGAACCCATTTATTTCTGAAATTGTGTACCTTAAACTCAGACATTCAGCAGCTTTGAAGGAGGTCCACTTCTTTGACATCTTAAAGCTTCTGTTTCTGTGCTCTGAAAATTTTTTTAACTAATCATGTCTTTCTTTGCTGATATGACCTGTTTTGGACACTGCTTAACCATATTGCTGCTCTTTTCTTTCAGAATGATGTGCTTCTCTTTCTCTCCCTTTTAAAGAAATCTGCACACTCGTTCACTGTTGGATGGTTCTGTCTCTCTTTCTAGGAGGAGATTTATTTATCCCTGTGCCTCTCCCTGTGTCATAGGACACTCTGCTGATCAATCAATAGCTCAATCTTTTCTCTCCTCTCCTACTTCTAAAGCACTGACCTATTCACTTCAATGGCTTTTTTAAAAGCCTCACATGAAAGCATGCAAAGAGATTTTCAGCCCACCCATTAAGACTCGTAAAACTCAAAAACGAAGCTAAAACTGCATCGCCATTTCTTAGCGCACACAATATTGGAAGAAAATCAAACTTAAAGTTACAAATGGTTCCGACTATTTTAGAACTAAGTTTCCAAACGACAGTCATCAAATCATAGTTCTTCACTGATTTGATAAAAACAATATTAATGGGCAATCTCAATGGAGTTCAATGAATTTAACCACTTAGAAGATGATCTAACCAACCTCCCCTTTGCTAGTTTGTGTTGTTTCAACTAGGTGAGAAGGTGCAAGTTGGCTCCCCACTTTTTAATGCTGCTTGTAATCATTCGCAATAACTATTTTCATTTCTTTCGAGAGGCAAAGTCTTTTCCCTGGGGTCGGGGAGTACAGAACTAGAGGGCATAGGCTTAGGATGAGAGGGGAAAGATATAAAAGAGACCTAAGGGGCAACTTTTTCATGCAGAGGGTGGTACGTGTATGGAATGAGCTGCCAGAGGAAGTGGTGGAGGCTGGTACGTTGCAACATTTAAGAGGCATTTGGATGGGGATATGAATAGGAAGGGTTTGGAGGGATTGGGCCAAGTGCTGGCAGGTGGAACTAGATTGAGTTAGAATATCTGGTCGGCATGGACGGGTTGGACCGAAGGGTCTGTTTCCAGGCTGTACATCTCTATGACTCTATGACTCTATACAACTACCAAACTTCAATTAAAATGCAATGCAAGTCAAAATTAAGGAGTTTATTATAAGGTTTCTTGGAGTAAAGAAAGAGGAATTTTAGCACCCATTACCACAAAAAAGAACATATTAAAACACAACATCAAACACACACATTGCTATGAAGTTTAGAAAAGGCAGACAGTATAAAGCACAGATGGGGGAAAATAAAAGCTTTGTAACCTAACACCATTACTGTTTAACCCAAGATCATTATTGTTTGAACCCAAGACCATTATTTTTTAACCTAAGACCATTATTGTTTAACTGCTGACTTGTATCGTCAGCAGCAGCAATATTGTAGCCATCCTTGATTGTCAATGAATAGTTGTTTTCAAGCTTGTTTTTTCACTGGCTGCTGTATTTCAAATGAGGAGGGAGTCAGTGAGAGACCAATAGCATGTCAGAGCAAAAGCGCAAAAGAGTAAGATAGAGCCAACCAGGATCTGCTGCTCTCAGTCCATCATTTTTCTCTCACCTGCACTACCTGGGAGCTGGTTGAAATATAAATTAATGTGCATTCCCGAGTTTATCTTCATTGTCTTTCCAATCTGGATAATCTGAAAGCTAGTCTTTTATCTCTGAATATATAAAATTAAGTTACAAATGCGAATTAAAACATGACGTGCACAGCTGAGTTTCTTGACGCCTCATTCAGTTGCCTGCTTTCAATTTGAGATTAAAATGGTAAGCTCAGTTCAGACAGTTGTATTTACTCCACTTTAATTTCCTGGAATTGCCTCATCTGCAGTCAATTGATCATGACAACTACTGAGGTCAGAATTTGTTCTTTTTTAAACCCATCTTAACCATGAAGGTCTCAGATACAACAATCAGATTCTGGAAATTGAATATTGAAAGTCCAATTTTCCTTAATCACCATCACAACTGCATAACTTCATCGCCCTCAGTAGCACTACAATTTACAGAGCACAATTGGCCTTCCTCTAGATTAGAGGAGAAAATGAGGACAGGTTTCCAATCCAGATGGTTAGTCAACCCTGCAGGATATTGTGACTGGTGCCCATCATGTCTGTTTTGAATGGCCATTTGGACTTATAACCAAATATCGTGATCTCTGGGATAAATTCTCGGAGGCACTTAATGCCTGCAGAAACCCGATCATGCAATGATTCAACACTTCAAGTGAAGAGTGGTGAAAGAATTTGACAAAAAAAATGCTGAAAATAAAATAAGAATTTAATTGGACATCTTACACAGCACAGGACTGCTGAAAGAGATGCCAGTACAATTTCTCTGTGGAATTACAGAAACAAAAAGAAGTCCTTGGAAGTTCTGCCAACACTTCTGCCAAGGACACAAAGCCAAAAATAGTACATCAAAGCAAACATATAGGTGCCCCTTATTCATTCCCTGTGAAAATGAGTACAATGCTTCCAGAATCTTTCACTGCAGAGTCTCAGTTGAGTGCCAAAAGGTGCTTTCATAACAGCAGCGGTAATCTCCCAAAATGCTTCAGTGTTACTGCCGATATTTATGGAGTTTAATGAAATCCCAATATCGTCAGTTTCCCACACAAGTACTCTTCATATTTTCCACATTAGTTACATAAATGAATTAATTCGGCAATTTCAAAGGGGAAAATAAAGATTATGCAGCGGCACAGGAACTCAAAGGAAGAATATAAACAGAAAAACTCTACCTACGCTGCTCTGAAACATATCATTTGCCCAATCGCATTTATTCAGGTGTAAACAATCAACTAACTTTTTCTTCTCCAAATGTCTATGTCCAAACTCATGCCTAGTTTCACTCAGCTTTCACCCTCATGATTAAAATTCCAGGCCTGGCTTTCAAAGCCTTCTGAGGCCTCATTACACTCTACCAATACAGCATTACAATATTAAAGGAACTATACAACTTGAGGGCACTGGTCTTGCGGTATGCCTAAAGAGTGATGATTATACTCCAAATATCTTCTAAACCTTTACTAAGAATATAGGAACTGGGAGCAGGAGTACATCATTTGGCTCTTGAACCTGATCTGTCTTTCAATACTATCCTGGTTTCAAACTCAATTTTCTAGTCTTCTGCCATAACCCCCATTTCCCTTGCCTACCAAAAGTATATCACAGCCTGGAATACAGTCAATGATGCAGCATTCAATGAAGGAACAAAGGTTCCTCAGGCCAACCAAGAGAATACTTTATGGCACTCAGCAGGGCTGCTGTGTCAGTAATCTTTCATTCTCACGCAGTGCACAGCCCCATTTTTACTGTTGGCTTTCTTCCATAATGTCCCCATCCACATACAAATTCAAATCATCATGTTCCAAAAACCGATATCCCTAAATGACAGGAGATTAACCATGTTTCCAAAATTCTGATTATATTTTAGAATCTTAGAATGGTTATAGAGTCATAGAGATGTACAGCACGGAAACACACCCTTCAGTCCAACTCAAACATGCCGACCAGATTTCCTAACCTAACCCAGTCCCATTTGCCAGCACTTGGCCCATATCCCTCTAAACCCTCCCTATTCATATACCTATCCAGATGCCTTTTAAATGTTGTAATTATACCAGCCTCCACCACTTCCTCTGGTGTGCTCCTTTCACACACGCACCACCCTCTGAGTGAAAACGTTGCCCCTTAGGTCCCTTTTATATCTTTCCCCTCTCACCCTAACTCCATGCCCTCTCGTTCTGGACTCCCCTTCCCCAAGGAAAAGACTTTGTGTATTTATCATGTCCATGCCCCTCATGATTTTATCAACTCCTATAAGGTCATCCCTCAGCCTTAGACACTCCAGGGAAAACAGCCCCAGCCTATTCAGCCTCTCCCTATAGCTCAAATCCTCCAACCCTGGCAATATCTTTGTAAATCTTTTCTGAACCCTTTCAAGTTTCACAACATCTTTCTGACACGAAGGAGACCAGAATTGCAGACAATATTCCAAAAGTGGCCTAACAGATGGCCTGTACAGCTGCAACATGACCTCCCAACTCCTATACTCAATACAGCGACCACAGGAGGAGGCCATTCTACCCATCAAGACCTTGCTCTCTGCAAGTGCAAAAGCAAAATACTGTGGACAGTGGATATCATTTTTCCTACTATTTATTATTTTTACCGCATTTTATTGATGGGTGTCAGCCATCACTGCAGCATTATACCATTATCTTGCTATAAATTACTTTATTATGGATAATTTGTGTTGTGACAAATATACATCTTAAGTAGGTCAACTTTATGCAATAAAATATTCCCTCTTTTTGTTTGATCTTTTTGCTAATGATAGCATCAGATTCTTTTCCTCTTGTTTACCCACCCCCTCGCCGTGCCTCCTACATTTACTTTCTTTTCAATTACAGGATAATTGTGAACACATCTGGGAATTAAACCCGCTAGCTTTCGAACTCAAATATTGATACGTTGCAGTATTGCACCCAAGATTATGAAGATAATACCTACTGAAAACATTATTTAAAAATGTTAGCAACCAAGTGCAATAATGAAAAGCTTTTGTGCAAGACTTTGAAAGCCTGAAAAGATTTGAATTCAGCTGTGGTACAGTCGATGATGGTGCCTTCCATTGAAGTAACATAATCAGACACAGATTTCACAACACATACGGTTGCCCAAGGACATCAGCCAACTTTGCACAACACTCCAGAATTTCACAGAACTCACACAATGAGTCTCTGGTGTATGAATCAATCACGCTGGTGCAAAGGAGGTGAATGTCAAACTCTTAACCCAAATAATCCAAATGTTTTGACTTGCAGTTTACTCACAAAAAATAAATTATGCCAAATTCTCATCAAGGAATTTAGTTTTTTTATTTTGCAAAACATTTTGGGTTAATGGGAGCTTACTCAGAAGGTCTAAAATTTACTTCCTTCAAATTGCTGGTGCAGAAATGATTTCAAAGGGAACATTTCAACTGTTGACTAAGACTCCATTGTAGCTATGCTAGCTCATCGGAGGAGTTGGGGAATGGCCAAATCAATGCACATTTATGTGTTAGTTTTTAAACACTTCAAACAACACATTATTATAGGCATGCATCGATATGCTGTAAAAGAATCAAGAATCATACAATTTTTTTATAATGGGTGAAGACCAAAAAATGAAATCCATTCCTTATACTGTTCAAGTACAATAAAATCAAGTCCTTAATCTCGCCCAAATTTCAGCTGTTGTCTTCCTTCTTTAATAACCATCCCGCCACACTAATTTGTGTTCAAATCTTGAACAACTCTTCCTCAGGTGTTAATTAACTTAAATATTTCCAGCATTTTCCACTTTCAGCTCTGGGACTGCTATTCTGTAGCCAAACAGCCTGTCAATTAAGCAACGAAATTAAGGATAGCTTATTCTGGACTTGCCTGCTCTGTTTTACACTGAGTTTGTGGTATGCACCAAACAGCATTTCCTTCTGGAGACTAAAAACATAGCAAATGATACTATGCTAAGATACCATTTCAGAGACACACTGAGAATTACTTGTGTGAAATCTCCTTTTGAAAACCAGCATTAAGTACAATATTTATATAAGCCTGGCCTTTGTGTCACTATCCAAAGTATTATTAAGCCAGCTGTATTTGACCTTTTGGAAGAAAATAAAAAGACCTTCTGGCTGATAGTCTCAGTGCTCACTGGACAAGCTTCATTGTAAGTAACTTGCAGATGTTTTGAAAGGTCATGATATTCTAAACGCCTTTTCCAAAGTCGTCATAACCATGGCTTAAAGTTTGATTTGTATTTCTATATGGTTTGGGCTGATAAAGGAAGAGCATAGCTTTAGTTCTGTTTTTCAGCTCAGGAAGTGGTGTTGAGTAGTCTGGGAATGTGGTTATATGCATTTAAATGAAGTATTTAAAACCTTCGAGGTAAATATTTCAGTGCCTTAGAAACAAGCATGGAAGTGAGGGAAAAAAGCGGGCGGTCACCTCACAACATCATGTCCTCGCAAGAGAAGGGAACAGAAACAAGTTATTTTAGAAAGACAGAACCATTTCGCAGGTCAGCAAGTTTCTTTGAGTGAGAGAAGCACATCATTCGGAGAGAAGAGGACCCGTAACTGCAATAATGCAGGTTAGCAGACTCCAAAACAGTCAGGGCAGAAGTCATGAATAACTTAATGTCAGGAAAAGAACATCTTCAGAATCAGAAAGCTGTGAAAGAAGAGTTTAAGGAACACTGAGGGGTGACCTCATAGAGGTTTACAAAATTATGAGGGGCATGGGTAAGATAAATAGACAAAATCTTTTCCTTGGGGTCGGGGAGTCCAGAACTAGAGGGCATAGGTTTAGGGCGAGAGGGGAAAGATATAAAAGAGACCTACGGGGCAACATTTTCATGCAGAGGGTGGTACATGTTTGGAATGAGCTGCCAGAGGATGTGGTGGAGGCAGGTAGAATTGCAACATTTAAGAGGCATTTGGATGGGTATATGAATAGGAAGGGTTTGGTGGGATATGGGCCAGGTGCTGGCAGGTGGGACTAGATTGGGTTAGGATATCTGGTCGGCATGGACGGGTTGGACCGAAGGGTCTGTTTCCATGCTGTACATCTCTATGACTCTATGACATGTTATATGTGAGGTAAAAACAATAACTGCAGATGCTGGAAACCAGATTCTGGATTAGTGGTGCTGGAAAAGCACAGCAGTTCAGGCAGCATCCGAAGAGCAGTAAAATCAACGCTTCAGGCAAAATCCCTTCATCAGGAATACAGCTATGTTAGTGAGCTGTGTCAGTAGTTCAAGAGTTTCATGAAAATTTATAAACTAAAGAAATAGCACTGAAAGAATGTAGAATTCTACCCAAGGAAACAGATTACAGCTTGTACCTACTGATCAAGGAACATTGAAGTAAAAACAGAGAATAAGATTAGATCTGAGTTTCCACAAGGTTTCTGTTGAGGGTAAAAACATTGATCTTTATTTGCAATAAGACCATTTCAACTCATACTTGTTTAGAGTGGCATAGTTTGTGTTTTCTTCCTTTATAAAAAATTTTTTATGTTCTTCTGTTAAAGGTACATTGACAGCATGTTCTGAATACATTCAGTGACTGACCACCACAGTAAATAAATTGCAACACTAAAAACTTATGGTCTATCGAGCCAGCTTTCACTCAAGGCTGTGGCTTGTGTAGCATAAGCCAAGATCATAACACAGTTAGAATGTATCCGCAGAATACTACTTTACGTATTGGTGTTAACCACAGTGAAAGAAATGCTAACACTGTTGAATCACATCTTTTTGAATGCAAGTGCTTTGATCCACATATTGTGATATGTTGATCTTCTTTTATTGACAAAAATTAGGAACCACAGATTGGTCTTAACACACCTCTGGGAATTATGATGAAACTCAGCCGTGGTAGGGAAGGTGGTCCTATTCTTCATGTAACCATGATGCTTAGCAAATTAAAGGAGACTGGAGATCATCATCCACTACTTTCAAAAGAACAGAAGTTAGCAGCACAAAATTTGCACTAGTCAGGCAACTGGAAGTAAAGATTCTTAAAGGAGGCGAATCCTTGGAATATAATCATTTTCCATGAGCTCCCAGATTTTAAAAAAACACTTCCATCAGAGTGCAATTGGGCAGCATTCTGAAACGTAATTTTGTTGAAAAAAAGATTTTGCATTAAAAGGGCACTCAATATACACTGGATTTCCCATCGTTGTTTGCTCAAAGATCAGATAAATTAGTGCGAAAAAGCAAGGAATTTCAAACAAATCATGTCAGATGCAAGCAGAAGTCCTGCAGTCTATTGCCAGTTGCTTTATAAACATCATGCGAGAAGCATATTGAAACTGTAGCATAGTGTTAATGTCACCAGATGGGAAATCCAGAGCCACAACCTAATACTCTAGGAACATGAGCTCAAATCCCACCATGGCAGGTGGAGCAATTTAACTTCAGTTAATAAAATCTGGAATATAAAAATCAATCTTAGTAACAGTGACCACCGATGTAAAAACCCATCTAGTTCATCAATACCCTTCAGGGAAGGAAATCTACCATCCAAATCGCCCCCCCCAACCCCGGCACCCCACCTCTTGGAGCTTGATCAAAGTGAGTAAGACAGCAGGACTTTCGCCATGACCATCCCGCCTGATCAAACAGCCTCTTAGCCTCTGAACTCATCTAGTGGTTTGGGAGACATAAAGGATATTAAATTCACCCACTATCTCAAGTCTGTGACCTCCCATCAGACATCATTTTTCACATGTAACCTACATTATGGAGACAAATATGCTGCAAGAAAGTGGGAAGTAGGAAAAACACTCAAGTCAATCTTACATCATTTTTGAATGCAACATTTTTCTGTTAGTTGCCTAAAAGTAATTGTGCATTACATTATCTCAATTACACTTTGCAAGAATGTATCTGAACAGCCCGGACCAGACTGTCCATTGGTTATCAAAAACTACAAAAGTTGCCATGACTTTATCTTTCCCTTTACACAAGATACGCAAATCATTAGGTGCTGTCAGGTTGTTTGACAATGACATTTTGAATACTTAATGCTGGAAAATACAGTTAGCAGCGTTATCAATTCAGCTGGTCGATACTGATAATCTTACATCCGACATGTTTAAGTGGTTTATGTGAACATATTATTTGCATAGTTTTATCACCATGGGTAACCAGCCAAATTTAATTTGCTTTGCTCTCCCCATTACACTTTACAAATCTTACTGTGACCCTGCAGATTTGCTTACAGCTCGTTAGATGGCTCATTCCCCAGTACAATTTGATGCAATTGAGCCTTAAAACCTCGCCCTGCTTCAAATGAGGCAATCTGTGCTATTCTTCTGTTTGTCATCTCCAACTTTCTCCTGCACATGGTTTTCAGGTTGCTAAATTGCTAATGGAGAGCCAATTTTGTAATGGCTATGAAAAATCTTTACAGGACAAGATAGCATAAAGACTTCACTGACCTGCACCTAGATGCATCAGAGGAGATAACAGGCATAAGATGCACCTCAGTGTATAGCACCTTGTCAGACACCAACTGGAGAACTGAACTCAGCTTAGGACACTGTACTTGATGAAAGATACTTTGATCGAGGGAAGGATACAGTGTTTGTATTCTCCTGAGTAGAGAGAATTAAGCGCTGTTCTAATCAAGATGTTTAAAAAGCAGAAGTGATTTGATTAGATAGTTACCAAAAATGATTTTCACTGTTGGGGAAGATCAACAATAAATGAACATAATTCTGAAGGCTGGGCCACTCAGTTATGAAATCAAGAAGCACGTCGTTCACACACAGTAGAAATCTGGAATTCTCTAACTAAATGCTGTGAAAGACAGTTATCACTAGATCTTTAGGCGGTCTGGTTATAAAGGTGTATCACTCCACAGCAGGACAAGGGGCTAAAGATGCACAGCTTCAATGGTCATAGAGTCATAGAGATATACAGCACGGAAAAAGACCCTTCAGTCCAACTCGTCCATGACAACCGGATATCCTGATCTAATCCAGCCCCACTTGCCAGCACCCAGCCAATATCCCTCTAAACCATTCCTAATCATGAACCCATCCAGACGCCTTTTAAATGTTGTAATTGTAAAAGCCTCCACCACATTCTCTGGCAGCTCATTCCATACACACTCTATCCTCTGCATGAAAACGTTGCCCCTTAGATCCCTTTTAAATTTTTCCCCTCTTATCGTAAACCTATGCCCTCTAGTTCTGGACTCCCTCACCTCAGGGAAAATACTTTGTCTATTTACCCTATCCATGCCCCTCATGATTCTATAAACCTCTGTAGGGTCACCCCTCAGCCTCCGACATTCCAAGGAAAACAGCACCAGCCTGTTCAACCTCTCCCTGGTGGAGCAGGCCCAGGGGTGAATAGCTTCATCGTGTTCCTTCGATCCCTGAGAACCACCAAGTCGAACTTTGGAATTGTTAAAGAACAATTGACAAAAATCAAACTTTAAAATTAAGGTTTTAAGTAGAATGAGAAATTTTTCTGTGTGAAATGTATGGCCATTTCTCAGTAACTTGTAAACTGATATTGGCCAGAGAATCAGACATTTCTTGGTGAACCACTGTAAAGATGACATTAACTAATTTTTAAAGATTGATATGTTAATTGTTTTTATTAATTCAGGAGATATTGGCATCATTAGGTACGCTACAATTTATTGCCCATCCCTAGCTGCAATACACGTGGTGGTGGTGAACTAATATCCTGAACTGCTTCAGTCCATTTGGTGTAGGTAGAGCCACAATACTGTTGGGGAGGGAATTCCAGAATTTCGACCCAACAATAGTGAAGGAACAACAGTATATTTCTAAGTCAGGATAGGGAGTGGCTTGGTGGGGGATCTTGCAGGTGGTTGTGTTACCATGTGTCTGCTGCTCTTTGCTTCTAGGTGGAGGTGGTTGTAGGTTTGGAAAGCTTAAGGATTTTGGTGAATTTCTGCAGTGCATCTTGTTGATGGTACACACCCTGCCATGATACATTGGTGAAGGAGGGAGTGAATGTTTTACTGATACCAACCAAATGAGCTGTTTTGTTCTGGAAGTTGTCAAGTGTCTCGAGTGTTGTTGGAGCTGCATTCATCCAGGCAAGTGGGGAGGATTTCATCACTTTCCTGACTTATGCATTGTTAATAGTGGAAAGGCTTTGGGGGAGTCAGGAAGTTTGTACCTCATTACACAATTCCTAGAATCTGACTTGCTCTTGTAACCACAGTACTTAAGTGACTGGGGACCAGCTAGCTGGAAGGCTGGTTTGTAACAGGGACACCAACAGCATGGGTTCAATTCTCAAACCAGCTGAGGTCACAGTAAAGGTTTCACCTTCCCAACCTCGCCCCCTCACCCGAGGTTTGGTGACCCTCAGGTTAAACTCACCACTAGTCATCTCTCTCGAAAAAGAGAGTGGCCCTATGGTCCTGTGAAATTATGGTGACTTAACCTGTTCATGTGAGTACTCCAATTTAGTTTCTGGTCAACTGGAACCTGAAGCAAGGTGATAGTGGAGCATTCAGTGATGGTAGTGCCATGAAATGTCAAAAAACATGGTTTAGATTTTTTCTTTTGGAATGGTCATTGCCTGGCACTTGTGTGGCACAAATGATGCCTGCCACTTGTCAGCCCAAACCTGGCCAATGCCCAGGTCTTACCACATTTGGACATGGACTTCTTCACAACCTGAGGAGTTACAAATGATAAAGAAAACCAAAAGAACTGCGGATGTTGGAAATCGCAAAGAAAAGCAGAAATGCTGTAAAAACTCAGCAGGTCTAGCAGCATCTGCGGAGAGACATCAGAGTTAACATTTCGGATCCAGTGGCTCTTCTTCAGAACTGATGGCTGCTGGGAAAGAGTTGTTTTTGATGCAGAATACCAGGTCGGAGGAGGGGGTAAGGAGTAAACAATAGGTGGAGACGGAGCTCAAAGAGAGAGAACAGTTGGGCAGACAAAGGAGTGCATAACGGTCAGCCTCAAGGAATGAGCAGCTGCTGATGGGGTCTATTCATGGCTAACAATGGGTGTATGCAATTGCATATTGTTATAAGGTTGTTGTAATAATAATATTATTATAATAATATAATACTGTTATAATAATGTGGGGGTTGGATTAAGGACATGAGAGAGCTCAAGCACTAAAATTGTTGAACTTGATACTGAATCCAGAAGACTGCATTGCTCTTTGCTCTGTGCTGTATTGTTCTTCGTTCTTTCCATGAATAGGAAGGGAATAGAGGGATACACATCTTGTAAGTAAAGACAATTTTGACATCGAAAGACAAAATGGATCGGCGCAAGTTTGGAGGTCCAAAGGGCCGGTTCCTCTGCTGTTTTCTTCTTTGCCCTTGACTGTAGAGCTCCCAAGCAAAAAATGAGATGCTGTTCTTCTAGCTTGTGCTCAGCTGTGCTGGAGAACTGCAGTGAGTCTGAAATAGAGATATTGGCCAGGGAACAGGGTGGTGTGTTGAAGTGGCAGGCAACTGGAAGCCCAGGGTCTTTTTTTACAGACAGAACGTAGGTGTTCTGTGAAGCAGTCACCCAATCTACACTTCATTTCCCCAGTGTAGAGGAGACCATAGTGTGAACAGCGAACGGAGTAGACTAGATTGAGTGAACTGCAGGTAAAGTGCTGCTTCAGCTGGAAGGTGTGTTTGGGCCCTTGGATACTGAAGAGGGGGGGGCGAAGTAAATGGACAGGTGTTACACCTTCTGCGGTTGCAGGGGAAGGCACTGTTGGGCTGCGGAGGGGTGTTGGGAGTGAAGGAGAAATGGACCAGTGTATCCTGGAGGAAATGTTCCGTGTGGAAAGCTGACAAGGGAAGGGAGGGGAATAAATGTCTGGGGGTGGGATCCTGCTGAAGGTGGTAGAAATGACAGCTAATGATTCTTTGGATGTGAATGCTGGCAGGATGGTAGGTGAGCACAAGGGGGACTTATCGCTGTTCTGAGAGGGAAGAGAGGGGGAGGGCTGCAGTGCGGGGAGATGTATCAGACTCGGCTGAGGACCCTGTCAACAACGGTGCAGAGGAATCCTGGTTGAGGAAGACAGGGGACATTTCTGAAGCTCCCTTGTCAAAGTTGACAACACCGGAACAGATGTGACAGAAATGGAGGAACTGGGAGAATAGAATAGAGTCTTTACAGAAACCAGAGTGTGAGGATGTATAGTCGAGGTAACTGTGGGAGTTGATGGGTTTGTATTTGGTGTTAGTGACCAGTCTATTTCCAGAAATGGAAACAGAGATGTTGAGGAAGGGAAAGGAGGAATCAGAGATAGACTAAGTGAAGATGAGAGTGATATGGAAACTGGAAGCAAAATTGATAAACTTTTCCAATTCCAGATGAGAGAGGGAAGCAGCAGCAATGTTATCATTGATATACCAGACAAAGAGTTGTCGGTGGAGACCGGAATAGGACTGGAATAAGGAATGTTCCACCAACCCCACGAAGAGATAGGCATAACTGGGGCCTATGCCAGTACCCATGGCCACCTCTTTAAATTCCTCTCACTTTCTTCAGGTTAAAAAGAGAAGTCGTTCAGGGTGAGACTTGAACTCGCAAGCTTCTGACTGCGAGACGAGAGAACTAGGAGCTGAATCACATCCACCACTTAAGCTGCACAGTGGTGTTTACAGACTTGATTTATGAGTTATGATGATGCTGATCAACAGTGAAGATTTGCACTTCTGACCTTATGATGGAAGGAAGGTCATTGATGAAGCTGCTGAAATATTTGCGTCCACAGCACGTCCTTGAGGAACTCCAGTAAAAATGTCCTGGCGCTGAGCTAACTCACCTCCAACAACCACAACCATCCTGCTTTGTCCTAGGTGTGCCTCCAACCAGTGGAGAGCTTTCCCCCAATTCCTGTTGAGTCCAGTTTTACTAGAGTTCCTAGGTTTAGTGTTTGGTCAAATATGGCATTGAAGTTCTTGGCAGTCACTGTCACCTCACCTCTGAAACTCAACTCTTATCCACTGATATAATGTTTGAAGACATGGAGTCAAACTATTGTCTATGTGGTTATACAGTCATCAATAAAACAAATTTCATTTTGATTTTATTCACTTTTCCACATTGACTTGGGAAGCGCATTAAAACCTTGAATCCAAATCTGAGAGAACACACTGTAAAAAAAATCAGTCTTAAACAACACTGTGCAGCTTAGGTGGCAGACATGATTCAGCTCATAGTACTCTCGTTTCACAGTTAGAAGTTTGTGGGTTCAAGTTTCACTCCAGTATTTCAGCATAAAAATGACGAACATCACCATAATGCAATACGCTGCAGTCTTGGAAGCTATCCTCCAGACGAACTGTTGGGCCAAGTGCTCACTGGTGTACATAAAGAAAAATTCCAAGACATTATTCTGCAGAATAGGGTATCCTGATCAGTACTTATTATTCCATGAACATCAGAGAAAACAGAATATCTGGTCATTATCACATTACTGAATGTGGGAACGTACCAGGTACAAATTGGTTGCCAAATTTCCGACTTGACACTTCAAAAGTATTCCATGGACTGCAGAGAGCTTTGGGATGTGCCCTCGTCATGAAAGACCCTTTATACGTGCAAGCTTTTTTTTCTGACTATTATTTAAAGGGATGTAATTTCTAATGAAGTGCTGTTGAGAGAAAACATACACTTTCTCTCATTTGTCTTTTTCGATTGAAAACGATGACCCAGTTATAATGAGAATATCCTAGCCCTTTGATTATAAAAATGATAAAAAACATATGACTCAGAATTATGGAAGGACTGTTGAGAAGTGTTCCGATTTACTTTCAAATTTAACACTCCTTCTAAGCAAAAAATAATACTGAATTTCAAGGATCCAAAGATCAGCATCTGCTCCAGAATATTCACATTTGTTTACATTTTGTACGTATTTTTCACTTAATGACTTTCATTTCCACAGTAATTGAAGACTTGAATCCATGAGCTAAAATTGTGTCATTTAGAGTTAAATAATTGTATCAGTGGAGAACAGCCAAGGAACAAATGTAACAATCTTAAAGTTAAGTGCATCATGTACAGCATCTACTTTCGTAGATTAGACGGCAGTTGTATCAATATTGGAAACTACCTTGCTTCAGAATAATTGAAACATCACCTTGGGCAGGTTGCAAAATTTCTAATAATTGCTTTCAAAAGTTAGAAGACTTGCTGAATGTCTTGTGGTTTTAGGATTACTTTATAAATGGGAATCTGTGAGAGTGCAAAGTCCATCCAAGCCTGAAATTTCTACAAGTTAAGACCTCCAGCTAGATAAGAGATTTGGTCAATTTGCACTGAATCAATTGAACTAATGGAAAATGTTGTAACACTATGATAGCTGCTGTGGAAACCATTTACAATTCAATGTTTTGTGTGAACAAGGCATCTGTTTCAAATCTTACAGTGAAATTTATAGCCTCTAACTATTTATCTGGCTCAAATTCCTACTGTAATACATTGAGAGGAAGGTCTGAACAAATAGGCCTCCTTTGCAAAAGATATATCACAAATCAATTAATATTAAAAACAAGGTAGATCTCACTAGGTCACTCAGTGTCAGCCTGCTCACATTATCGCATGGATTAAGACAACAACTTGAACCCTTTCATTCCAAGAATTGTGATGTAGAGGTGCCGGTGTTGAACTGGGGTGTACACCGGGTTATAGTCCAACAAGTTTACTTGGAAGCACTAGCTTTCGGGACGCCCCTTCTTCATCAGATGGGTTGTGGAGGTTAAGATCATGCTCACAGAATTTATCGCCAAAGGAGTCCACTGCCATGGAGCTGTGATACAGTAAACAATCTTAGATTAAAACTTTCATCTTTTAAAATGGGATATGCTGGTTTCTGTTCTTTGATATGTAAAATCTCAAAACTTTTTAAAATTTACATTCTCAAGATAGCTCAGCTCTTCCAAGTCTGTCTGTGTCCTAACGTTGAGTCAGACTGACAAGCTGTCTGCATAGTTTTACATGGATTCATGCAGATTTTTGAACAAAATAAAATGTAATTCTGCGAAAACAAATTCACCTCATAAACTTATATGTGTGCAAATGTAGGAGCAACAGATTGAGTGTTTGTGTATGAGATAGTGTGCGTGCGTAAGCTTGGTTAAGAGTGTCGATGTGAGTGCGGGGGTTGTGTGCATATGAGAGAACACTTCTGTGAGAGTGAGGGTCTGCACGGGTATGTGAGTATGTGCGTGCATGTGTGAGAGAGAGAGAGAGAGAGACAGAATTGTGCAGTAGGGTCCCATTGAGGCTATTCCTATGGGTACCGAACTCTGCTTTTCTGTTCGGCCACTTTGTGTTCTTGTTTGTTCCGAAGTCCGGAGAGAGAGAGAGAGAGAGACAGAATTGTGCAGTAGGGTCCCATTTGAGGCTATTCCAATGGGTACCGAACTCTGCTTTTCTGTTCGGCCACTTTGTGTTCTTGTTTGTTCCGAAGTCCGCCTTGGGAGATAGTCACCCGAAGGTCCGAAGCGGAATATCCCTGACCGCTGATGTGTTCCCTGAGTGGGAGGGAACACTCCTGCCTGGCGATTGTTGTGCAGTGTCCATTCAACACTGCTCCATCTCGCCAATGTACCAGGCCTCAAGGCATCCTTGCCTGCAGCGTATGAGATAGGCAACACAGGCCAAGTAACATAAGTACTCGCCACATACATGGTGAGAGATGTCCCCACATGTAATGGCGTTACCCGTGTTGATACTCTGACACAACTGGCAGTGGCGGCTGTAGCAGGGTTGTATGGTGTTGTTGTCCTGAAGACTGGACAGTTTGCTACAAATCATGACCTGTTTAAGGTTTGGTGGTTGTTTAAAGGCAATAAATGGAAGCGCGGGGAAGGTCTTGGCAAGGTGCTCATCCTCATTGACAATGTGTTGCAGGCTGTGAAGAACATGGTGTAGGCGTCTGATTCCCAGGAAGGACTGGACAGCAAAGGGTAGTCTGTCTGTTGCAGCCTATGTCTGTCTCCTGATGAGGTAATTACAGTTTCTCGCTGTGGCACGTCAGAATTGGCAGTTGATGAGATGAGCACTGTGTCCTGATCCTATGAGAGCATCCTTGAGCACTTTCAAGTGTCCGTCACATTCCTCCTCATATGAACAGATCCTGTGAATGCGAAGGGCTTGTGCATATGGGATAGCTCTTTTCATATGACTCGAGTGGAAGCCAGAGAAGTGTAGCATTGCGAGGTTATCCGTGGGTTTGCGGTAGAGTGAGGTACTGAGCTGCCCATCCTTGATGGAGATGCATGTGTCCAAGAATGAGACAGATACTAGATAATAGTCCATGGTAAGTTTGATGGTGGGATGAAACTCGTTGATATCACTGTGCAGTTGTTTCAGTGACTCCTCGCCATGGGTCCAGAGGAAGAAAATGTTGTCAACATCCCCGGTGTATGGTGTTGGTTGGAGGTCCTGTGTAGAGAAGAAGTCTTGTTCGAACCTGTGCATGAAGGTGTTGGCGTATTAAGGTGCAAATTTGGTCCCCATTGCTGTTCCTTGTATCTAGATGAACTGGTTGTCACAGGTGAAAATGTTGTAATCAAGGATAAAGCGGGTGAGTTGTACAATGGTGCTTAGAGATTGGCAGTTGTTGGTGTCGAGTACTGAGGCCGTTGCCGCGTTTCCGTCATTGTGGGGGATGCTGGTACAGAGTGCTGACATGTCCATTGTAATGAGGAATGTTCCCAGTTCAACTGGCCCGTGGGTGCTGAGTTTCTGTAAGAAATCTGTAGTGTCGCAACAAAAGTTGGGGGTCCCCTGTACAATGAATTTCAAGATGCCTTTGACATAGCTCAGCTTCTTAAACAATAGATGTGAAGTCTGTCTGTGTGAAGCTATCTTGAGAATATAATTTAAAAGGTTCTGAGATTTACATATCAAAGAACAGAAACCAGCATATCCCATTATAAAAGATGGAAGTTTTAATCTAAGGTTGTTTAATGTATCAGATCTCCATGACACTGGACTCCTTTGGCTATAGATTCTGTGAGCAGGATCTTACACTCCAGAACCACCTGATGAAGGAGCGGCACTCCGAAAGCTAGTGCTTCCAAATAAACCTGTTGGACTATAACCCAGTGTATGTTTTTAACTTTGTACATTCCCAGAACTGTCCTACTTCTGATAAAACTGATGAGAATTAGCAGCCGTTTCCAGTTCAATACACAGAATATTTGGGAACAGTCCATACCAGGGAAGGTTAGGCATATAATCCACAAGCTTACGTCAATGGGACAAAGAAACTCCGGAGAAGGGTAAATTTGAAGCAATTGGGATGAATGTATTTGATCAGTCCCGTCTAAAGGGATTACTCACATTCACTTATCTGCTGACTTTTTCACAGAACAACATGACAGAAAGGAAAAGCAATTAGAATTTTTATAGTTGAAACAAGTAGCACCACACCTTTCAATGCTGACACTCCAGCATCTGCAGTCCTCACTTCCTCCTGGAATTTATAAACCAGTAGTGTAAATCATATCTTGAAACTACTCCAAAACACTTCACAACACTCAAGCACCTTTAAGGGACTGTCACTGTTACAATGGAGCAGTCAAACAAAATCTGAGGGAACAAAAGGTCATGTTAATTCAACGATAACAGGAATTGCGGGAGGAAGCTCAGGTAAAGCACAAACATCAGCAGAGACTGATTCGTTAGATTAAACAGTTTCTGTGCTCAATAGTCCACTGAATTCTAGGTAACGCAAAGACCTTTTAAGTTGCCCACTTTCCAAGATGACTGAATAGCAGTTATATTGTACAACAAAGAAAAATGTCAAGGGAAATGTCAAGGATGGAGAAATGAAACAAGTCTCCCTTCTTTGCAGGAAAGATATATTTAGAAGTAGAACATTCACAACTCTCTGAGAATGGCTTCCAATAAATTCCAAAATATTAGGCCAGATTTTCAGGAAGTGGCAGTCTCACTCAGGTCACAACTCTGTCCCTTCTTTTTAATGACCGAAGGGAGCTCCACACTTCTGATCAGAGATTCCACCCAGAGCTTCGTCAGAAATACAGAAATCCATGATGACAGTTCTCTCACCGGGTCCAGTACAGGGAGAAGGGGACAGTGGGGAGGGAGGGGATTGTATGGGGTCTGGGAAAGGTGTAGTTGGAGGCTGCGTGAATCAAGTCTGGGGTCTGTGTAACACTAAGACAATATATTTAAATATCAAACTTTTCCTGAGTATCTATTTACTTAATTTCATCGGAACTTTTCAAAGCTTTCAAATATACATGGAGCCCTTTGGAGAGTTCCAGGTACCCAGCAGAACATTCAATTCCCCGGGCAATTCCTACTGAGTGTGCTCCAGGCAGTTCCGTAGGGATCCATGCACAGCCCCCTTCTGTGCTTCAGTAACAACTGTGGTTTGCGATAACTCTGTCCAATTCTAATCTTTGGTGAAGCAAAATCTCACAAAATCTTATACTTGGGTTCACAATGTCACACCTAAGAGGCTTCTCTGTTTTTTGGCCAGCAGATGGAGTATTACACAGGAGGAAAAAGTGACCCAGTTAAAGAATAGTCCTGGGCAACCAAATATTCAAAGTTGCACCACATCTCACTACACTGATCCAGATTTAATTAACTGGATTAAGATTGAGGGAGATTTGTTTATACGGAAAGAGTTCTGGGACACTGAAAACATTTCTAATGAGAACAGTTTGCATGCAAAGGATGACTGATGAAATGCACTGTGCAGGATCCACCTAATTTACTCAAACAATCCACCTTAAACTCCAGCCTGTCCTGATTTTATCACTCATATCAACTCATAACATTTTAGAAATTGCACTTTCTTCCTAGTGCACTGTTTACAGTAAAATATTCTTACCCAAGGACTTTGGTTCTTAAGTAGAAGAACATAGGTTTTTGCTTTTTGGGGTTCTGTGTTAGAAGTGCATTTTATTTTGAAAGGTCAGAAATTCCTTTTTTTTGTTAAGCATGGGTCATAACAGCTGTTCCACAAAATAATTCAAACTAAATGCCCAAGTAAGCCTCCTGGCGAAGTCTTTACAAATTTAAGGTTTACAACCCATAAAGAAAGAGCGAGCGAGAGAGAGAGAGAAAACGAGAGACAGATAAGGGAGGGTGAGGGGCACGCTTATGACCAGTTCAGAAAGGATCCGTACCATCAAAGTAGCTGTTTAATTTTGGTACTTTCCAGGTCAGAGATTCACAATGAGCTGTTGAGGCAAGGTTATTAAGGCTGAGATAGACAGATTTTTAATCAGTAAGAGAATCAAAGGTTACAGGGGAAAGACAGGAAAGTGGAGAGCAAGGTTACCAGATTAGCCATGATCTCCTTGGAATAACAGAGCTGATTCGATGGACTGAATGGCCTACTTCTGCTCTGTAACTTATGGTCTGAAGTTATTTCAGTAGCAAACAGGGCTGGGAAAAGCCCTGAGTGTTTTGTAGGATTCAGTGAATGAACTTAGGCCTCTGTATCTTGAGCGGAGATGGTAGCAGAGAGAATCCGATAGCCGGCCATGATCTTGTCAGTTGAGGAAGAAATCTTACAGTGAAGAATCAGAGTGATACTTGACTGAGGATAATAGACTATAAAGGCTACTATCGGAAGAAAGGATTGAAACTTTATTTTAGCTGTTTATGACAAGATTGTTCCAAATTGTCTTCTATCTATAACCATTCCTTGTATGTGATAAACCTATGTTCACGTGAAAAGTACATTAGACTGCCCATTACAGTAAGCAAACAGCAAAATAAAAGTTAGTCTACCAAACTAGGTTTTGCTCTGGAATCTGACTTTATTAATATTAATCGGAGATGATAGTTGTGATAATCTTTTCATTTTTCCTCCACATTTATCCCCAAGCCCTAGTCAGAGCCATTTGAAAGTTGAAAGGACACCACTTTCTTCAGATATTCTTTGAGATTCAAAGAATCTCTCTCTACCTCTCTCTGCCATAAACAGACCAATGTGCCATAGGTTTTGGTTTATTTTTATCACTCAAACCTTGTCACGTGATAGCGAGAGCTAGTCAGCAAGCACAGTACATTAAACTTAAATCTATTTAATTAAACTTGTCAACATGGAAAGTAAGAAAGTATGCAATGCTATTCATGAAAGAAAACAAGACACTTTCATTGACCTGGCATCTTTCATGACCACCAGTTATCCCAAAGCAATGTGCAGCTAATCAACCACTTTTTGAAGTTGTAATAGAGGGAACACAGCAGCTAATTTGAACACAGTTTGATCCTGCACACAGTATTGAAATAATGAGCAGATAATCTGCTTTATGATATGGTCTGAAGGGTAAATATCAGCCAGGACTCCACCATTCTTCAACATAATGTCGTAAAGTTTTTTACCGTTAGACTTGGTTTAATGACTCATCCAAATACTAGCCCCTCAACATTGCTGCTCTGGAATGTCAGCTCAGTTTCTTGTGCTCTAGCCCTGTAGTGGGACTCGAACCTATAACATTCTGAGTAAGAGGTGAATATATTACCAACTGAGCTATGGCTGGTACACAGAGAGCTGAATGTATTTTGTTGGCAAGTTCTCCAAAACTAATCAGCATTAGCAGGCTGCTCTAATTTGCAGTGTCTGACTTCCTTACCAGATCAGAAGATCATCCCACTCAGATCCACCCCCTGCCCTGTCCCTCCATGGCTAAACCCACCTAATCTGTACTTCATGGGCAATTTTGCATGGTCAATCCGCCTAACCCGTTCTGTGGAGGAAACCCACTCAAACACAGAGACAACGTGCAAACTCCGCACAGACAGTCCCCTGAGGTTGGAATTGAACCTGGGTCCCTAGCGCTATGACGCAGTGGTGCAAAACACTGGGCGGCACGATAGCACAGTGGTTAGCACTGCTGCCTCGCAGCGCCAGAGACCCGGGATCAATTCCCGCCTCAGGCGATTCTCTGTGTGGAGTTTGCACATTCTCCCCGTGTCTGCGTGGGTTTCCTCCGGGTGCTCCGGTTTCCTCCCACAATCCAAAAATGTGCAGGTCAGGTGAATTGGCCATGCTAAATTGCCTGTAGTGTTAGGTGAAGGGGTAAATGTAGGAGAATGGGTCTGGGTGGGTTACCCTTCAGCGGGTCGGTGTGGACCTGTTGGGCCGAAGGGCCTGTTTCCAAACTGTAGGGAATCTAATCTATTTTCTACAGACCGCATGTGTAAAGGCAAAGTTGGCCTAGTCGTACCAGACCATAGAACTGCTCTCTCATTACAGACAGGCAACTGTTGGTGGTTTAGCCAAGAGTCACCATGTCTTGGATAAGGGGAAAGGTTGAGAAGAACTGTCCTTCATAATAGTCTCAGCCAATGCAGGAACTGAACCCCATGCAGTTTGTCTGCAAATGCAAACAAGCCATGCAGTCAACTGAGCTAACCACCCTGTGTGGGTGCACTTCCATGGTTCAGTTATGATTTTTAATCAACTCGTTCAGTGATCAGCAATTCAGGGCGAAACAGTGGCCCAGTGTTTTGCACCACTGCCTCATAGCGCTAGGGACCCAGGTTCAATTCCAACCTCAGGGGACTGTCTGTGAGGAGTTTGCACGTTGTCTCTGTGTTAGAGTGGGTTTCCTCCACAGAACAGGTTAGGTGGATTGACCATGCAAAATTGCCCATGAAGTACAGATTAGGTGGGTTAGCCATGGAGGGACAGGGCAGGGAGTGGATCTGAGTGGGATGCTTTTCAGAAGGGATTCAAATGAGCCCAAAGGCCTACTTCCACACTAGCTTTTCTATGTTATAACACCCCTCTAGAGCAGCGAGGACTTGCACTGTGACCACCTGATCCAGAGTTAGGGACACTATCAATGTGTGCACTTTAGCTGAGCAGCAAGGCAAACAGTTCATACTTTAACCCTACCCTTCGTTATTTTGTCTTCAGAGATCAATGCGTGAAGCAGCCAATTAGAGATCCAAGGTCTCGGCTCAAGACAACTGATTTTACCATCTTCCTTCCTTCCCCCTCACCAGTTTTCCAAAACACTCTGGGCCCCAAGTTCAATAGATTATGTCACTCTAACACACTACACATGAACGTCTGCTGGAGTAATATGAATGAATCTCCATTGTCTTAAAGTGATGTGATATTCAGGCAGCACAATTCTTTAGGAGGTTCTTCATCTGAATTTTATTCATCGTTCTGACAGTCGCATTTGGAGATTCAAACCCTTCGGAGCTAAAAAGCAAAATCTTAACATGGAATTCCACCGCAGCCCTTGGAAAGAAATCTCAAAACCTAATAGTATGCCAAACACAGGGAGACAGAAGTTGCAATAAAAGGAATATTTTAATCACTTGTGCATGGCAATTAAAGTGAGATGTGCACATTCTTCCCTTCCCAAAACTGAACATCTTTTGACAAGTTGGTATCCCTTTAATAAGCTGAAAATGTGTTGCTGGAAAAGCGCAGCAGGTCAGGCAGCATCCAAGGAGCAGGAGAATCGACGTTTCGGGCATGAGCCCTTCTTCAGGAATCCTGCCTGAAACGTCGATTCTCCTGCTCCTTGGATGCTGCCTGACCTGCTGCGCTTTTCCAGCAACACATTTTCAGCTCTGATCTCCAGCAGCTGCAGTCCTCACTTATCCCTTTAATAAGGCCAATTACAAACCCAAGACAATTTTCCCCAATTCTTGTCTTTCTCCCCCTGTTAAGTTACCTTTCGTTGAACTGGAAGGCACAAAACACAAAGAAGTTACAACAATTCCTCCTTTCAAAGAAGGCAGAGGAAAACATGCCGTGCATCCTGCCATCAATGTCCAATAGATCACAAACAAATAGTTTTTTTTTAAAAAACAAGTAATTTAAAGCTCAGTGTGTTAAAATCTGCAATTCCAAAAGGGGGAAGCACTTGTAGTGAGTAATGGATGTGCTGAAATGAGCAGATTATGTCCCCAGCATTCATTAAATATTTACACAGACCCACTGCTGATCAAAAGCAAAGCCAAAAGCAGTTTCTCATACAGAGTTTTGAGGCGACAAAGTGAAGATCCACCAGGATTGCATACTTTAGTGAGCTTAGAATTTGCCATTCAAAGCTGTAAAGCCAGCAAACGACATCCTGTTACTGTGTCAAGAATGCATGCTTGAAATATTTCAAGATACAATAAAACCACACTGTACACAGGAAAACTTTGAAAAAGGTGATTTTCACAAACAATGGACTAAGCATGCACATTTCCACTGAAAAAGGTAAGTTTTAATATTGTCTTTAAAAACTGTGACTAAGTGAAGATTAGACTCACAGTGAGCAAACATATAATCCCTACAGTGTGGAAGCAGGCCATTTGGCCCACTGAGTCCATACTAACCCTCCAAATAGCATCCCATCAACACTCGCTCCTGCATATCCCATGGTTAATCCAGCTAACCTCTACATCTCTGAATACTATGTGCAATTTAGCATGGCCAGTCCATCTAATCTGCACATCTTTGGATTGTTGGAGGAAACCAGAGCACCTGGAGAAAACCCACACAGACATGGGCAGAACATGCAAACTCCACACAGACAGTCACCTGAGACTGAAATCGAACCCAGGTTCATGGCGCAGTGAGGCAGCAGTGCTAACCACTGAGCCATCATGCCGCCTGGGAAGTAAAGTTGCAATGGGCAGACACATGACTGACTGGACCAGATTGTATCTGGACTTGAATGACAAATTGATTTTAACTGTCAACTCAAATCTAGTTGAAGCTAATCGCAGGAAACTACTGTCCTGAGGTCAGAGGTTATGAGCAGAGTGACACCGACAGCATGGATTCAATTCCCACACCAGCTGAGGTCCCATGAAGTTTCCATCTCTGAACATTGCCCCTCACCCGAGGCATGATGACTCTCAGCTTAAACTCACTGGTCATCACTCTCTAATGGGACAGCAGTCCAATGGTCCTTTGAAACTATGGCAACTTTATTTCCTTGCCTTTACATTTCATTGCCTTTCTCAATTTCATTCTCTGATAAATATACACAAATCCATACAAATCAGATATTTTCTACTACTCAGTTGCTGATAAAATTTTCCACACACAGCTCTGTTTCATTCACTGCATTTCAATCAGCTCCACAAGACTTCTCTCAGATATTATTTTGCACTTTTATTTAAAGGAAGCAATGTTATTTCAGATGTTCACTCCCAATTGATTGTGAGAATATTATTCTTCTGATTGAGCCAAACTCCGACCTTGTACATGGACAAGAAAATTCCTGTTGCAATCATCTAAAACGAATTGTATTCAATTTAATCTAATTTAGATAAATGCGAGGTGTTGCATTTTGGAAAGGCAAACCAGGACAAGACTTATGCACTTAATGGTAAGGTCCGGGGGAGTGTCACCGAACAAAGAGACCTTGGAGTGCAGGTTCATAGTTCCTTGAAAGTGGAGTCAAAGGTCAACAGGACAGTGAAGAAGGCGTTTGGTACACTTGCCTTTATTGGTTGGTGCATTGAGTATAGGAGTTGGGAGGTCATGTTGCCGCTGTATAGGACATTGGTTAGGCCACTTTTGGAATACTGCGTTCAATTCTGGTCTCCTGCTATAGGGAGGATGTTGTTAAACTTTAAAAGGGTACAGAAAGGATTGGCAAGGATGCTGCCAGGGTTGGAGAGTTTGAGCTATAGGGAGAGGCTGAATAGGCAGGGGCTGTTTTCCCTGGAGCATCAGAGGATGATGTTTATAAAATCATGAGGGGCATGGATAGCCAAGGGCAAACAGCCAAGGTCTTTTTCCCAGGGTAGTGGAGATCAAAACTAGAGGGCACAGGTTTAACTTGGGAAGGAAAAGATATAAAAGGGACTGAAGGAACAACTTTTTCATGCAGAGGGTGGTGCGTGTATGGAATGAGCTGCTAGAGGAAGTAGTGGAGGTAGGTACAAATGCAACATTTAAAAGGCAGCTGGATGGATATATGAATAGTAAGGGTTTAGAGGGATATGGGCTAAATACTGGAAAAGGTCACTTGATTTATTTAGGATATCTGGTCGACATGGTCAAGTTGGAGCAAAAGTCTGTTTCTGTGCAGTACAGCTCTATGACTATGATTCTAATTAAGCTCAATGCTGCTTTCTGGTCTCTTACTGAATAAATGGTAAATTACCTCATAATGCAAATTGGACATATGGAAACATTAGTTATTCTCATTAAGCAAAAGAGCTATTTATTCTCCTGCGATCATTCCATTCCAATTTGAAATTGATCAAAAATGTAATGAAGCAAATTGTAAACACTCTGATTAAAGCATGAGGTTTCCATTAACCATCCCAGATAGAATTCTGAATAATTCCTTTTTCTAACCAACTTAAAGCAGTCTTACAATTGACACACATGCACAGTGGCCACATCTTGAAGTGGGCACCATAAATGGTCATAAATTTGACGAACAAAAAGATAATGTCAAAGACACAAACAGCCTGTATGCCAACCATGCTGAGTGCCCTTTGGAATATTTCAATCAAAGCTGACGGAAGTACAAACCAGTTCTGTTCAGTATGAACCTCCTGAATCAGCCACGTGTAAACATCATTTGCTCCTCCTTTAACCAAGGTCTCTGGGTCCCTATCTACAGAAAAAAAAACAAAGCAAAGCAATCAAGTTTCTCAATCACCTCCTCTGTACCTTTGGCAGCTGCCTTTTCCCTTTGGCTCTCAGTTTGGCATATACAGCTAAAAATAAAAAAAAGAACCTTACATCATTTAGAAAAAATAAATCACAACAGATGTATAAATCCAATTATTTCACGCCAGGAATACTTGCAGGAACTCTCCCCCACAGAGCTCCGGTTGCCCTACTCTTGGAGACACAAGCTGCAAACGTTACATGGATCTTAACTGCGGAAAGGATTTGAAGCTGTTGCACAAGATTCAAAATATGAAATTTTCCCCTGTTCATGAAGGAATGTCAATCTTAAAATAAGGACCAAGATCCTCAAGAGCTTGGGGGCAAACTATCTGGCTGATGCTTCACCGGTCACCTTTTCAAAGTATCCTGAAGACCTTCAGGTTCCCAGAGCACTGCGACAACATACATCATGTGCTTATGCCTGGCTGTAAATTCGAAAAGGGCAGGCCACAAGTCACATGGAAAAGATAACAGCCACAAATAAAATAAAACCTGAGCAACTGATATAGCCAAGTTGAAAGCTTTGTTGTAATGCTCTCAGGGCCACAGGGAGACTGCTTCAGAGGTGATTCACGTGGGTCTTAGCCATTGTCGTCAGTCGGGTCAGCATCACAGCAAAAATCTCCCTGTTTCAGAAGTCAGCCCCTCTGGCCTCCACAACGCAAACATTCTTCAGTTCAACAGCTTTTCCCAGAGCTGCAAGATCATCATTATATTAAAAGAGAAGAAAAATATACACATTTCCTAACTACACAGATCATTTCAAGCCAAAAAACAGAACAACTCTGGAAAGGGAGAGAGGTATTGAAGCATCAAATCTATCACAGGAGATAAAGTAAAATAAATGTTTCTTTGTCATAACAGAATAAGTGAAGTTGTTGGGAGGGAGGTGTGGTTGCAGGGGGCGGAGGGCAGAAATAGTCAGTAAAGGCTCAAATGTTGCTTCTGAACCAGGAGAGAGCTGTGGCATTTTAGGTCAGTTTGTGATGTATTGCTTCATTAAGTGGCCCTACTCATTAATTGTTGAACCACTGTCACATTAAAGATGACTGGGCCTGAATAAACATCCTGAAACCACAACAAGATCCAACAGCAACCGGAAAATCCTCTACTGTCTTTTCACAAACATTTAAAGCCAAAATTCCCTGTGTGACACCAGAAACCCTGGGAACCTACAAATAATTAAATTTCCAATTACATTATTTGCATTTAACATGGCAGTACTAAGTAATGTCAAATAACATATTTAAAATCTCATTAGTTACACACACTCTGTCTTGAACATGGCATTTAAATGAAACCTAGCTGCTTTCTGATTACATTTTTCGGTTACTTCTTGACTGTCTGCATTTGTTCAAATAAAGGGACAACAGGTTTCATGTGTAAGCTAATTAACCAAATCATTGAGACAGGAGGACCAGCTCTCAGGCCTGCTCTTTGCTGCTCATTTTACAGAAGTCAATCGCATTGTTTCTTTCCAAGTTCAGTGTTTATCAGTTATTGAAATGGAGGCCACACCCCTAATCACTATACTGGAACAGCTTAGCAACATTGGCATCTAGTTAAAAATATGGTGAACTGCCCAGGTATGTCCTGTACAGAAAAAGCATGACTAAACCAATCTCGTCGATGACAGCTCCTTCAGCCCAATCCTGATCATCAGTAAAGTGGTGGATGGAGTATTCCACAGTGCTATCAAGCAGGGTTTGCTTAGCAATAACCTGCTCACAATGCTCACTTTGGGCTCAGCCAGGGACACTCAGCTCCTGACCTTAATACAGACTTGATTCAAACATATACAAAAGAACATAACTCAGAGGTGAGATAACAGTGACTACCCTAACATTAAGATAGATCTAACTGAATATGAGATGCAGAAGCCTGGGCAAAACTGGAGTCAATAAAACTCAGGGGAAATCTACACTGGTTGAAGTCATACAATGGAAGACGGCTGTGGTTCTGGGAGGGTCAGTCATCTCAGCTCCAAGACATTGTTGCAGGAGGGCTTCTAGGCTTAGTCACCTTTGCTGCTTTACCATTAACCTTCTCTCCAATGTAGCTTGAGAAGTTGGGGTGTTTGCTGATTATTGCACTGTTTGCAGCTCCTCAGATTCTGAAGCAGTATCCATTCAAATGCACAATCCCCGGGCAACATCAGGCTTGGGCTGATAAATGGCAAACAACACTCAGGACTACAGGTGCCAGGCAATGACCATCTCAAACAAGACAAAATCTAACTACTGCCCTTTGATATTCAAAGGCATTGCCATCACGGAATTCCTGACGATCAATGTCCTGGCAGTCACTGTTGACCAAAAACCAAACTGGACTCGACACAGAGTCAGAGAGATGTAGAGTCAGCACAGAAACAGACTCCTTGGTCTAAACCATCCATGCCAATCAGATATCCTAACCTAACCTCGACCCATTTGCCAGACTTGGCCCATATCCCTCTAAACCCTTCCTATTCATATACCCATCCAGAATCCTTTTAAATGCTGCAATTGTACCAGCCTCCACCACTTCCTCTGGCAGCTCATTCCATACATGCACCACCATACACGCGTGAAAAAGTTGCCCTTAGCTCCCTTTTAAATCTTTCCCCTCTCATCCTAAACCTGTGACCTTCAGTTCTGGACTAACCCAACCCCAGGAAAAGACCTTGTCTATTTACCCAAATCCATGCCCCTCATGATTTTATAAACCTCTGTAAGGTCACCCCTCAGCCTCCAACGCTCCAGGGAAAACAGCACCAGCCTATTCAGCCTCTCCCTACAGCTCAAATCCTCCAATCTTGGCAACATCTTTGTAAATCATTGTCTGAGCCCTTTCAAGTTTCACAACATCCTTCCTATAGGAGGGAGACCTGAATTACATACAATATTCCAAAAGTGGTCTAACCAATGTCCTGTACAGCCGCAACATGTAATTACTGAAGCTACAAGAGCACGTCAGAGTCTAGAAACCCTACACGTAGTAACTCACCTCCTGACTCCCCAAAACCTGTCCATCATCTACAAGGCACAAGTCAGGAATGTGATGGAACACTCTGCCTGGATGTGTGATTCAAGAAGGCAACTTCACCACCACCACCTCCGGGACAACCAGGGATGGGCAATAAATGCTGACAAGCCAGCGACACCCACATCTCATGACTGAATAAAATCAAGGCTGCAACATAAATTACCATCACAATAGTTTAGAAAAATAAAAAGTAATTTAGCATTAATGCTGCATATTAGTTAAAACACTTCATTTTTGTCGGTGGACTTTTCATTTCAGTTTGCATATCCCAAAGAAATACGAACAGAAGTCTTGGGATTAACTTACACTTAAATCAGAATTATTACACTGAGCAGAAACCAAATAATTCCAGATTTTCAAGGCCACAAAGTGAAACTTAACAAAAGCTGACAGGAATTCCTGCTGCAAATATTCTCAAGGTTTCTCTGTTTCAAAGATGATTTTCCAAAAGTTTATGCCTCAAAAGAAAGTGTAGAAATGAAAGTTCAAGCCAGCTGCATATTGCCAATACATTACAAAGAGTATGTTCATAAGTTTATAAGATATAGGAGCAGAATTAGGCCATTCGCCTCATCGAGTCTGCTCCGCCACTTGATCAAGGCTGATACGTTCCTCACTCCCATTTTCCTGCTATTTCTCCACATCCCTTCAACCCATTACCAATTAAACACCTGTCTAACTCCTCCTTGAATTTACTCAGTGTACCAGCAGGCACTGCATGTGCTACCCCTTATCATAAGACGATGACCACTCGTCCAAGAATGCCCCACAAGGGGACGCATCCATTCCACATCTATTTTATCCACATGTTTTATCATCTTGACCATCTCAATTTGATCTCCCCTCATTCTTTTAAATTCCCAGAGATTATCAGCTTAAACTGTTCAACCTCTCTTCATACAACAAATCCCTCATCTCTGGGATCAATCTAGTGAACCTTCAGTGAAATGCCTCCGATGCCACTACATCTTTCCTCAAATAAGGGGACCAAAACTATGCATGATACTCCAGGTACAGACTCACCAATGTCTTGTATAGTTGCAACAATACTTCCTTACCTTTATATTCTATTCCTTTAACTATAAAAGTAAACATAGCATTCACTTTTCTTTATTAACTGCTGTACCTGCATGCTGGTTTTCTTTGACTCATGAACAGGACATTTTGTTTTTCATCTAACAATACAGAACAGCAGCAAGTTCAAAGTGAGAAGGTGCCTGATCATGTCAAGAGCAAATGCCTTAAGTCACATCATCCACCTTGCTTGTTCCACTATCCTTGAACAGCCAACCATAATTCTATGACTGAAACATTTCATTTAAAGCGTATCTTCTATGTTGTGAGCATGTTTCCATACTTGGCAAAATCATAAAATCATCGAGGCTGGAGAACACAGAACGTCAGTCAGCCCACTCTGCTCTCCGCCCCTTCAGCTCCATTTGCACAGCCCATTCTCAAGTGTACTCCCCAATGTTGAGCATTTAAATAATATTGATAGTATCTGTGCAGTGTTTCAATGCCATGGAGGAAATAGTCCTTTATGAAAAAGTAAACAACTTCAGTACCAAACTACATAGTTAAGTACTCTTCTGTGGAAACTGCTTATAATTGCCTGATAAGACAACTTTTTAAAACTGCCATGTTCATAATTACGTCGCCATTCATGGTTCTAAATGTTCCCAATTATCTCTGAAGTCATGTATCATATGGCAGAGAAAGATCTCATAGAAGCGGTCATGCCAGTGACAGCGCTCTCAGCAATTTGCTTTCACATCCCAGTTCTTTTTCTATAATTCTGCAAATTATATCTTTGAAAGTTCCTGTGGAATGTGATTCCACTACACTCTCAAATGCTGCAGAAAAATACATTTTTTCTCTTGGTCTTTTGTCAATTATTTTATATCCACTAGCTCTGGGTACTAACACCCTTGGCCAGAAAAAATATTTTCTCACAAGTTACTTCATAAAAATCCTTAACAATTTTTAGTGCCTCTGTCATGTCTTCCTGAGTATTCTTTGCTCTAAGAAAGACACTCCTAACTTTTCCAACTTCTCCATGTTTCTCATCTCTGGCATTGTTTTCACAAACGGTACGGTGGCTCAATGGTTAGCACTGCTGCCTCACAGCACCAGGGACCCAGGTTCAATTCCAACCTCAACTTTGATGGACATGGATGAGATAAAGACTGTAATTTCCCTTCCCATGTGGTTGAAAATGCCCTCCAACGCATCTCATCCTCCACCTCTCCAACCGCAACAAGGACAGAACCCCTGCTCCTCACCTTCCACCCCAGCAACCTCCGCATAAACCGTATCATCAGCCGACAATTCCGCCACCTACAAATGGACCCCACTGCCAGGGATATATTTCCTTCCCTACCCCTATCCGCTTTCCACAAAGATTGTTCCCTCTGTGACTACCTGGTCAGGTCCACACCCCCCAACGACCCACCCTCCCCTCCTGGCACCTTCCAATGCCACTGTAGGAATTGCGAAACCTGCACCCACTTCTCCATCCAAGGCCCCAAAAGAGCCTTCCCAAATCCATCAAAGTTTTACCTGCACTTCCACAAATGTCATTTATTGCATCTGTTGCTCCCGATGCGGTCTCCTTTACATTGGGGAGACTGGACGTCTTCTCACACAGCGCTTTAGAGAACATCTCCGGGACACCCGCACTAATCAGCCCCACTGCCCCAAGGCCAAACATTTCAACTCCCTCTCCCACTCTGCTAAGGACATGCAGGTCCTGGACCTCCTCCACCACCACTCCCTCACCACCTGATGCCTGGAGGAAGAACGCCTCATCTTCCGCCTCAGAACTCTTCAACCGCAGGGCATCAATGTGGACTTCACCAGTTTCCTCATTTCCCCTCCCCCACCCTACCCCAGTTCCCGCCTTCCAGTTTCGCACCACCCTCATAACCTGTCCCACCTATCAATCTTCCCTCCCATCTATCCACTCCACCCTCCTCTCCAACCTATCACGGTGGCACAGTGACACAGTGGTTAGCACTGCTGCCTCACAGCAACAGAGACCCGGGTTCAATTCCCGCCTCGGGCAACTGACTGTGTGGAGTTTGCACATTCTCCCCGTGTCTGCGTGGGCTTCCTCCGGGTGCTCCAGTTTCCTCCCACAGTCCAAAGATGTGCAGGTTAGGTGAATTGGCCATGCTAAATTGCCCGTAGTGTTAGCTGTAGGGGAATGGGTCTGGGTGGGTTGCTCTTCGGAGGGTGGGTGTGGACTTGTTGGGCCGAAAGGCCTGTTTCCACACTGTAAGTAATCTAATCTATCACCTTTACCCCTTTCTCCATCTACCTATTGCACGGTCAACTACCTTCTCCCCAGCCCCACCCCCTCCCATTTATCTCTCCACCCCCGAGGCTTCCAGCCTCATTCCTGATGAAGGGCTCCTGCCCAAAACATCGATTTTCCTGCTCATTGGATGCTGCGTGACCTCCTGTGCTTTTCCAGCACCACTCTGCAATTTTTTAGCCCATTTTACCAGTGATCCAACTCGTTTGTACACAGCAGTCACTACTGCCATATACATTTCCCCAAAGAACTTTTGGGAGTTAACTCCCACTTCCCATGTAAAGCTGACTTTAAAGAATCACTTAGAAATCACCACCAACTGCAGAACAACATCTTCATAAATCTCAGTTGCAACATATGTGTGAGGCAGAAGGGAGGAGCCTGTTGAAAGATGTTTAGTAATGCACAGGAAATTCCTAATTCATTGAAAATTCAGAATTCACAATAAATTCATGAATACAACTTAAAATTCATGAGAAATTAAAGCAACGACTCCACAGCCAAAAGTCACTTTGCACTAAAACTACTCAGATGACTGCCATTCGGATTTGCTAATTGCAGGCATTAGTAATCATCTCACTACCACACACAACAAGAAACCATGTTTAATCTTCTCTGAAGTTTCAGAGCTGAAGAAGAGTCATACCAAACTCAAAACGTTGGTTCTGTTCCTCTCTCCACAGATGCTGCCAGACTTGCTGGGTTCCTCCAAGACTCTCTATGTTTGCTTCAAATAGTTCCGTCTGAGGAACTCTTCTATTCCAAGTTAAGATACAGCAAAGGTATTTTAAAAGTCTTTACTGCAGGAAAATTGCCCAAGTATGTCTTGTACATAAAAACCAGGACACATCCAACCCAGCCACCACTGTCTAATTAGCTCATTCTCTGTCATCTGTAAAGCAATGGAGGGCACCATAACAGTGCCACCAAGCAGCAAGTGTCCAGCAAAACCTGTTTATTAATGTTCATTCTGAGTTCCGCCAGACACATTACTGTTTTGGTCCAAACATGGCCTGAAGTGGTGAACATCAGAGATGAGGTGAGACTGACTGCCTTTGACATCAAGGCAGAGTTTAAGTGTATCAAGGAGCCTGAGTAGAACTGCCATCAATGGCCATCAGGGAAAAGCTCTCTGCTGGTTAGAGTCATTCATGGTACATAGGAAGAAGACTGTGGCTGTTGGACATCAACCATCTCAGCTCCAGGACATCTCTGCAGACGTTCCTGAGGGTAATCTCCTTGGCCCAAGCATCTTCAGCTGCTTCCTCAATGACCTTCCCTCTACCCATAAGGTCAGCAATGGGAATGTTCACTGATAACTGCAAAATGTTCAGTACAATTCCATCATTTGGCCTCAGGTACTGAAGCATTCTGTGACCACACGCAGCAAGCCTTGGACGATATCCAGATTTGGGCTGACAAATGACGAGTAACATTCACACCACTTAACTGCTGGTCAATTACCATTTCCAATCATTGAGAATCTAACAATCTTCCCTTGACATTCAACAGCATTACCAGCACTAAACTGCCCTCTATCAGTATCATGAGGATCACCCATGACCAGAAAGGGAAACAGACCAGATATACCTGGGCGGCAAGGTGGCTCAGTAGTTAGCACTGCTGCCTCATAGCACCGCTGCCTCATAGCACCAGGGACCCAGGTTCGATTCCAGCCTCGGGCAACTGTCTGTGTGGAGTTTGCACATTCTCTGCGTGGGTTTCCTCTGGGTTTTCCAGTTTCCTCCCACAATCCAAAGATGTGCAGGTTAGGTGAGTCGGCCAAGCTAAATTGCCCATACGTTCAGGGATGTGTAGGTTAGGTGCATTAGTCAGGGGTAAATGTAGAGTAATAAGTTTGGGGAATGGGTCTGGGTGGGTTACTCTTCAGAGGGTCAGAGTGAACTTGTTGGGCCGAAGTGCCCGTTTCCACACTGTAGGGATTCTATGTAAATACTGTGGTTACAAGAACATGTCAGAGCATGAGATTTAGTGGTGAGTAACTCTCTGCTGACTCTCCAGTGCTTCTCCCTTGTAGATGGTGGACAAGTCAGGAATGTGATGGAATACTCTCCATTTGCCTGGATCAATGCAGCTCCAACAACACTCAAGAAGCCTGACACCCTCTAGGTCAACGCAGCCCTCTTGGTTAACACTTCCGTAAAGGCAATAAATACTAGTCTGCTCAGTAATGCCTACATCCCATGAATATTTTCTTTAATTCCACAGATACTTTACTGTTCCTTGGCAAATCAAAAGGTCATCAAAATTCCATATGTAAACTCTTGACAGGAAAAGCTTTGTTGGAAGAATATAAATGATTGCTCTTGTGGAATGTCACAAAGTTAATTGATGCAGGCTGGGCGAAACTATTACGACATCTGGTAGGAAAAAAAACTTTCATTCGCAAATTATTAGGCAACAGTTATTTCACAAGGGGTTTATTCAAGAAAGATTAATTGCAATGAGGTACACTGTACCCATAGTAGAGGTAAGTTACACAAATGAACAATAAGGTAGAAGATGGTGTATCTTTTTGTAAATATATCAGGAAATGTAGAATAAACTCAAAAACATTAGTGTGATAGGATTTATAATGAGCTAGGACATAACTGCTACGTCATATTCATAATATGCTGTTAAAATATGCAACTATTTGACATTTCTCGTCAGTTTATTCTCCACTGCTTTGCTGTGCAGGTCTTGGCAGTAACTTTAATGGTTAAATTCAATTATTCTTGAAAACAGATGCAGAGACCGCAATTGCCAGAATAGCCCATGCCTGCTGCTTCCGATACAGGCAAAATGCCCACTTCGAGTTGTATACCAACCCTTAAAGATTACAATATGCAGTGAGCACCACACTGGCTATTGGGACAGAATTTTGAGAAATCAATGCAGATATAAATTAGACTGAACCACTTAAAGGCAGCTGTTAAAGAGGAAGCGCACTCAGTCTGGGGCAGCAATGCACAGGGCTTTCCACACAGTTTGAGTCCATCCTTTCCAGCCTGGAAGTGGTTACCAACTCCTTTGACTTGGTTGTGAATCCAGAGTCATGCTGCTGTGGTGATTGCTCAGACTGCTGCCATCTTATTTGTGAATGGCAGTAGTTAAAGGACTTACACACCATCATGGCAGTCTAGCAATTAGCCCTCTAACAGATGAGCAGGTTGCAAGGTGGCACACGAGCAGAGTGGGATTGATTCCACGGAGCACAAACCTCCCTTGAGAACATAGCATCATCATCATCACCATTCCACCACTGTGCTTGCTGCTGGCCATCAGCCACCAGTCAGGTCAAACTGCCAGTCACTGGGCCAAGATGGTGCTGTCTGCATATGGGCTTCCTGCACCTAAAGGTGCTCAAGGTACTCCCCCTCACCCCACCCCCACCATGTCTAAGAGCACATTTCCACAATGATAGCAGCAGTGTTTCAGCAGCTACACTGAGCGCAGCCGCAGGGGGCAGTACTATGCACAACCACAAGGGCCAGTACTGAGTGCAGCCACGGGGAATGGTACTGAGCGCAATCACAGGGGGCAGTACTGAGCAGAGCCACGGGGGCTTTACAGAGCATAGCCATGGGGGGCAGTACTTAGCGCAGACATGGGATGCAGTACTTAGCACAGCCACAGGGGGTGGTACTGAACACAGCCAAGGAAGGCAGTACTTAGCACAGCCACAGGGAGCAGTACGGAACACAGCCACGGCGGGGCCCAGTACTTAGCACAGCCAAGGGGGGCAGTACTGAGTGCAGCTACAAGTTTGGGGATGAAATCCACCTATTAGTAATCACATTCAGATGAGTTCATCACAGATGGGAAAGGGATGGTGCTGGCTCTGTATTTTTCCTGAACATCTTGCCACACAGCAGTGGGAAAGGGCAGAGGACATGGGCTGGCCTGTCTTCTAATAACAGTGAGGTTGCACAGCATGAAGTGGACCATTGCAGAACTGGGTGCTTGCTGAACAGAATATGAAAGGACTCCTCCAGAGTAGCCGAGGAAACCTCCACAACATGAACTTGACAGGGGAGTGTGAGTTGCACAATGCCCTTGCCCAGCAGGACCATACTTTGAGCCATACACTGGTGGCTCAAAGATGACAGCAGCTAACAAAATCCCACACACACTGAACTGGGATGGAGTCACGGGCCAGCCAGACAGGGAAGAAGTGGATTCACTTTCAGTTTCAGTGCTTCTCCAACATGACAGGCCACAGTTGCCAGCAGCCAATGGCACCCTTCGTCACTGGAATGACTGCCACCCTCACAGGGTTACATGTTCTACCTGCAAGATACAATGAAATGCAGCCAGCGTTCTGTGGATACAGGGGACTGTAGCAGTGGACAGCAAACTACAAGCTGGTGCTAACATCTCCAGTTCTGGCCTTGACATGTATAAGTGCATGGCCACCATCACCTCACCATCACTGGGTGATATAGTCCTTGCCCTGTTTTGAGGCAGGTAGTGTGGCTGTAGAAGGTAGATGTCAGTCAGGATGTCCTGAAGGACGCACGGACAACTTTTCTATTGTCCCTCGCCAAGGTTCAGACAGGGAAGCTACTCCTTAAGCATCCCCTCCTCCTCTTCTACCTTCCTTTGCTCTATCTCCTAGTCATACTGCATGCCAAGAGGCATGCCGACCACTGCACCCATGTCTGGGAGCAACATATTTGTGCTGAAGCCTTGAGAACAGCCAAAAAAAAACTTCAGCTCATGTCATAACTTCGAAGAACTCTAGAAAACAGTGATGATTTTACCAATCATAGCATCTTCAGTAAAGGGAAAAAAATTGGGAAAAAAAAACAGAAAATCGTTAACCATATTTTTAAATGGTACAGGTTGGGGTTCCATCCTGCTGCTAACAAATGTTTAATTTTGGCGCTGTGTGTGTTTCAGAGAGTGTTCGCTGGAGAAGGGAGCTCCAAAATGGCAGCATTAAACGCTGACTGCTGTCACAATCTGCCTACTCTGCATGTTTCCAGTGGTTGACCGCAGGATTTTCACCAATGCCCGCATTGATACAGAATTTCCATGACTCAATGTAAAACTTGTGTTTGTGAAATGGGTCCCAATCTCGAACGCACCTGTAGCACTTTTTGAGTATTGTACACCTAAACTCTACACTAGGAACACAGGAACAGGAGCGGACCATTTAACCCATCCATCCTGCTCTGCCAGTCAATACTATCATGGTTCATCGAATGCTTCAGTGACTTCCATTCACCCCATTCCCATAACTCTGTCAGCCACTGGTAATCAGAAATTTATCATTCTCTACCTCAAACAAACTCAACAACTGAGCTTCCACAGCCCCCTGTGTTGAAAATTCCAAAGGCTAACAATCTTCTGAGTGAAGTAAGTTCTCACTGTGGATCTAGAGGATCCTTCTTATTTTTAAAAGTACAATATCACCCCCCCACCCCCCCCTAGTTCTAGGCTCTCCAACCTGGGGAAAAGTCGTCCCGCCATCTATCCCACCTATCGCTTTAAGTATTTTGTAAGTGTCAATGAGATCACCTCTCATCCTTTGAAACTCCAGAGAACACAGAAGGATATTGTGAAACTTGAAAGGGTTCAGAAAATATTTACAAGGATGTTGCCAGGGTTGGAAGATCTGAGCTATAGGGAGAGGCTGAATAGGCTGGGGCTGTTTTCCCTGGACCACCCCCTGAGAAAAAGAACAGGAAATGACATCGCCACCGGAAATGGCATCACCAACCCAAAGAAACCCAAACATATAAATAGAAAGCAGGAATCATGTACAGTACTTCGCCTGGAGGCCCACTGAAGATGTTACTTAGTCGGGTGACAAAATGTCTGGAAATGAACCTTCCAGCTCAGTGAGCAAACCTACATCCACCTATGCTCCTTTGCATATCTATGCTTTTTAACTTATTGCCATTTTAAAAAACCCTGCTCATCTGTTTCTGCTACCAAATCGGATAAACTCATGTTTTCCCACATTATTTTCCATCTGCAATGCTCCTGCCCATTCACTAATCCTGCCAACTCCTCCTGAAGCCACTTTTCATTTTCAGTGATAATTTCTTGAGAGATTACCAGAAATTATGTGCACTGCCACAGTGACTGTTGCTTTGACACATGGCACAGCTTTATAAGACAAGTTTCATTCTTGTTATAAAGTTTTGGATTCACACATCATTAATCACAGAAACTAAGCATAACAAATGCAGTGCCGAATTTGGTCGTTAATGTGATAAATGCTGTACTTGCAACCTTGCCACTATTTAGTTAGGAACACATTCTTTTGAGTTTTCAGCTCAGACAGTACAATCTGGTGTCCTTTTTTAAAGCTATCTGGTGGTTTTTGTGATTTTACAATTTTGAAACTAATGCATGCTTCAAACAAAACTGCAAAGCTCAGGGAGATGATCTGCTCGCGACCCTGACTGGAGTTTCTGAGTGTAACAAAAGCAATAGGGCGGCACGGTTGCTCAGTGGTTAGCACTGCTGCATCACACCACCAGTGACCTGGGTTCAATTCCCGCCTCGGGCAATTGTCTGTGCGGAGTTTGCACATTCTCCCTGTGAAGAGGGGAATAGGTCGGTGTGGGCTTGTTGGGCCAAAGGGACCGTTTCCACACTGTAAGTAATCTAATCAATGGGGCCTGTTTGCTGCTATGTACACTTTCACATGAAGCTGACATTGGGAAAAAGTTCACAACCATGATGGATCTATCTCAATGTCACATTGTGCCTCTGGGTAAACTGCTAGTTAGTTGGTGACACCCCTGTCACCAACATGATCTCCTCCATTGCCTTTGTTGAAGTGAATTGTATTGAATTAGCTTTATTGTCACGAGTACAGTGAAATGTTTACAAGTCGCCACTTACTGTGAAATTTTAGATATGGAAGTACCGAGGGACAGATTACGGAGTACAAATCCTTTGGGGAAAACATTATTAAAATAAAAAAATTTTAAAAGTCCAGCATTACAAAAATTCAAAACTCCAAAATCATAATAATAAATGAGAAAAATAAAGTAATAAAAATCTTAGAATGACAATGCTTTCACCAGAATATCATAAAGAAAATAAAATCAATTTTAAGTGAATTTAAGACAAATTCCAAAACAATGCTGGCCTTTGGAGTCATAGAGATGTACAGCATGGAAACAGACCCTTTGGTCCAACCCATCCATGCCAACCAGATATCCCAACCCAATCTAGTGCCACCTGCCAGCACCTGGCCCATATCCCTCCAAATCCTTCCTATTCGTATATCCATCCAAATGCCTTTTAAATGTTGCAATTGTTTCAGCTTCCACCACATCCTCTGGCAGCTCATTCCATACACGCACCACTCTCTGTGTGAAAAAGTTGCCCCGTAGGTCTCTTTTAGATCTTTCCCCTCTCACCCTAAACCTATGCCCTCTAGTTCTGGACTCCGCGACCCCAGGGAAAAGACTCTGTCTATTTATCCTATCCATGCCCCTCATGATTTTGTAAACCTCTATAAGGTCATGCTTCAGCCTCCGACGCTCCAAGGAAAACAGCCCCAGCTTGGCTCTGGGCTCAACCCCACTATTGGAACCACCACAATGCTGAAGAAATCGCCACATGTTGGTGTGTAATATGATAAAGCTCACATCAAGCATATCCTATGGGACAGAGGAATCCCTTCAGCAGAGGAAGAGGAGATTTTGCAGGTATACTAGCAGATGGGCCTTTTCATACTCTGCCCAGTCAGCTGGTGTTCCATGCATGCCAGATGTTTCCTTTCCCCCAATGAGAGAGTCAACAATGTGCTAAACAGGCTGGTAACCTGAGCACAGAGACCAGCAGATTACCCAAAAATTGATTCAAGGATGGTGGCCATACAAGACAATGAAGCCTCAACAAGCATGACAAATCAGAAACTGCGGCCAACAATCAATACAACTAGTACTTGCATCACTAGCTGTGAACTGAAATACAGTAGCACCCTTCACAGTGGATCTGCTACTCCTATGAACAGGACAACTGTGTATCTGCTTAACAAATCGGACTGAAGAACAATTAAGTTGTGCAGAGTTTGAACTACAAAATTTATCTTCAATTTTTTTAATTCTCGGGATATAAAAGGAAACGAAGGAGTGGGTGAAAGAAATGAAAGTGAGAGGGAGAAAAGAAAAGAGTAAAAATTGTTTTTTTATGTCTCCAGCAAATAATTAAAATCTAAAGGCTTGAAACTCTGAACTCATAAAAGTTAATTTTTCGTGCCAATAATTTGGCTTTTATAGAGATCACCGTTAAAAATTGACAGACATTGGACTAGACAAGCCCAAACCTTTCCTGGCATGTTTAATGAAGATTTAATACATAAACACCATAACTTCACATAAGTGCCATAAATTCACTCTGTTAAATGTATTTGAGTACTAATCTCTCAGTGAGAAACTGCTTTAGTTAAGCCTAAAAGAGCAGGTCAACTCAAAACTGCAACTCCCAGATTTCCACTTTTAACATCATGTGAGCAGATGCCAGAAGTTACTGACTGATTTATCCCTCAGTAATGTTGTGCACTAGTAGCTCCACAATTATTCCCACAGCAAAACCTGGGCCCTGAGGAGTTGAGGGTATAGCAGATAAGGAGAAACATTGTACGTGGCATGGTATAAGCTAAAGACAGCAGATGCAAGAGGATTATCTGAACAAATTACAAGTTAAAGAAAACCAGAGAGTAAGACCTCACTGCCGTGCATTTCCACGAGCAAGAAAGAACATTGATAATCAATGAAAGCAGAATACTGCAGATGCTGGAAATCTGAAAAAAAAAGAGAATGCTGGAAAAACTCAGCAAGTCTGGCAGTATCTGTGGAAAAACAGTTAAATGTTTCAAGTCTCATATAAGCCTTCTTCAGAAAAGGAGTCAGACTGGACTCAAAATTGTTTCTCCCTCTACAGACCCTGCTTAGTTTCAAGAGCATTAACAGAATGAGCAGAGACCAAGTAAACATACATATATGAAACAGAATGAGCTGGACTGAGAGAAATAGCTTAAGGCCTCATTAGGGAAAGAAATCTGCTGTCCTTACGTCATCTGGCCTACATAGGAGTCCAGACCCACAGCAATGTGGTTGACTCTGGCCTGGCCTGATGATGCTCCTATCCCATGAATGAAATTAAAAAATGGTGTTGAGAGAGAGTAAAAGAGAGAGTTCAAGAGCAAGAGGAACTGCACCCAATTCATTTTGTTTCCATTACTTCTTGCAACTCCATTAGCAATTGGCCCTGTGTTCTTTGGTTATGAGCTCTACTGTTTCTTGCTTACAGTAAAAAAAGTGTGGCGCTGGAAAAGCACAGCAGGTAATAGAGGTCAATAGGAAGACCTTTCAAATCTTCTCCAAGCCAATTTCCTGTAAACTGATATCTCTTCCAGTCTGTCACCACTCATTCCTGAAGAAGGGCTTATGCTCGAAATATCAACTCTCCTGCTCCTCGGATACTGCCTGACCTGCTGTGCTTTCCCCAGTGCCACACTTTTCGACTCTGACTCTCCAGCAATCTGCATTCCTCACTTTCTCCCGGTTTCTTGCTCATGCTGAGTCGGGGTGCTGATGCGTACTGGCCTTAATCGATTTTTGTGTGAGCTTTGATTGAATTCCCGAGGTTGGGATTTCTTACACATTAAGTTATCTCAACCACCAGTTTTGATTGCTGAATGCAAGGCTGGCTAAGTTTCCCGAGTGAAACCACAGCAGGCAAAACCACAATGTCAAGCAATCCAAAAAACAAAGGGCACGGTGAGGTTTTATTTGATTGCATTTCTACTGTTTTATACCTCTTATCACAAGGCTTCTGCTCAATTACAAAATAAAGCAATAGTGAATTACAGTTTAGATAGATGACTGGCTGCAGGCCAAAGAAAATTGGCTTTCAGCTAAAGAAAATGAATGTCAGACAAGAGAATTATCAGCATTTGGCTGGTGGTTTTCCTGATGACATTCATCATCTTCAGGTTCTTACTCTGGAGAATTCCCATTTAAGAATAATCCTTCATATCACAATCAGATTCCAGGACAAAGATATACGATCAACACAATATGACCCAACTCCCCAAAAATGCAGTCACACTTCCATCAACTGAAAATAAATGATATTCATGGCATCACACTGAACTTATTTCTGCATTTCAGTCCAATACAAGTAAAGCAGGCAGATACAGGCAAAGCTCCAACATTCAGAGAAACAGAAGTCTACACTTGCCTGATATTCACACAAAAAATTTCACTCATGAACAAAATTCAAAAAAGAAAATTCAATTGCACATGTCTAGCAGCCCCTCCATCAGCTAAGTGTCTCTGAGGATCCAGGCTTGGTTTCAGATGCACATTTGTTGAGTGGATTGCAAGTGATGTGAGTCACGAGACAAAGTTGGCAATTTACATTTCGCCAACATTGCTTTTTGGTATTTTACAGATAATTAAACCAGAAGGGCCGGGTAGGTAAGCAAGCAAAATGGATATTGTCAGGAGAATGTGGTGAGGATGGTGTGAGAGTGAGACTGGGTGAGTATGAGATTGAGTGTCAGGGTAAGTGTGAGGATGCGTGCGGGGGAGGGAATGAGAGCGGGAGTGAATGAGCAACAGCAAAAGTGAGTAAAAGTGAGAGGAGAGCACAAGAAAGTTCACATAAGCAAGAGTGAGTATGCTAGAGAGAGAGGGTGAGAAAGTTCATTAGGACAGTTATATCCTAAAACAGTATGGTTTGGTAAATTAATTGGTTCAAAAAAGAAACAGTTGAACAATGTAACAGGTTGATGTATATGTATTAATTTGGAATCAAGTTCCATAATATTTTATACAAAGATTTCTAAACACAATCTGGTTTGTTCTGATTCAGTGCAGCAATAAGATGTAGTTCTTTATAATGTACAGCCCTTTTCCCTGTAGGACAAAAAAGGCATCAGTCTTTCCAAAGTTACAGTTTAGTTAACAAATGGTTCTTCTGGCTTAAATACAGTGAAAGGCTTTAGAATTATCCAGGATACCTCGATGTATTATTTTGGAACATGTGGGACAATATTAATCATGAGGATGTGGCCTTTACATACCCTCAAAGCAGACACACAAATGACTGTGGTGCTGTATCACTATCAAAGCAGAAAGCTTTGAAGTTAAGGAAAAACCTGAAAGGAAAAGAAAAGAATGTTCCAACAAGTGAGTTAGGGAATCAGTCAGGACATAGGAAGAAGTGATATTAGTAAAGTGACCATCTCCCTTGGTCAGATTCTTTTGGAGTTATCATGATAAAGGTAATAAATTCTGTGAAACCTGTAATACTTAAAACGAGACTGGTCTCGGAACTAATCAGGTCTAAAGGCCCTTTTAGATTGAATTTGAGAGAGCCAGTCTATAACTGCAAATTAAGGGCTCCTGTGACACAGAGATAGTGTCCCTATCTCTAAGCCAGGTGACCCAGGTTCAAGTTCCAGCTATCCAGAGGTATGCAATAACATTCCTGACCAGGCTAACTAGAACTTATTTACACTTTTGTAATGAACCTCAGTCTAAAAATAAACTTAAAGTGAACTCCAAAGTTAACTAGGCTACAATCAGACAAGCCATGAAGTTATTCAATGGTACAGTAGACTGAAAGGGCTGACTAGCCTATCATTGCTCTTACTTCGAATGTTCTTGTGTTAAATGGAGAAAGAATGCATTAGTGAGAAATAGAAGAAAAGAAAAAATGGAGGCAAAAGGGGAAGAAAAACAGAAAGGTAGTGGAGCTGTCTGCCCTATCCATCAGTCCCATCCCACAATCAGTAGTCGACAGGCAGAGGCTGGAAGAACACAACAAGCCAGGCAGCATCAGTAGATGGAGAAGTCAATATTTCAGGTGTAACCCTTCTCCATTCCTATTCCATAATCAGGTAGTTTAGTTATCTCTGTTACAATCACAATGGAAACCAATAACTGCTTAAGATATATTCATATTTCCAGCGACTGACTGGGAGGATCATACAGCTATATTTCAAGTTTTAAGATTTTGATTGTAATTAGCAAACTAAGAGCATCATTGGCAAAACATTATCCAGTAGGCAATTTATACTCAAAGCTACAGAAAAGGTCCACTATTTAAATCATAAAAAACTAAATGACCCATCCCCAGTTATACATTACTCTCCTCTTTCAGTGGACGTGTCATCCTTCAGAACCAGTCCAAAGCTATTTCAGTCCCTGATAGCTTGCTTTCTTTCTCCTTTTCCACCCAGTTAATTTATAATCCCCAAACTGATCTTTACAGTGAGTGTTACCCTGGAGATTATTTCCTCTAATCAAAGTTAGGTAAATCATGCAGTCAGGTTTAAGTCTTCACGGTCTCTTCATTCTGAATCGATGTTCTGACCTGCATTCTCCAGACGATCTCAGACATAGACTCATAGAGATGGACAGCACAGAAACAGACCCATTGGTCCAACTCATCCATGCCAATTAGATATCTGAAATTAATCTAATCCCATTTGCCAGCACTTCGCCTATAGCCCTCTAAACCCTTCCTTTCATATACCCATCCAGATGCCTTTTAAATGTTGTAATTGGATCAGCCTCCACCACTTCCTCCGGCAGCTCATTCCATACACGCACCCACTATTGCATGAGAAAGTTGCCCCTTAGTTCCCTTTTAAATCTTGCCTCTCTCACCTTAAGCTTATGCCCTCTAGTTCTGGAATCCTCTATCCCACAGAAAAGATCTTTTCTATTTATTCTATCCCTCCCCTCCTGATTTTATAAACTTCTATAAGGTCACCCCTCAGCCTCCGCGCTCCAGGGAAAACAGCACCAGCCTATTCAGCCTCTCCGTATAGCTCAAATCCTCCAACTTTGGCAACATCCTTGTAAGTCTTTTCTGAACCCTTTCAAGTTTCACAACATCTTTCCAATAGGAGAGAGACAAGAATTGCACATGAACAGCAGGGACTCTCTGCTACCATTACTCTGCACTTGCCCTCTCTCTGACTCCTTCATACTGCATTTTGGTCTGTGGGTATCCTAGGAAAACTCTATGCCACTACTACAATGGTTTTCAATGGCTTGCTATTCTCTCAAAAGTCCAGCTTTGAGGTCATGTAGACAACATGGTCCTTGTATCGAGGCAGGAATACTGATTAACTGTCTAAACCCCGAGTTTGTTCTGCCCTGGAAATAAATGGTCTGTGAGAGAGTATAGCCCTTTATAAATCTTGACATTCCTGATATATCCCTTTAACTCTCCAGCCAAAAGCTTATCTGCCAACAATACTGCTGGTCATTGTTTACAGATGTGAACAATGTCTTCCTCGCTGTCCCCAAAACAACCAAACTACCCAGGATTGTTGTTGAGTAGGATTCAGAGCAGGTGATTTCACTTCCTTCATAGACCATTTTAACTTAATTTAAACAGACAGCCTCAAAAGATAACATATTTAGAAATTTTATATTTCTAACAGCCCACAATTTTATATTCCGCTACTCCTACACATCCTTGATTACTCCACTGTTGTCAATATAATATTGGAGCAAGCTTTTTTTTAATATGTGTGCCCTGACCAAATTGTTTTATGAAGATGGATTTGTTCCATTTGTTCTGTGTTATCTGTTGTATTAAAAATCATTTGACTCCCATTGCCTGGAAAAAAACAATTTACTATTTTTATCTAAAATCTAACAGCAGTTAACAGCTGCCTGATTCAGTTTTACAATGCAGTAGAAAGGAAAAAGCTTTTGATGCAAGACACCCCACTCAGTAACTGCAACAAAGTAAACTGCAACGCTCCTTGTCCTCTATCGTGTTATGGAATTTTGCAGGAATATATAATTCAGACAAAGGGCTAAATGAATTTGGAGAAGATAAAAAAATGAACAGTTTCAGGAAACGACTGCTCCTCAAGACATTGTAGAAATGCAACACAGAGCAGCAGAAAATGTTGCACAAGCTGAGGAACTTTGTTTCTCTGTCTTTAATTCCTACAGAGAGAAAGCCATGTGTGTGTGTGCGCGCGCGCACATGCTGCGTTCATGGCGAGATTTATGAGCACACAAATATATATGCACACACAGAATATACAAGACTTTGAATGGCAACTTTTTAATTTCGTTAATTTAAAAATTCTCCATGAACAACATGATGCCAATATTAGACAAGTGGAAATCCAGTTTTGATTGCTCTCTTTCTAAGCCTCTAGTTGAGTAGCATATCTTCAGAACCTTAAGTCACCCTTATATCTAGCTTCCTGCAGATAATTCAACTCACATTTACTGCACACATCCAGCAGATGTTTGACATTCATAGGCATATTGTCAGCAAGCTTCAATTTATTGCAAGGCTCACTGTGCAAAGTGTCCAACCATCCATAGCAATTATTTGCTTATTATTTCATTGGACATGGGTAGCATTAAGGGAGGCAAAAGTCAGCATTAGGTGCCCATGCCTAATTACCCTTGAACTGAGCGGCTTGCCTGCCTATTTGAGAGTGCAGTTAAGAAGCTACTGTGGGTCTGGAGTCACATTTCAGCCAACCTAGGTAAGGATGGTAGATTTCCTATCCTGAAGGATATTAGTGAGCCCAATGCACTTTATTTTTAAAACAATAGTTGAGAAGTTGTCATGATCACTATTACAGAGATTAATCTTAATTCCAGACTTATTGATTGAATTTAATGCCACCAGCTGCTCTGATGGGATTTGAACCCATTGACTCCATAGCCTTAGCCTGGGTCTCTGGAATACTAGTCCAACAACATTACCATGATGACACCATACACCATGACTAATACCGTTTCTCCTCCCACCATAAATTATTTTATAATGGGCTTGAGCATTTTCCACACTATCAACGTCAGGCTGACTGGTCTATTATTCCCGATATCTCTCTGCCTCTCTTCTTAAAAAGATGGTTTACATGAGCTACCCTCCAATCTGTTGGAGTCTGTAGAATCTCTAAAGATGACGACCAATACATGCACAATTTCCAGAGCCACTTCCTCAAATACTCGGGGGTGTAAATTATTAGGACGCAAGAATTTAATGGCCTTCAGTCACATCAATTTCCCTGACATTATTTCCATCAGTACCTCCCTCTCATTAAACCCTGCGCTCCCCAACGTTTCTGGTATGTTGTTGGTGTCCTCCTTTCAGAACACAAACCAAAGTATATGTATCTTTGCTTTGCATTATAAATTTCCCTAGTTCTGCCAATAAGGGACTTACGTTTGTCTTCACCAATCTTTTTCTCTTCACTTACTTACAGAAATTTTCACCGTCAGTTTTTATGACCCCACAAGTTTACTCTCATATTTTACTTTTAACCTCTTAATCAATCCCATTGTCCTCCTGTCCATTGAATTCTAAATTGTGCCCACTCCTCAGGTCTGTGGTTTTATCTGGTCAATTTGTATGTCGCTTCCTTTTATCTAATACATTCTCTAACTTCCCTCATAAGCTATGCTTTGGTCACCTTTCAAGTTTTATTTTTGTGCCAGACAGGAATGAAAGATTGTTGCAGTTCACCCACGTGCTCTTTGAATGTTTGTCGTTCCATTTCCACCATTGTCCCTTTAAGTAATGTTCCCCAATCTATTGTAGCAAACTCATGCTCATACCTATGGTAGTTTTCTCTGTTTAGATTGAGGACCTTAGGCATACTATCAATTACATCACTCTCCAGCTCACTGAAGAATTCTATCATGTTAGAGTTGCTCATCTGCAAAGGCCTCACACAACTACATTACCAATTATTCCTTTACACTGGATGGGAACTGTGTGTTCCATTAATAACAAATTTTCATTCCATTAGGCATGGTGCAAGTTATAAGTCATCTTTTCTGAACTTACTTCAAGAGAAACTTGCATTTAAATAATTCCTTGCAGGAACTCAAGCTGCCTATACTTCAAAAGTATTTAAGTCATGACAGAATGCTGAAGCCACAATAACCAATTTGTATACAGAAATATCAAGAGATTTGAAGAAACAGATCACATAGACCAAGTATTGGTTGCTGGTTAACTGTTGGCCAGGATAATCTTTTCAAATACTGCGTCTAGTTCCAGCAAAGGGGTCAGACAAGGCCTTAATCAAAGTCATCATCTGAAAGACGGTACCTCTGACACCACAGCAGTCCCTTAGTGTTTAATGGACCAATGTTTCCATACTGTACATCTCTATGACTATGACTCTATAAATACCAGTCAACAGAAACAATATGTTCTGGTCCCAAGAGTGGAGCTTCAACTCATGACCTCATGTTCCATCTCATTCAGCATTGGAAATCTTACGCATTGGGATATAATGTATAATCATTCAGATCTCGTTCAATTGTTCAATCATGAAAGATTCTCATTCTGTGATTCTCCTTCATGGCTGATTTGTCAATCGCTTATTGAAGAGAAGTTATTCAACCGTACAGAAATATGGCAAGGGAGCAATTGGTGTTCTAAGACTTGACAAGTCCTATTTGCATCTACTGCGTATAATTTTACAGCTCGATCATTTCATCCTTATAACACATATTCCCTTAATATTACAACAGTCACTGCACTTCAAAAACACATTGTTGACGCAAAGGAACTGACAGGCCCTAAGGTTCCACCGTGTTAATTTCATAGGCATTTGTACCACTGAAGACAGGTCAATCATCCAAACAGGCTAGGTATTTCTGATCTGAATTTAGTCTAGTATTTGATTAACAGATCTGAAGGGTTAGGTTACCATATTATTTAACTTATGAACATTAGAGGAATGCAGTGAGGGACAACATACTGGGATCAAGGGACTTCCTTCCCATAGGTTCAAACCAGATTTGCAAAATGAGTGATGGTTTGACTCCTAACCCAGAAATAGTTTTTCATTTTGACAAACCAGGAGCTGTTCTTTACAACTGTGAGACATGTATATTTGTACAGTATATTTTCACACACAAGTCAGAGTGCAAAGGCAAAAAGCACACTCTGACAAATGCTAACAGAACTAACTGAACCTGCCTGAGGCACAAATCAAGCATTTAAATTACTTCCCCATTTAAAAGGCAAATGCCAATGAGCACATTGGCTCAGTTGGCCGCACCCTCACCTTTCAGTCAGAAAGTCAGGGAGTCACGTCCCACTCCATGACACAAAAATTAAGACTGACGTTCAGTACAAAGCAGAAGAGAAGGGAGATGCCATCTTTCCAATAAGGTGTTAAATCTTGGTCCCATCTGCTTTCTCAGGTAGAGGTGAAACCCCACTGCAGTATTTCAAAAAAGGTAGTTATCCCCAAGGCACTGGCAAGTATTTATCCCATAATCATAGGAACAGGATTAGGCCATTCATCCCCTCGAGCCTGTCCTCCCATTCGAGGAGATCACGGCTGATCTGTGGCCAAACTCCATTCACCTGCCTTTAGCCCATATCTCTTAATACCTTTGCTTAACAAACATGTATCCACCTCAGATTTTAAACTAATAACTGGTCTAGATCAACGGCCATTTGTGGAAAATAGTTCCAAAACCTTGCCACACTTTGTGTGAAGAACTGCTTTGAAATATCTCTCTTGAATAGTCTGGCTCTAATTTTTAGATACTTATTCTAGAATCCCCAACCAATGGAAATATTTTATCTTTGTCCTCCACACTTACCTGTTAATATTTTGAAGACTTCAATCGATCACCCCTTAACCTTCTAAATTCCAGTTAAAACAGGTCTAATTTATATAATCTCTCTTCCAAACCTAACCCTGAAATCCAGGTATAATTCACGTAAACCTACCATGTACCTCCTCCAAGCAATTTATCCTGCCTAAGGCATGGTGCCCAGATCTGCTCACAATACTCCAAATGGGGTCTAACCGGACCCATCACACAAACACATTATCCTGTTGTTACCACATTGCTATTTCTGGGAGTCTACTATATGCAAAGTGGCCACTGTTTTACTGACATTAAAACAATGACCACACTTCAAAAGCAGTTAATTGGCTTTAACGTGCTTTAAGACAACTCACAGTCGTGAAGATTGCTCCTGTTATAGTCCCAGCTGATGGCAATACAGGACAAATCGAAACCCAGAATGAAACTTGGCTTAATGAGTCAAGTGTTTAATTATTTGCAGTTGGTTAAACACATTCCACATTAGGCTGTAGAACATAAACAAAGAAGAAATAAACAAACAAAACCACATATAGAAGACAAAAAATATTAACACAAAAATGAAAACAAATGGTTTCCCAACACGATCCATTACAGAAACTCAATCCCAGAGAAACAATATTCCAATTTCAGTCTTACTTATATCTTAACTGATAGTTCCCAGTTTCTTTCACTTGGACTGTTGAGAGTTATGTTCTATGAATCCATTCTGAGTCCACTGGCATGAATCTTTCCCAATTCTGATAGCTTAAACATTTTCAGGTCTAACAACTTGAAGATTGCTGTCCAAAGTCTCCTGACTTGAAAGTTACAGACACGTGCAACCTGTTCTGCTGAAGTGACTGGTTTTCCTGATCTGATTTCATTCTGCTGCTCGGAGAAACAGTTCCATCTTCTGAAATGAACTCTGGGTTCTTCTGAACTAATATTTCAAACATTTGAAAACAAAACTAAAATAGTTGCCTTAATATGTATTCTGCCTGTCATAAACCCAACAGCATGAACATTTCATCCATGAACACCACCGACAGTTTCCTCAGGTGCTAAACTATGCTGCACATCTCTATGACTCTACAGACATTCTCCTAGGTACTAAACAGTGTCACATGTTTTTCTTTGATCAGATGTATTTAGGTCACTGTTCCATGTTGACTTTAATCTTTCAAAAGGGCGAACCAAAATCCATTTGCCTCTATTTTAAAAACATCCAATTCCAGAAGTAAAAACAGCATATACACCTTTCAACACATTTCTAAATGCAAATCTTTCCTTTATAATAGCCTAACTTCTGACTGGTGCCTCCTTAAAATGGACAGTTTCATACAGGCAATTCAAGAAGCTGCAACAAAGTTCTTAATTTTGGCAGACACTAGCAACAAATTGGTGTATATAAAATTATGCAGAATCCTTTACAATTAAGAGCAATATATTCTATTTCCAATCAGCCTGGTTTGGTGGTAACTATTATAGACATTTTACGTATGAACTGTACTTGCAGAATACCAAATAGCATGCTTCTCCATAATGCTCTTCACTTCACATCCAGTAGCTAGCATAGGCCAAAGGTAATTCAGTTATTCAAATAATTCCAAACATAGATTACAAATCAGACATCTTGTTGGTTTACGGCCAGTACGAAACATTCTGTACTTCTCAATACTCCCAGTTTCAAAATGCCTTGCAACTGACCTTTCCCTCTTTTTGTTTATAGTGGCTGACAGAACTAAGAGACAAACAAACACTCTCCCTCATCGAGCTGGCCTTATTTACATTGCCTGGGTGTCATCATCCATCTTCTCAATCAGACACAGGAAAGAATTTCTCTGGCCCACTTGATAAGATAATTACCATTTAAAACATGCTAGTAATACATATCTTCTAAAGGGAACCACAGGAAAATGCTTGCTCATATATCAGTCTAACTATTAAATGATGTCCAACAAATAGCAAGTGAAAACTGTCTCCACAGTGTGACCTTACTTTGTTGTAGAGGAAAACATTGATGTTGCTACACATGTTTTCTAAGCATCATTAAACGTTTAGCATTCTATTTTACACCAATCGTTAAACAATGAAAATCCCTTGGTGACCATATGCAATTGACTGCAACCCAAGATGATAATCAGAGGCCATTTTAATTACTTATAATTGAAACAATTATCCACATCATTCAGTCCTTCCAACATTAAACTGAGTTACACTGGAACTGGATAAAATCAGACTCCACTAAAGTTTGTCCCATATCTGTTAAATATGAAAACACATTCACATTAACTTTGAATGTATTCAATTGATTAGCAAACAACTCATGCAACCACAACAAGAGAGAATCTAAGCATCTTTCCTTGACATTCAATGGCAGAAATTCAGGAATGTGATGAAAAACTCCCCATTTGTCGGAATAAGTGCATGTCAGGAAGCTAAATGCCAGCCAAAACAAAGCAGCCATTGGATTGGCACTTCATCCTTCATTCTCCAAACTCAAATCGCAGCATATGTTTTCCATCTCATTGCTCTGTTTATATTTTCTGCCTTTCCATGTCCAGCTTCATAAAAGTCACAGGTAGACAGGATATGAATGCGGCGAATGCCCGCTTGCCTTTATTGGTTAACACATTCAGTATAGGAGCTGGGAGGTCATGTACAGGACACTGGTTAGGCCATTTCTGGTCTCCCTGCTTTATGAAGGATGTTGTCAAACTTGAAAGAGTTCAGAAAAGATTTACAAGAATATTGGCAGGGTTGGAGAGTTAGAGCTACACTGAGAGGTTGAAAAGGCTAGGGCTATTTTCTCTGGAGCAAGGCTGAGGGATGACCTTATAGACGTTTATAAAATCGTCAGGGGCATGGGTAGGGTGAATAGTCAAGGCCTTTTCCCCAGGACGAGGGAATCTGAATCTAGACAGCATCGTTTTCAGGTGAAGGGGAAAGATTTAAAAGGGACCTAAAGAGCAACTTTTTCAAGCAAATGCATGCATGTATGTAATTAACTGCTACAGTAGTGGACGCTGGTGCAATTACAACATTCAAAAGACATCTGGATTGGTACTTGAATAAGAAGGGTTTAGAGGGAAATAGGTTAAATGCTGGCAAATGGGACTCAATCAATTTCGGAAATCTAGTCGGCTTGGACAAGTTAGATGGAAGGGTCTATTTCCATGCTGTACATCTATGACTCTATGAGATGCTTGACACACACACACACACACTGCACTCACCCCTGTTGGAAAACTAGCCATTTCTCACGCCTGCCAGGGAGCTGTGTATTTGGGCTGGTGGTGAGTTGAGGCCTTTAATTGACCACTTTAGGGTCTTAATTGATGTTGAGTTGAGAAGGCCATACATGGACCTACCAAACCAGAATGTCAATGCTGAGGTGGGTAAGAAGAGTTGAGTATCTCTGTGGGGGGGCCAGTAAGGAACACAGTCAGTGAGGGAGAGATTTCACCTGACTGAAAGAGGCCAAGTCAGAACATTTGCAAATTTGGTTCAAAGTGGGAATGCGGTACAGAGGAGGAAGTGTCACTTTACGTAAGGTTTACTGAAAGAAGTAAAGCCTCCAGAGGGAGAGGTGAACGAAGAGAATAAAAGGTATGAAACCAGAGCCGACCTGCAATGAGACCACCAGCAGAGTGAGATCATTAACACATGATGTGACTGCAGGAAAAACACTATAGGTCAATAAGAAAACTACTTTAAGATCTGAGGAAGTAGTACAACATTCAAAGTTTGCTTGGTGTTGCATTCCCAGCAAATTTAACTCCAGCTCCTTCAAAAATTGATAGCCTTTACAAATCATGTGCATCCAAGTGTTTGCCAAATCTTAAACAAGTCCAAGCCAAATTGGTGCTTTCCCATTTCTTCGTAGCCAAAATTAAAGAGCTAAACCGAAGTAAAACTTGCTCAGCTTCCTTTTAACAAGTTGTGCGCTTAAATGGCCATGCCACATAAACATATTTGTAAACAGAAGGAAAAATAATATATCTGGCCTTCAACTGAACTTAAAGTATTTCCATGTAAATGTTTCCTCTGTTCAGGGGAGGCATTGGATTAGCGGTATTATTGCTGGAGTATTAGTGCAGAGACCCCCAGGTAATGTTCTTGGGACCCGAATTCAAATTCAGCCATGGCAGATGGCAGAAGATGAATTCACCAAAAGAAAATGTGGAATTAAGAGTCAAATGATGACTACGAAGCCATTGTTAATTATTGGGAAAATCAATCTAGACCATTAATGTCCTTTGGGTAAAGTAACTGCTGTCCTTACCTGGTCTGACTTACATGTGACTTCAGACCTACAGAAATGTGGTTGACTCACAGCTGCCTGAAAATAATTCCACAGATGTTGGTATCCTGTCACCTAGTCACCCTTTATTTACATGTGGAGAGACCTTAACACTGATTCAGCTCCCTCACAGCCAGCTCTAAGAGTAAGCAGAACCTCTGACACTCCTGTTTATATTTGTCAGCCAGGACTCCCTGATTGGACGAGATTAGCAGCCCCAATCAGGGAACTCATATTCTATGAGGTCAACCTGGCTGACCTCATACAATCACTATACTGCCTTCTGGGCAATTAGGGATGGGCAGTAAATGTTGGTTCAGGCAGTGATCCCCACATCCCATGGATGAATTTTTTAAAAATACATCTTTCAGATATTCGGAGTGGAATGCGACAGCCATCCCACTCCGAATACCTCCCATGGGAGCAGACGGGTTGGCAGGTAGGGTGTGTTGGGTTATTGTAAACAATCAAGTGCCAAAGTAGCAGTGCCCACTACCAATCCGTTTCCCAGGCCTGTCCGCATTTGATCAAATTCAGGCCTCAACCTCTTCCCTTCTACCAAGATGGAGGACGTGAAAAATTTCTGGCTGTAAGAGCTGCTCCTTTCTTTTGAGGTATTTTAGGTGTTGGAGGTGATTTCCTCGAATTCCAGGAGCAGCAATTACTGTTTTATATGCTGTTGCAGTGTTTTGGAACTTTGAAAAAAAAAGTTAAAACAACAGCAGTTTAAAAGGGAGACAAAGGAAGCACATGGTGAGGACAGTGCAGGAGAGACAGAGAGAATCTGCACAGTTACTGCCTTTGCTGTTTTTGAATTCATGTGTCGCTGGACATCGGAGTGCATCTGGGAAAATTAACAAACAGTGAATTTCACAACTAATCTTGGAGGAACCAGTTTGGGCGAAGTTCACAACACAGAATTAGATAAGTTAATTGTTGTTTTAAGTCTGTCCAAGAGAAAGGCTGTATTAGTGAGTACAGTGGGTTCTTTCTTGATTAAACTTAAAATATAAGCCATAGCTATTAATTTAACCTGGGGCAGTGTTTGTAGAGGAATAAGAGAGTGTTATTTTCTGGGTCTGTAGATTGTGAAGGAGCAAAAATGGCCTTTGCAGTGAGATGTACTTCTTGTCAGATATGGGAGTTTAAAGAGAGTTTAAGGGTTACTGCGGATTATACCTGCCAGAAATGCTGTTGGATACAAATCTTATCAAATCGAGTGGATCAGTTGGAGAGACAGATAGAAGTGATGAGGAATTTGCAACAGCAACAGTATGTGATGGATGGCAGTTACATGAAGGGGGAAGTCTCAGATACAGTCACACAGATGGGTTAACTCCAGGAAGGGTAAGAGAGGTAGGCAGCTAGTGCAAGAGTCTTTTGTGGATATACCCATTTCAAACATTTATGCTGTTTTGGAACGTAGTACGAACAGCCACGTTTCTGGTATCGAGACTGGCTCTAATGCAATGAGGGGTACGTCAGCTTCCAAGAGATCAATTGTGTTAGGGGATTCTGTAATCCAAGGTACAGGCAGACGTTTCTGTGGCCACCAGAGTAAAAGCAGAATGGTGTGTTGTTTCCCTGGTGCCAGGATCAAGGATATCTCAGAGAGGGTGCAGAATGTTCTCATGGGGAGAGGGGCCAGCAAGAGGTCATTGTCCACATTGGAACCAACGATATATGAAGGGAAAAGGTTGAGATTCTGAAGGGAGATTACAGAGAGTCAGGTAGAAATTTAAAAAGGAGGTCCTCAAGGGTAGTAATATCTGGATTACTCCCAGTGCTACGAGCTAGTGAGGGCTGGGATAGGAGGATAGAACAGATAAATGCATAGCTGAGGAGCTGGTGTATGGGAGAAGGACTCACATTTTTGGATCATTGGTATCTCTTTTGGGGTAGAAGTGACCTGTACAAGAAGGACGGATTGCACCTAAATTGGAAGGGGACTAAAATACTGGCAGGGAAGTTTGCTAGAACTGCATGGGAGAATTTAAACTAATAAGGTGGCGGGGGGGGGGGATCAGACCCAGGGAGATAGTGAGGAAAAAGATCAATCTGAGACTGATACAGTTGAGAACAGAAGTGAGTCAAACAGTCAGGGAAGGCAGGGACAAGGTAGGACTAATAAATTAAACTGCATTTATTTCAATGCAAGGGATCTAACAGGGAAGGCTGATGAACTCAGGGCATGGTTAGGAATATGGGACTGGGATATCATAGCAATTACGGAAACGTGGCTCAGGGATGGGCAGGACTGGCAGCTTAATGATCCAGGATACAAATGTTACAGGAAGGATAGAAAGGGAGGCAAGAGAGGAGGGGGGAGTGGCATTTTTGATAAGGGATAGCATTACAGCTGTGCTGAGGGAGGATATTCCCGGAAATACATCCAGGGAAGTTATTTGGGTGGAACTGAGAAATAAGAAAGGGATGATCACATTATTGGGATTGTATTATAGCCCCCTAATAGTCAGAGGGAAATTGAGAAACAAACTTGTAAGATCAACCAGGAGAAAGTGAGGACTGCAGATGCTGGAGACCAGAGTTGAAAAATGTGGTGCTGGAAAAACACAGCAGGCCAGGCAGCATCCGAGGAGCAGGAGAATCTACGTTTCGGACATAAGCCCTTCGTTAGGAAGGGCTTATGCCCAAAATGTCGATTCTCCTGCTCCTCGGATGCTGCCTGGCCTGCTGTGTTTTTCCAGCACCATATTTTTCAAAACAAACTTGTAAGGTGACCTCAGCTATCTGTAGGAATAATAGGGTGGTTATGGTAGGGGATTTTAACTTGCCAAACATCGACTGGGACTGCCATAGTGTAAAAGGTTTAGATGGAGAGGAATTTCTTAAGTGCATACAAGACAATTTTCTGATTCAGTCTGTGGATGTACCTACTAGAGAAGGTCAAAACTTGACCTACTCTTGGGAAATAAGGCAGGGCAGATGACTGAGGTGTCAGTGGGTGAGCACTTTGGGGCCAGCGACCATAATTCTATTCGTTTTAAAATAGTGATGGAAAATGATTGACCAGATCTAAAAGTTGAAGTTCTAAATTGGAGAAAGGCCAATTTTGACGGTATTAGGCAAGAACTTTCGAAAGCTGATTGGAGGCAGATGTTTGCAGGTAAAGGGACGGCTGGAAAATGGGAAGCCTTCAGAAATGAGATAACAAGAATCCAGAGAAAGTATATTTGTGTCAGGGTGAAAGTGATGGCTGGTAGGTATAGGGAATGCTGGATGACTAAAGAAATTGAGGGTTTGGTTAAGAAAAAAAAGGAAGCATATGTCAGGTA
>NC_057733.1:38284383-38284700 GCF_004010195.1 Chiloscyllium plagiosum | reverse complement strand
TACAGGGAGAACTAGCCATTTGAATACAGAACTGGCTCAAAGGTAAAAGAGAGAGGGTGGTGGTGGAGGGTTGTTTTTCAGACTGGAGGCCTGTGACCAGTGGAGTGTCACAAGGATCGGTGCTGGGCCCTCTACTTTTGTCATTTACATAAATGATTTGGATGCAAGCATAAGAGGTACAGTTAGTAAGTTTGCAGATGACACCAAAATTGGAGGTGTAGTGGACAGCGAAGAGGGTTACCTCAGATTACAACAGGATCTGGACCAGATAGGTCAATGAGCTGAGAAGTGGCAGATGGAGTTTAATTCAGATAAAT
>NC_057733.1:38272797-38284375 GCF_004010195.1 Chiloscyllium plagiosum | reverse complement strand
AAAGAGACCTTGGAGTGCAGGTTCATAGCTCCTTGAAAGTGGAGTTGCAGGTAGATAGGATAGTGAAGAAGGTGTTTGGTATGCTTTCTTTTATTGGTCAGAATATTGAGTACAGGAGTTGGAAGGTGATGTTGCGGCTGTGCAGGACATTGGTTAGGCCACTGTTGGAATATTACGTGTAATTCTGGTCTCCTTCCTATCGGAAAGATGTTGTGAAACTTGAAAGGGTTCAGGAAAGATTTATAAGGATGTTGCCAGGGTTGGAGGATTTGAGCTATAGGGAGAGGCTGAACAGGCTGGGGCTGTTTTCCTTGGAGCTTCGGAGGCTGAGGGGTGACATTGTAGAGGTTCACAAAAGTATGTGGGGTATGGATATGATAAATAGGCAAAGTCTTTTCCCTGGAATAGGGGAGTCCAGAACTAGAAGGCATAGGTTTAGTGTGAGATGGGAAAGATATAAAAGAGACCTAAAGGGCAATCTTTTGACGCAGAGTGTGATACGTGTATGGAATGAGCTGCCAGAGGATGTGTTGGAGGCTGGTACAATTGCAACATTTAAGAGGCAATTGGATGGGTATATGAATAGGAAGGGTTTGGAGGGATATGGGCCGGGTGCTTGCAGGTGGGACTAGATTGTGTTGGGATATCTGGTCGGCATGGACAGTTGGACAGAGGGTCTGTTTCCATGCTGTACATCTCTATGACTCTATGACTCTACTCCGAGTAATGTTGTCAGTAGCTGGTGGGGTCCATACTAGCTGGAGAGGCCAGCAAATAAAACTGAGCAGTCAATTTGCAACCTGAGAGGGAACCTCCTGTTTGGGCATCTTGTGCCCAATGGAAGTTCAATCAAAGCTTTCACGAATGGGCACACCAAGGTGCTCGGGAACCGCAAGAAATAAGCCCAATTTCGAGTGCTGGTTTCAATTTGTCACCAGGTATCTGAAGGAACTCCCAAGAAAATCTGATCCTAAACACTTGAGTAACAAATTAATACTCAAAAATAACCTGCAACAGGTGTATTACATCATGTATTACAAAAGGAAACACATTTGAACACTCCACATGATTCCAACCTTCAGGATTTTAACTCATTGCTTTCAAATAGAAAGATTGCTGGCCTGTGTGTTGAAAAATGCTAATCCTCTAATACTCACGGCAAAATCAAAAGCAATTATTGAAAAATGACACCCCACTTAATTATTAATCTTATTATCCTGCAAAATACTATTTTTGCTTGGAAGCTGAATGACTTGAATATTTTGTCAGCTTTTGGTTCTTCATGAAAGGAGTGTTTCACTGTCGTAATAGTGTTGGTGCAAAGCAGCTTCTCTTTATATGAATGCTTTTATGATAATACAAATGCACAACAGATCCAGGGGAAGAAATGGACACAGCCAAATCAGACTGCACTAGTCGGACCACTGTTCCCCAGCCCGAATGGAAGTGATTGGTTAATTCCATCAACGTTCACGCATGGAGCCAACAATGCTGCCATGTCTGTGATTGATTTAATACACAATTTGTAATATGTATCCATCCACTCCTTGCTGCATTTTTCTGGAGAAACATCATTGTTATTTGGAAAGCTTGCTGCACTTTCGATCGTATGATTGGCTCCCTCTAGCATGTAGCGACGCTTTGCAAACACAATCTGTGGACAATTTGCTCGAGCGTGTTGTTTTCATGAACTCTGCTGAGAAAATAGACTTTTCTTACTATAAAATAAGATTATTTGCTGGAAGACCTACGAGCACTAGCTGACTTGCTGACACGTTGGATTCCATAGTCTTCAATTCCCTGTAAGAGAAATTCTGACTCTCCTTGCTGTCAGATGCAGCTCAGATATCAGCACCCAATTTTTCATCCTGAAGACTTGTTGCTGATGCAAAGCTGAAACCCTTTCAGCAGCAACTCAATTTGTATAACATTATAAAACACTCTCAGCCACTTCAGAGAGCCATTCAGATATTTTGAGGGCACAAATTAATGTCAATGCCATCGCTGAGACATTTTGCAAGAGGGGCGGGATTGGCAGCTCAATATTCCAGGATTCAGGCGAGACAGGGAAGGAGGTAAAAAGCGGAAGAGATATCGTAACTTTCATCAGGGAATCCATTCCAGCAGGACAGAGGAGTGGCATCTTAAAAGGTTCCTCCAATGAAGCCAAATGGGTAGAACTTAAAAACCAAAAAGATGCAATTACATTACTGGGAGTGTGCTGTCGATCCCCTAACAGACCCAAAGAAATAGAAGGGCAGATGTGTAGGCAAATGTTAGAGAAGTGTAAAAGTAATAGGATAGTGATAATGAAGGATTTCAATTTCTCCAACATGATCTAGGGTAGTCATAGTATGAAAGGTTTAGAGGGGGCGGAATTCTTAAACACATCCAAGAGACATTTTAAACTCTGTGTGTAGAAGCCTCTGTAAAAGAGGGGTGGTCCTGGACTTTATTTCAGATAATGAAGCTGGGGTGAGTGGTTGAAGTATCATTGGAAGTGCTTTGCAGACATAGAACATAGAACAGCACAGTATAGGTCCTTCGGCCCTCGATGTTGTGCCGGCCTTTTATCCTACAAACATGTCTCAGTGACGGCAAACATTCCTCCACAGATTCAAGACTGGTCAGCCTGTGAAATCAAAAGTTCTCAACTTGGGGGGGAGGGGGGGGGGGGGAAGGCTGATTTTAATAAAATAAGATATGGTTTGATTGGAGTGGACTGGAAAGATACTTTAGGGTAAATCTGTCTCAGAAAAGTGGGATACGTTCAAGAAGGAAATAGGGGGTGTTTTTCAACTCTGTGCGTAGAAGACTCTATAAGAGGGCGGGTGGTCCAGGACTTTATTTTAGACATTGAAGCTGGGTGAGTGGTTGAGATGTCATTGGGAGCCTTGCAGACATAGAACAGTACAGGCTGGAAGTCTGGGTGGAGTGGATCCCACAGGGATCAGTGTTGGGACCCTTGCTGTTTGTGGTTTATGTAAACAATTTAGACTTGAATGTCGGAAGGTTGATCAGTAAGTTTGCAGACGGCACAAAATTTGACATGGTGGTAAATATTGAGCAGGGTAGCGTTAGACTGCAGGAGGATATAGGTGGGCTGATCAGTGGCAATTGGAATTTAATCCAGATAAATGTGAGGTGATGTACTTAAGCAGGTCAAACAAGGCAAGGAATACATAAAATGGGTAGGAGCCTGGGAAGCACTGAAGAGCAGTAAGACCTTAGTGTTCATGTTCAACGGTCCCTTACAGTATCAGGACAGGTGCATAAAGCAGTTAAGAAGGTGTATAGTATACTTTTCTTATTAGTTGAGACGTAGAATTTGAAAGCAGAAAGGTTACGCTGGAACTATATAAAATGTTAGTTAGGCCACAATTAGAGTATTGTGTGTAGTTCTGGAATTCTCATGATCAAAGGGATGTGATTGTACTGGACAGGATGCAGAGGAGATTTACCAGGATGTTGTCTGGCTTAGAGTGTTTTAGCTGGAGATTGGATAGACTGGGTTGTTTTGCTCACAGCAGAGGAGATTGAGAGGGGACGTGATTCAGATGGATCAAGTTCTAACTCCAAATACTGGCCTTAAAGCCCATATCCCTTAACAGCTTTACTTAACAAAAATATATCCATCTCAGATTTAAAGTTCCAACTGATCTAGCATCAACCAAGAGATCATAACACATCTCCTGGACAATTATGGCCCTAATTTTTAGACTATGCCCCCTACTTCTAGAATCTAGAAATGTAGATAAGGATCACAGGGGCATGGACAATTCAGCTTAAGCCTATCCCATCATTCAATGAGATTATAAATAAAAGCCAAAACTAGCATCAGACAGCAAGTGACTGCCTCCTCTCAATTATGCAATAATATACAGCCATACAGGCTGTGCCACGGAATGGAGAATGTGCAGGGGGGATTTACGGCGGGATCATCAAATTAAGCTTTTCCATCAAGTGGCTAGTTCTCAACCACCCAGTGCTCCATGATTAAACAGTTGTCATTCATGCTTCAGCAGCGCAGAATGTGGATTGAAATATTATGAAGTTAAAGTCTCAAATTAAACATTTCCAATGCACATAAAACATGGGAAGGGAATACAGCAAAGTAAATACATTCCCTTACATACTCTTGGACCCCTGCACATCTTTTTTACCTGCTTTACGACTCCTTGCTATCTTAGCTATGTACATTTGTATCATATTCATCTATAAGCATGCCTGCTTCCTTTGACCTCCACCCTGGGAGAATATATTTTTGTGACAAGGGAGTACACTTCTTCACATGCTCCATGCTAAGACAGCAGATGATGAGGCTGCCTGGACAGCACAACTATTTTCACACTGTGACTCATCCAGTCACCTGAGAATGTCCTCGGTTAAGTAAAAAAACCACAAACATAGACTGAGCCAGTAAAAATACATGAATCCATTCTTTCGTGGTAATAGTATACATCTTCCAAGAATAGTTATTTCAGTTACTTTTTGGTTTACCTTGTCTGCATTTCAGAAAATTGTCTTCAGGTAAAATAAATCAACACTTTGAGTCTAATCCAGTGTTCCCATATTTTCCCTTTTTCATTCCCTGCTGCATGTGTTAAACATGCCAGCGGAGAGAGGCTTGAATAGCAAGCCAACCCATGGACTCAGGCTGCCCTGAAGTTCCACACACTCACCAGCGAGGGCAGCAATAGGTCAGCCAAGTAAACAAATGTTGCTCCAAGCGTGAAGCCCACTCCCACAGGAAGGAAGGAAAACGCTCCATAAGTCCCAGAGGACTCTGCCATCTCAATCGCTGGTGCCAGCAGAGACCAGTAAGAAGCAGCTAGCATAACCTGGAGGACAGAAACAAAATGAACAGAGGCTGTTACAACTGAACTGGACACGCAACATCAAGTAGCGCAAAGTAGCATAGAATTGAACAGTAAAAAACTGTACTGCACTTATCAATCAGAATGTGCAGCTTATTTTCTTGTTCTTTTACACTGCTTATATAGAATATTGAATCCCAACAGTGTGGAAACAAGCCCTTCGGTCCAACATGTCCACACCGACCATCCGAAGAGTAACCCCCCAGATCTATTCCCCTACCCTATATTTACCTCAGACCAATGCATCTAACCTACACATCCCTAAACACTATAGGCAATTTAGCATGGCCAATTCACCTAACCTGCACATCTTTGGAGTGTGGGACGAAACCGGAGCACCCAGAAACAACCCACACAGACACAGGGAGAACGTGCAAACTCCATCAAACCCAGGTGCTTGACACTATGAGGCAGCAGTGCTAACCACTGAGCCACTGTGCCACAAAGCTCAAATGAGGCATCTATTGTCTTACACTCTCGTCATGTGGATCCAGTTGTACTGTTATATATTTTTTATCGAGATACAGCAGGAGAAATCTTGTCCAAATAGCGAGCAGCTGAACACTCAAGGCATATCACTGATTCTACATTAAAGGGCCTCTGGACTATTTGTGTAAGTAGGATAAGCTCAGGGCTGAATATTTTATTCCAATTCATTTACTCAGTGATCATTTTCCATGGAGCACAGCAATGTGCATTAGACTAAACACAAACTGTTGAAAGTTACAAAATCCAAAGTGTAAAACTGAAATCACAAACCATTTCAGAATTCATCAATCATTTGAAACCCACACAGCTATCCTTCAAACATATGTCAGTCTGTAATATTTCACAATGTACAACTGAATTCCATTTGACCAGTTGGGTTTCCAGGCAGTGGTCAGAACAGTGACAATCATTAATATTTCACAACTATGCCAACATAGGAGTAAAAGGAGACTATTCTGCCTGTTAACCCATTCTATGATTCAACAAGATGAAGGCTGATCTATTTATGTTCTGAATTCTACATTGCCATCTCCCCAATTAACCTTTGACTCCCCTGCCTTACAACAGGTCTATCTACCTCAAAAATACTCTTAAGACCGCAAGACATAGGAGCAGAAATTAGGCCATTCGGCCCATTGAGTCTGCTCTGCCATTCAATCATGGCTGATAAGTTTTTCAACCCCATTTGCCTGTTTTCTCCCTGTAACCTTTGACACCACCTCGCAATCAAGAACTTATCTATCTCAAAGGCCACATTTCTACCAGCCCTGAAGCAGAGAGTTCCAAAGTCACAAAACCCTCAGAGAGAAGGTTTCTCCTCAGTTCTGTTATAATGAGGCCAGCCCTGATTTTAAAACAGCACCCCCGCTGGTTGTGGATGGATCCAACAAGTAGAAATATCTTTTCCACATCATCTTGTCGAGCACATTCAGAACCTTATACAATTCAATGAAGACACCCTCACTCTTCTTAACATGACTGGAAAGAAACCCAGCCTATCCAATCTTTCCTCGTAAGACAACCCATTCATTCCAGGTATCAATCTCAGAAAACTCCTCTGGAACACTTCCAATAAAGTAAATATTCTTCCTCAAATAAGGAGACCAAAACTGCAGACAGGGTTTGACAGGTAGTCTCACCGATGCCATGTATAACTCTAGCTCAACATTTTTATTTTATGGTCAAAGAGTGTCGCACTGGAAAAGCACCCGAGAAGCAGGAGAGTTGATGTTTTGAGTATAAGCACTTCATCAGGAACTTCATCTTTATTTTCAATTCCTTTCCAAATAAAGGATATAATTCCTTAGCCCTCTTCATTTCATGTCTTGTCACTCATTCACTGGAATACCTAAATCCTTCTGCATCATACAGTGGCTCAGTGGTTAGCACTGCTGCCTCACGGTCCCAGGTTCGATTCCAGCCTCGGGTGATTATCTGTGTGGAGTTTGCACATTCTCCCCGTGTCTGCGTGGGTTTCCTCCGGGTGCTCCGGTTTCCTCCCACAGTCCAAAGATGTGCAGGTCAGGTGAATTGGCCATGCTAAATTGACCATATTATAAGGTACATTAGTCAGAGGGAAATGGGTCTGGGTGGGTTACTCTTCAGAGGGTCGGTGTGGACTGGCGGACCGAAGGGCCTGTTTCCTCACCGTACGGAATCTAGTCTCAGAATTCTGCAGTCATTCCCAATTTAAATAATACTCTGCTTTTTCATTCTTCCTACCAAACTTCACATATTCCCACATTATACTCCATCTGCCAGATTTTTCCAAGCTCACTCAACCTATTGGGTAGCACGGTGGCTCAGTGGTTAAAACTGCTGCCTCACAATACCAGAGACCCAGGTTCAATTCCAGCCTTGGGTGACTGTCTGTGTGGAGTTCGCACATTCTCCTAGTGTCTGTGTGGATTTCCTCTGAGTGCTCTTTCCTCCCACAAGATGTGCAGCTGAGATGAATTGGCCATGCAAAATTGTCCATGGTGTCCAGGGAGGTGTTGATTTGGTGGATTAGCCATGGGAAATGCAGGGCTATGGGAATAGGGCAAGGGGGTGTGTCTGGGTGGGATGCTCTTCGGAGGGTTGGTGTGGACTTCCATACTGTAGGGGTTCTATGATTTTATGAAATACAAACATTAAATTAGACCAAGTTGCAGGATGGGGGGGGGCGGTTTCTGGGTCTGGGTGAATTGTTCTTCAGAGGGTCGGTGCAGACTCATAATCATAGAGTCAAACATCGGAAAACAGATCCTTCGGTCTAACCAGTCCACGATTCAATGGGCAGAATTGTCTTTTCCTGCCCTCTGCAAATTTCTTCTGTCTTCTTCACAACATACTTTCCTATCAATCTATCCATCTAAGTCATTAATGTAAATTGTAAAATGTTAAGGCTCCAGCACAGCCTGCTGTGGGTCTCCACTCTTCACCTGTTGCCAATCAGACAAACACCCTTTTATACATGTGCTTGGTTTTCTGACAGCCAGCCAATCTTCCACCCGTGCGAATACAGTGTCCCCTCCCCCATACCAGCTCCTATTCTGCACAATAGCGATTAATTTGGGACTTTATCAAATGCCATCTGGAAGTCCCAGTACAATATGCCCCCCAGCTCCTCTTAAACTACAGCATGTGACTCCTTCTAAGAGGTCTTTAAAATCGGCTAAACAAGAGCTTCCCTTTAGAAAGCCATGCGGACTCTTCCTGGTTACCTTACATTTGTCCAGGTTTGCAGCAATAGTCTCTTTAATGACCGATTCAAGTATCTTCCCTATGATAGAGGTCAAGCTAACCAGCCTACAGTTTCCTGTTTTCTATCTACCACCCTTCATGATTCAAGGGGCTAACTTTGCTACTTTTCAATCTAATGGAACCTTCCCTGAAACTAGGGAATTTTGGAAAATTCACACTCAATACACTTACTACCACATTAGCACCATCTTTTAAAACTTTAGGATGAAGTCAATCTGTCACCCGCAGCTCTGTCAGTTTACTCAGTACCATTTTTCTCATGATTATAATTTCATAAAGTTCCCCATTCTTTTCCATCTTCTGATTTACAGCTACTACTGGAATGATTTTTGTATCCTCTGCAGTGAAGACAGAAGCATGACAATTGTTCATCTTCAATTTCCTTATTATCTACTACTACCTTCCAACTCTACTCTCTAGATGGAAAACACTCACATTACTTATGTTTTAAAAAATCCCTGCTGCAAATCTTACTACCCATTTTCACAATCTCTTACCTTAAATGACTTCCTCCTGATTAACCTTTGAGTCATTCTCTGCCTTTCTCAATATTCTGATGGAGTCATAGTGATGTACAACACGGAAACAGACCCTTCGATCCAACTTGTCCATACCGACCAGGTATCCGAACCTAATCTAGTCCCATTTGCCAGCATTTGGCCCATATCCCTCTAAACCCTTTCTATTCATATACCCATCCAGATACCTTTTAAATGCTGTCATTGTACCAGCCTCCACCAGTTCTTCTGGCAGTTTGTTCCATGCATGCACTCTCCTCGGCATGAAAAAGTTGGCCTCCCTTTTAAATTTTTCCCCTTCTCATACTCAAAGTCACAGCATGGAAACAGACCCTTCAGTCCAATTCATCCATGCCAACCTGAGATCCCAAATTAATCTAGTCCCGTTTGCCAGCATTCGGCCCATGTCTGCCGCTCATCTTTTTCCTCAGGTTTGATGCTTTCCCCAACTTCTATAGTTCAACATAAAAGATGTGTCCTCCATTTTGAACTCTTCTCTGTGGTAACAATGTACTTATTTTGTAATATCCTCTAAAGTGATCTGAAATCAAACAAAGAGCCATTTTACTCCCTGCTGAATTGAAATGGAGCCACTATACCTGCAAAAGTATATCAAACCTTTAGAACAGTTCAGGAGTTAGCAAGTTTCTTTTAGCTAAAAAAAAAGCTCATAAGTAATTTGTGATTCAAAATGCACAGTGCAAGAACTGGACAATGTGGAAATAGAGCCACCGGAATCAGGGAGCGTGAAATGCAGGACTGAAATACTTGGAAGAAAACAATGCCTTCCTCTCATACATCAGGAAAGATTTTATATTTCTTTAACAATTAAGGTAAATTGATAGCATTTGGAATTTTGTTGCTACAGTATACTTACAGAAATCCAAACACTCAGTGCTTATTATCTGCTGACTCACAACCCTCAAACCCCCTACTCACCCAAGGGTGGTCTCAGGACCAATATTTTTTCTTTTCCCATAGACTCTTCTATTCTGATTGGGCAATCCTTTGCAGTTCCCGGGAGGTGCACATAAAAAACACAGATTCCGAACATGTTATCCAAAGGAAGTCATGGATAACGAGGACTGGGTGTACCGCCTACTCAACCAGTGTGTCTGCTTCATGTTATATTTGATTCTTGGTGAAACCGATTATGTTTAAAAAGGAAACAACTGATTTTGAAGTTACTATTTTTTTCCATCAGTCACCTTTCTCCCCGTTCACTGAATAATGATTTTCGAGTAGAACATACTGATGATGAACACATCTCATTTCCCCGGGTTCAGAAGCTACTTGATGAGTCTGACCAATTCATTGAGTAGATTATAAATCTGATGGGAGAGTGGTTTTCTTATGGCAAGTGGCAGGGTCCTTACCTTTGAGCCAGGAGGTCTGGGTGCAATTCCCACCTACTCCAGAGGTTTGTAATAACATCACTGAACAGGGTGAATACAAAATATCTACTCATCTAATAGATCCGTGGAAGGGAGTAAATATTAACTATTTCGTGTCAGAACAGTGGATCAAATTTTACATTCCCTTGAGTGGTGTAGGTGAAATAAGAAATATGAGAAAAATATGGTGAAAAATGAAAAACAGAAACCAGAATTTGACATTGAAAAACAAATTTCTCATTTTTAAGTTTGAATGGGGAGTTTATAATCCAGCCTCTGTGTGGCAATTACTTTATTCCCATTTATGTGCATCTCATTAATAACGCATCTTGCCTCATTTCTATGCAACTTCCAAATCCCCTCACTTTTCCTGAGAAACTAGATAGTGCCAATTCCTGACGTGACCGAGAGCTGGCAGCAGCTTGCCACTCGCTTCTCTGTGCTTTCATCCAAGTACAAGTGCCACCATAACATCTCTGCACTCTCCGTGGGTGCCATGCTCGTCCACCTTTTGTTCATACAAGTCATTTTCGACAAACCACCACCTCACCTCATCATCACACCTGCTCTCAAGCCAACTCTTCACCAGCTCAACCTTCAACACTTCCCTTTGGAGCTCAGGGACATCTCTTCTTGCATGCTTCTGCCAAGCCCCTTGTTGTGCAGAGACATATTAGCATGTTATGGCTCTTGGCTTCATTTCTCCACACTCCTCACTTTGCTCGTAAATGGAGACTGCTCAATTCTGGCTTGGATTACTTTTTTAAGCCATGGGCCTTTTGTTGCTAAGTTACAGGCTATCAGCTTCTTTGGACTGCATGTTTTTAGTGCAGCTTCTACAGCTTGGAGCACTGAACAGTGCACGGAGGGTGAACATGTTGCTGTACAGCACCATGCTAACAGCAAACACACAGCATGGGGAACACCGCTAGTGACAGCACTCCAAGATGAACCTTTGCCATCAACTACTACCTTCTGTCTTCTTCCAGCCAGCCAACTCCTAATCCAAACCTCCAACTCACCCTCAATGCCATACCTCCGTATTTTTTGCAGTAGTCTACCATGGGGTACTGGGCTAATGGTGGGATACTTGGTAGTGTGGATGAGCAGAGGGATCTTGGTGTCCATGTACACAAATCTTTGAAAGTTGCCACCCAGGTAAATAGTGCGGTGAAGAAGGCATACGGCGTACTGGCTTTTATTGGTAGAGGAATTGAATTCCGGAGTCCTGAGATCATGTTCAGTTGTATAAGACTCTGGTGCAGCCGCATCTGGAGTATTGTGTGCAGTTCTTGTCGCCATACTATAGGAAGGATGTGGAGGCACTGGAACGGGTGCAGAGGAGGTTTACCAGGATGTTGCCTGGTATGGTAGAAAGATCGCATGAGGAAAGGCTGAGGCACTTGGGGTTGTTTTCATTGGAGAAAAGAAAGTTTAGGGGTGACTTGATAGAGGTGTACAAGATGATTAGGGGTTTAGATAGGGCCGACAGTGAGAATCTTTTTCCAGGTATGGAGTCAGCTATTACAAGGGGGCAGAGCTTTAAATTAAGGGG
>NC_057733.1:38260779-38272629 GCF_004010195.1 Chiloscyllium plagiosum | reverse complement strand
ACGTGCAAACTCCACACAGTCAGTCGCCTGAGGCGGGAATTGAACCCGGGTCTCTGGCGCTGCGAGGCAGCAGTGCTAACCACTGTGCCACCGTGCATTGGATAGGCATATGGAGGATAGTGGGCTAGTGTAGGTTAGGTGGGCTTGGATCGGCGCAACATCGAGGGCCAAAGGGCCTGTTCTGCGCTGTATTCTTCTATGTTCTATGTTCTATGTGCTTCAATCAAATGACTATATCTGAGAGTCAAAGAGGACGAGTCCTGGATGGGCTCAGTATACATACCTGATGTGAACACTGCTGTGGCCTTGGTACTAATGTGAAGACTGCATTGAAGGAGACAGCAATCATAACATAAACCAGCAAGACCAGCAACCACCTGTGGTTGCCACCTAACCTCCAGAAGAAGAAGTATAGAAGGTGAAGATCCAGCTAGAAGGTGGAGGGGAATGATCAAACATTGGAGCCATGGCATTGCTGTACTTTCTACAGCTCTCACAAACAAACACAGTGCAGGCACAAATTAAGGATGACCCAGGCCACTATCAGTGAATCATGTCATGTGCTGGAGCAGAACTGGACAAAGGCAGGTTGGCCACTAGATTTACAGCTGCCCTAAATGTTTATACCAGTGGCTCATTTAAAGGTGAGAAAGGGACTGAAGTGGCACCTCCCAATCCTCAACCTACAAGTGCACCGGGGGGGTGTCAAAGATACCATTTGCTCCAGATCACATGCGTTTAAACCCCTCCCTCATTGACAATGAGAGTCAAGCAGCTCTGATAGTGGGATTCTCCACCATCGCTGGGTTTCCCCAGGTCCGTGGCGTTATTGATGTGTACCCACATTGCTTTGAGAGGGACCCTATCACTAACTGCAAACAGGAAAGACTCCCATTCCATCAATGTTCAGCTTATCTGTGCCCATCAACACCCCGAGTCTGTGCTAGATGTCCTGGGAGATGCAAACTGGCAAACCCACAGGTTCCTGCTTCCACCCAAGGTCCACAAGCCAAACAAGGATAGCTGCTGCAGGGCAATAGTCATACGGACATAGTCAGGGGATCAGACAGGGCTTCTGCAGCGATGCGATTCCAGGATGGAATGTTGTCACCTTGGTGCAGGGGTCAATGTCATCATGGAGCTGCGCAGGAGGGGGATCAGCCAGAAGTCCTGCTTCACACTGCAACCAACAACATAAGCAGGAGAAGGGATGAGATCCTGAAGGCAGAATTTAAGGCATTAGAAAGGAAATTACAAAGCAGGACCTCAACAGCAGCAATTCAGGATTGCTCTCCATGCCACGTGCATTAGAACAGGAGGATCCATTGATTGAATACTTGGCTGGAGGACTGGGGTAGGAGGGAGGGAATCAGATTTCTGAGGCTTTATGGCCAGTTCTGAGACAGGTGGGTCCTGCACAAATTGAATGGGTTACATTTTAAGAGGACTGGGCTGATACCTTCGTAGGGAGACTTGACAATAATGTTGGGACTGGTTTAAACTAGCTTGACAAACAAATGGAAACCTAACAGGTAACCCAAGTTGGCAGGAGGTTAAGGTGGTAACTGGAATTGGAAAAGCTGTGTGGGACACTAGGAGACATGAGAAACAAAGCATGTTAGGGATGTTTCTTTAGAGCAGTATGTTGAGGAGCCAGAAGACAGACTATTGTAGATCTGGTATTATGTATTGAAAGAGGCTTATTGATAATCTTGTTGTAAAAGATCCTTTTGGAAAGAGTGACCATAACATCACAGAATTTTAAATTATGTCTAAAGACGGGGTAGTTCATCCTGAAACATGGATGTTAAATTTGAGTAAATTGAATTTTGAAATGATGAGGCACATGTTGGCTGAGCTAGATTGGGAAAATTCAGAAAAGACATGACATAAGCAATGGATAGTGCTTTCTCCAAGTCTCCCACAAAGGTTTTTCAATTCCAGTTACCACCTTATCTTCCTGCCAACTTAGGTTACCCGTTTGGTCTAAACTAGCTTGACAAAAAGATGGAAACCTAAGTCGAAAAGTGTGGCCCTGGAAAAGCAGGTCAGGCAGCATCCGAGGAGCAGGAGAGTCATCTTTTCGGGCATAAGCCCTTCATCAGGACCAATACCAACAGCATTAGCAAGTCTCCGTATGAGGATTATCAGTCCCAGTCCTGTTAAGATGTAATCTGTTCAGTATGTACAGGACCCATTATATGGCTTGCAGCAAATACGCATTCCTTCAATGCACAAAAACTCAAAATCCTGGCTGAAAAAGTGGCCAGAGATAATGATAATTAATCTGAGGATTGGGAATCTTTTTAGAATGCAACAAAGAATTATGAAAAAATACTGATAAGGAAGGAAGGAAGAATATTTTTGTATTGTTGCAAAAACAAAGATGAACCATAAAGGCATCTACAGATATGTAAAATGTTTGGCTAAATAAATGTGAGTCAATTAAAAGCAAAACCAGGGAATCTATAATTGACAAAAGAGAAATGACAGAGCTGCTAAACTATTACTCTGTCTCTGTTTTCACTGAAAAAGATATAAGAAATCTCTCAGATCCAAGTGAATTGAAAGAATGAGGAATTGAACGAAATTAGTATTACTAAGAGAAATTATGATACTGGAGAAATTAATGAGAAAATTCAGCCCACTATTGCACACAGCATACAAACATTCAAAAGAATCAAGTGGCAAATCATTCAAATAGGGAAATGCGTAGCTAAAAGGTCAACGATGATGATACAAAAGAAATTGTCAGAGTGGGAACTGTTTGCCAATTGAGTTCTACAGGGATTTGCATGGGGTCAGTTTTATAAATGGCTCAAGGGGATAAAGCATTGTACTGAAGTTTCCAAGTTTACAAGCATTGTTTCCTAGTAAAGCTAGAGTGCGAGGCAAAGATTTCTGGAACAAAATCGGGCTGCTTTTAAAAAATGAATGGAGAGTAAAGCTTTATGGAACAGTGCCTCAAACAGATCTAGGCATTATTTTTTCATGCAATTACAATCCCAAGAAGAAAGAATGGCAATGATATGTTACAGTAATTAACATTTAAGTTTAGACATTGATTCCAAGTAGCAAATAGTCACAATAGTGTCTGATTCAGGGGATCATGGTGTTCCAAACGATGCCTATTGGTAACTGTTGTTAATGTTGACACACAGTTCAGCTCATCTGGCCCATTTTAAGCTTATTTATGCCAGAACATGCAACACAGCTCAAACTGTAAATACAGCACAAAAACACCATCCACTGCAGCCAATACATTTCCAAATGCAAAATAGATTTTAAACCCTAAAGTAAATTCAACAATAAACTCAGGCTTCTCTGTGACATAAAATAAACTAAAGTATAACGTATTAAACTACATTTGCATCTATCAATATAATGTCATTTTGAAAGGCATGAACAGCCAAACAGTAACAAAAAGCAACCAGATACATTCCATCTCTTCTGCTCAAGATCCATTCACAGCATAAAGGAGCCAAATAAATCCCAGGGAAAACAAGTGGAGGTGTCTCCATTATCAGGCAATCTCAATGGACCAAAGGATCTGTTTCCATGCTGTGTGAATCCAAAAGCTTCACCACCTCCCTATTTCTCCGACAACACTCCTCAACATCGCGAATCACCGGTCCCAAGGTGGTGTGACAATGCTTCAGGAGCTTGTATTGTACTCATTATACAAGATGTCTTATTTAGAGTTATCTGCTCATGCTCAAAGTTCATGTCTTGAGATCTCAATGACTTGGCAATCGACCTCAATCAAACCATTTCCAACACAATTTTATTTCTCAAATTAGACTGTATTTTACTCAAGGATATGACCTACAATGCACTACGGTTACAGAGAGCATTGAAGATTTGATTATTTTACTACAGTCAGCCCTCATTCCTCTCCACGGCTCCAAAAATGATGCCCTCCAATCTATTAGAATATAATACCCTCACATGTGTGCAATGAAATTTGCAATCGATTTGTCCTCCCCCACAGAGATAACTGCACACAGACTAAAGCTCTGGATGGCAAGAAGTGTCAACACAATCTGAAAGTTGATCCATTAACTAGGCATCCAGCCTGGACAGCTTGCATTAAAATTGTAAAAATCAGGCATGCTAATCAATTTTATGTTTAATTCAATGTATCAAAAGTTGCGGTCAATTAATGCACAAAAGTTTTTAGCTTTCTAATATTATTAAATTTCAGCATTAAAGCAATGGAATTAATTAAGTGTGATTTATTATCCTGTAAAGAGGCACTGCATAATGTACCTGAGAGAAGAAAGAGAGAGAAAACATGCTGATGAGTCATTCTTTATGCTTCACATCTTAATATTGGAACAGTTTAATGCTACTATCAAATATATCATGCCCTTTGTGACAGTTTAGATGACAGACGCTCCCATCCATAGCCATCCAGTTTGAATCCCAAAGGTATTTTAACCGACAATGTTAGTCTTTCCAAGCAGCTCCAATAATGTTACACACACCAATGCAAACTGCAGCTAGCTTCTGCTGAGGACAGCCTTTGTGCCTGCCTTCCCACAACATGGGTCTTCAAGTAATCAGAAGCATGAATCATAGTGCAATCGCACTAGCATGGTCAGCACAGGTATCCCCAGCTCATACCAGACATCCAAAACAGAAACAACATCACACAAAATCAAAAGGTCTTCATTGTGCTCAAGCAATCTAATGTAAAGCCACAGGTACATATTCCTATTCCAAACAAAACAGTAATTATTATGTTAATTTATTCATTTGTGCTTATCTTTTGGCAGAAATCATATAGAGCTTCTAAATGGCTAACACCAATCGAAGTTACACCACAAATCATCTCTTTGTTTAAAAATTCTCAAAGTGAAATACTCCATGTGCTGAATCCTAGTTCAGAATTTGACATCATGCACTTTTAAAGATAGCTCAGTCGTTGCCAAGTAAGAAGTTAAATGACATTAGAACAGGATGTTCCACAAACTCATGCTGAAATATCCAGTCTTTTTCCACTGAAACCCCATGAGGCATCAGGCCTAAAAAACCACAAAGACTACTCTCAGCTAATAAAATTAAGATCTCTATCACTGGTTACACTTATCTCTCTCTTAAATTTTCAGTTATTAAAAGTAATGGCCATGCACACTTAAATATAACCTTCCTATTATCCTCACAAGAATGTCACTACCAGATCAACTCAGAGTCATACAGTCATTGAGATATACAGCACGGAAACAGATCCTTTGGTACAACTCATCCATGCCGACCAGATACCCAACCCGATCTAGTCCCACCGGACAGCACCCAGCCCATATCCCTCCAAACCCTTCCTATTCATATACCCATCCAAATGCCTCTTAAATGTTGCAATTGTACCAGCCTCCACCACTTCCTCTGGCAACTCATTCCATACACGTACCACCCTCTGTGTGAAAAAGTTGCTCCTTAGGTCTCTTTGAAATCTTTCCCCTCTCACCCTAAACCTATGCCCTCTAGTTCTGGACTTCCCAACCCAGGGAAGAGGCTTTGTCTATTTATCCTATCCATGCCCCTCATGATTTTATAAATCTCTATAAGGTCACCCATCAGCCGCCGACGCTCCAGGGAAAACTGCCCTGGCCTGTTCAGCCTCTCCCTGTAGCTCAAATCCTCCAACCCTGGCAACATCATTGTAAATCTTTTCTGAACCCTTTCAAGTTTCATAACATCATTCCGACAGGAAGGAGACCAGAATTGCATGCAATATTCCAGCAGTGGCCTAACCAATGTCCTGTACAGCCACAACATGACCTCCCAACTCCTGTACTCAATACTCTGACCAATAAAGGAAAGCATAACAAACGCCTTCTTCACTATCCTATCTACCTGCAACTCCACTTTCAAGGAGCTATGAACTTGCACTCCAAGGTCTCTTTGTTCAGCAACACTCCCTAAGACCTTACCATTAAGTGTATAAGTCCTGGAAGATTTGCTCTCCCAAAATGCAGCACCTCACAGTTATCTGAATTAAACTCCATCTGCCACTTCTCAGCCCATTGACCAGAAAATAGATAAATGAGAGTGGGAAGAGATTTGTGTGTAGTATGAATATTTCTGTGAGTCATTGGACCTAACAACCTTTTCCTCTGTTGATCATTCTATGTGATTCGATCAATTACTCAACAGGCTCGATACAAAGAATGAGAGGCAGGATCTTAATTTGGAGCTTGGCCATTTAGAAGTGAAACGTGGAAACCCATTTTTCACATAGAAGTTAATAGAAACTTGGTAATTGTTTCTCCAAATGGCCAATTGCTACGTCAATTGAGATTTTCAAGAGATCTGGTCACGATCTCGTTGCAATCAGAGGTAACCCTCTTCGCTGTCACTACACCTCCAATTTTGGTGTCTTCTGCAAACTTACTCACTGTACCTCTTATGCTCGCATCCAAATCATTTATATAAATGACAAAAAGTAGAGGGCCCAGCACCGATCCTTGTGGCACTCCACTGGCCACAGTCTGAAAAACAACCCTCCACCACCATCCTCTGTCTTCTACTTTTGAGCCAGTTCTGTATCCAAATGGCTAGTTCTCCCTGTATTCCGTGAGATCGAGCCTTGATAACCAGTCTGCGATGGGGAACCTTGTTGAACATCTTACTGAAGTCCAGATAGATCACGTCTACTGCTCTGCCCTCATCAATCCTCTTTGTTACTTCTTCAAAAAACTCAAATCATGTTTGTGAGACATGAGGCACAAAGCCATGTTGACTATCCCTAATCAGTCCTTGCCTTTCCAAATACATGTACATCCTTCCCTCAGGAGTCCCTCCAACAACTTGCCCACCACTGAGGTCAGGCTCACCGGTCTATAGTTCCCTGGCTTGTCCTTACCGTCTTTCTTAAACAGTGGCAACATGTTGGCCAACCTCCAGTCTTCTGGCACCTCACCTGTGACTATCGATGATACCCCTAATGGATCTCATTTTTTTTCCAAAGCATATGATTAACAGGCATCCATTATTTGAACAAATATGCAGGGTGACACTTACACATCCCTGTGGCTGCTACAATTGCAGTTGTCTAAGACAAAAACATGAGTGCTTGTGCATAGAACCTGCAATGCAATTCAATTGTCTGCCTCAAATTTTTAAAAAGCCCAGAGTAATGTGTTATAAAGGGGGTTGTCAGTATAGCAAGATCACTCAACTGTAACCCCTCAGAGATGATCATTGCCTTTCTTACTCTGTAGCTCACTAAGTATTACTTAAAAATCTAAGTTAGAAGCTGGATACATTTTTTCAAGGCAAAAAAAAATTACGAAAGAAATACAGATATTGAAAAAGTTACAACTGCAACCTCTTCCTCGGTAATCAGGCAAGCAAGTTTGCACACAGCAAATCCACAAGTCATCCCTTTCAGTCGGAGCAATGTATGGGAGACGGCCACTTTGTTCCCTCAAGCATGTCTTCCAGTTAATTACATCGTGGCTGATTTGCATCTAAACTCCATTTACCTGCCTTTGTTCCATACCCAAACACAAAGTATTAAACTCACTCTTGAAAATTTCAATTGACGTAGCAATTGGCCATTTGGAGAAACAATTACCAAGTTTCTATTAACTTCTGTGTGAAAAATGGGTTTCCACATTTCACTTCTAAATGGCCAAGCTCCAAATTAAGATCCTGCCTCTCATTCTGAATTACTCAACTAGAAAAAATAATTTCTTTGTATCAAGCCTGTTGAGTAATTGATCGAATCACACAGAATGATCAACAGAGAAAAAGGTTGTTAGGTCCAATGGCTCACAGAAATATTCGTACTACACACAAATCTCTTCCCACTCTCATTTATCTATTTTCATCACTACTTATTAAATTGGTTCCACATTCCATTCATTCACTTGGTAAACTAGTTGTTTCAGAATTCACAATTTGATTTACTAGATTGATTCCGGTGTTTGGGGGGGGGGGGGGGGGTTGCCTTATGTGGAGAATTCAGAAGAATGAGGAGAGATCTTATAGAAACATAGAAAATTATGAATGGAAGGGATAAAATAGAAGTAGGGAGGATGCCTCCATTGGTAGGTGAAACTAGGACAAGAGGGCATTGCCCCAAGATTAGAGAGAGCAAGTTTAGGACTGAATTGAGAAGAAACTCCTTCACCCAGAGGTATGTGAATCTATGGAATTCCTTGCCCAGGGAAGTAGTTATGCTACTGCAGTAAATGCTTTTAAAGCTAAGGTAGATATTTTCTTTTAAAAATAAAGGAATTAAGGGATACAGTGAGAGGGCAGGTAAATGGAGCTGAGTCCACAAAAAGATCGACCATGATCTGAGGGAATGGCGGAGCAGGCTCGAAGGGCCGGATGGCCTACACCTAGTTCTTCTGTTATAATGACAATTTAAAATTTAGGACTCTTAGCTCTAAACTCGCCACAAAAACATTGCTAAGTCAACCCAGCTGAACCCTTTCTTTATATGAAAGGCATGGATCCTATTACCTCTCAGTCTTGTCTTTGTGAGACAAAAGAGACTTATCCTGCTCAATCTTCCCTACCGTTTTTACCTCATTGATACCATCCTTTTAAGTAATCTTTTGAACCCTCTTCAGTGAGCCTATGTCCTTTTTGTCTCTGTAAGGCAGAACAATGTGAGGAAACCAGTACCCCCAAGTGTGGATGATTAAGTTATGCTGAATCTAACTTCATCATGTCTTATCTGTCTCAAAAAAGGAATCCCAATTGGTACACATAGATCAGCTTTCAGGTAGAAAATCATCCCAAAATGCTTCACAGGAGAAACCGAACAAACTTTCATATTCAGTCATTTTAAAAGATATTTGATCAGATGACCAAACATTTGGTCAAAGAGATAAGTTTTCAAGAGCACCTTAAAAGGAAGAAAGAGAGGCAAAGAGGTTCAGGCAGAGAATTCTAGAATGTAGAGCCTCAGTAGCTAGAAGTAGGGCAGCCAACAGGAGAGTGATTAATATCTAGGGTGCTTATTGGTCAGAACTGGAGGGAGTGCAGATACTTCTGAGATGGAGGGTTAGAGATCATTCCAGAGCTAAGGGGGTTCTAGAAGGATTCGAGAACATGGATATGATTTTTTTTCATCAACAAGTGTCTTACCTGGGAGCCAATGTAGGCAGTCAGCACAGCGGTCAATGGGACTTCATGGAAGTTTGGACGCAGGTACGGAACTCAACAATCATGGGCTTACAGAAAGTGGAATGGCAGCCGAAAGTTTGTTGCTGTACTCCAATTTGAGCAATGATCTGATTGCTTTGTTTCAAATTACCTGATTAATCGTGATTTGTGTATGTGTCTCTTCTTACCTTTACCCATTCAGACTCCTACTTTCCAAGTTGGTGGTTCCTTTTGTAAAAATGCTTTATATTTAATATTGCTTGGAGGACTTCAATTTCAAAGGAAAATGGATTCACGTCAAGTTCTGTGTACCTATCTCGAGTGGTTTCTTTTAAGGAGGTCACTGAAAGTTCACTGTACACTGGCGATTATTTTTAATAAAGCTTTCTAAAAATCATATGACTTCTTGCTTGGCTGGGGAGTGTTCTTATACGATTGGCTTCGAAAGGTGTGTGTTTTATTTGGTCCAATTGGAAAGAAGTCTGTTAAGAATAAGTTGAGTTGGAGGAAAGCTTTTTATGAACAAGCTGCCCAGCTGATCCCTCCCATTTCTGAAAAGAAAACACTCTACATCAGTTCAGTGTGAAAGCAATTAGTTCTTTTGAAAAAGTAACTGAAAGAACACCTAGAATTGTAATTTCTGAGCAAGCTTTGTCTGTAAGATTTCAGAAATGACAATGTATGATTAGTGATGTGACCACATTAGTCAGAACATCAAAACAAAAGACTCCAAAACATCCTATACTTTATCTCCTTCCCTTTGAGAATAATCCCTTGGCCAAAGTGCTTTTATTTTCAGAAAGTCAATCTTGGCAAATGAAAAACAAAAAAAAAGTTGCTGAAAAAGCTCAGCAGGTCTGGCAACATCTCTGAAGAGAAATCAGAGTTAACTTTTTGGATCCTGCGACCTTTCCTTTGAAGACAAATAAAGCTTATTTTGTTTTCTTTTTCTGAAAAAAAAGAGAATGGTATGTTTTACCTGCGTATTATACTTCTATATTATTGACCGGGCACAATAACCAATATTTACATGAATAACAAGTTTAATTTTGATGATAAATTTATTAAGGAGCCACTGGAAGTGTGAGACACGAGCAACAGTTCACTCATTTCCTAACATTACCAAAGTGTTCCATCACATATATGTGTTTCATCTGTCTCGCATATAATATGCGAAGTACCCACCCATTCTGTAAGTATATTAATATTGACTTGCACCTTAAACAAACCTTGATGTGATTATCCATCAACCAGCTAAGCTCAAGGGAACAGACATCTTTCCCAGGAGGACAGGAATCAGAACAGTATATGCCTCTGTAACTACATGTATGTAAATATAGCCTTGTACAGAGGGGAAGAAATTTAAAAGAGACCTAAGGGATGACTTTTTCACACAGAGGGTGCTGCGTGTGTGGAATGAGCGGCCAGAGGAAGTGGTGGAGGCTGGTACAATTACAACATTTAAAAGGCATCTGGATGAGTATATAAATAGGAAGGGTTTAGAGGTATATAGGCCTAGTGCTGGCAAATGGGACTGGATTAGTATGGATTTTTGGTCGGCATGGACGGGTTGAACCGAAGAATCTGTTTCCGTGCTGTACATCTCTATGACTCTATGACAACTAAGAAATGCATTGGGTTTGTTTGCTGGTAGAGTCAAAATCCAATTCAAGCTGTAAGTTTGTTCCTGAGCTGAAAGGTTTGTTTTCAGATGTTTCGTCACCATGCTAGGTAACATCATCAGTAAGCCCCCGGTGAAGCACTGGTTTTTGTCCCACTTTCTATTTGCGTATCTTGGTCTCTTAAGGTGGGTGATTTCATTTTTGGTTCTTTTTCTCAGAGGTTGGTAAATGGGGTCCACATCAATGTGTTTATTGATGGAGTTCCAGTTTTGAATGCCAGGCCTCTAGGAATTCCCGTCTGTGTCTCTGTTTAGCCTGTCCTAGCTGGGATGTCTTGTCCCAGTCAAAGTGGTGTCCTTCTTCGTCTACATGTAAGAATACCAGTGACTATGGGTCATGTCTTTTGGTGGCTAGTTGGTGTTCTTGCGTCCTGGTGGCTAGTTTTCTGCCTGTCTACACACTTATACAGCATATTCAAGAACAACAGATACCTTATAAACACAGTCCGCCGATTCTTAAACAACAAACCCAAACAAGAAAACACAACACACCCAGAAACTCTACCCACCCTACCATACATCAAAGGCATCTTGGAGATGACCATCAGACGACTCTGACCTCTTGGCATTATGGTGGCCCACAACCCTATCAACACAGTGAAACAGCTACTTATGAATATAAAAAGGACCCTGTACCAACAACCAGCAAAACAAATATCACATACAAAATACCCTGCAAGGACTGCAACAAACACTACATCAGACAGGCAAGAAACTAGCCACCAGGATACACAAACACCAACTAGCCACCAAAAGACATGACCGACTAACACCTTGGGTGGGTGGGGAGGGAAATATATCCCTGGTGGTGGGGTCTTTTTGGAGGTGGCGGAAATGTCGGCGGATGATTTGGTTTATGCGAAGGTTGGTAGGGTGGAAGGTGAGCACCGGGGCGTTCTGTCCTTGTTACGGTTGGAGGGGTGGGGTCTGAGGGCAGAGGTGCGGGATGTGGACGAGATGCGTTGGAGGGCATCTTTAACCACGTGAGAAGGGAAATTGCGGTCTCTAAAGAAGGAGACCATCTGGTGTGGTCTATGGTGGAACTG
>NC_057733.1:38249279-38260384 GCF_004010195.1 Chiloscyllium plagiosum | reverse complement strand
CCTATCACCTTCATCTCCTCCCCCACTCACCCATTGTACTCTATGCTACTCTCTCCCCACCCCACCCTCCCCTAGCTTATCTCTCCACGCTTCAGGCTTTATTCCTGATGAAGGGCTTTTGCCCGAAACGTCGATTTCGCTGCTCGTTGGATGCTGCCTGAACTGCTGTGCTCTTCCAGCACCACTAATCCAGAATCTGGTTTCCAGCATCTGCAGTCATTGTTTTTACCAGAATCCTTACATACAGACAAAGGAGGACACTATTTTGACTGGGACAACACATCCATCCTAGGACAGGCTAAACAGAGACACATACGGGAATTCCTAGAGACCTGGCATTCAAACCGGAACTCCATCAATAAACACATCGATTTAGACCCCATTTACCAACCTCTGAGAAAAAGAACCAAAAATGATATCACCCACCTTAATAGACCAAGACACATAAATAAATAGCAGATTAGAACACCAGCACTTCACCGGAGGCTCACTGATAATGTTACCTAGCATGGTGACAAAACGTCTGAGAACAAACCTTCCAGCCCAGCGAGCAAACTTACAATGTGAACCTCAAACTGAGCTACAAATCTTGTCAAAAATTGCAATCAAACTCCAATGTTAGTTTGCTTCTTTATAAGCTACTGTATGGAACCGAATTGCTTCAGTGACTATGTATGAATATAAAATGTATTTTTTTTACATGTGTAAAGTATTTTTTTGAAATGAAAAAGAAGTTTCTAGGTCTGTAACTTACCATTAAAACTTCCAGATTTCACCCCTGGAATGCAGACAGGTTCTCGGTCCTATCATGGAGGACAGGTAAACTCCTGAATTTTAAATCCCAATCAGTACCACAGAAGCAGCAGACTGCTATTGGGAGTAAGTAACTTTGTGCTTTTGGGGGGGGGGCAGTGTTGTTCAAACAAAACTGGGACAGATGTAAAGCAGGCAACAGTTGCTCAAGCAATGGTTCATTTCAAGGAATGCAACCATAGAAAATTGAGGAGATAGGTTGGAGCAAAGTTCTGGAAGGGTTTGAAAATTTGGAGAAGTTATAGATAACAGACACTGTCCTGACCAGCGATACTTCAATGTGAAAGTATAATGAATAAAGCGGAACTAGCTAGTTAGCTCCCTTGAAAGAGCCACTACAGGCATAATGGGGTGAATGGCCTTCTCCTGCATTGCTTGATTTATTTTCAAATTGCATTACTCCAGATATCACAAAGCTGACACTTTTTTTTATAAACTGTTCCTTTTCTCAAGGATACTGTGTCCTTGGCTTTTGTCAGAGGGGTCGTAAACATCTTCTGGTTCTGATTAGACCGGTTTGGAAAAGAGATTAAAGGGTATTGAGAGGCTTTTTTGTTTATATGTAAACAATGAGACTTTAAGCCAAAGTGGTCATGTTTTAGAAATGACCTATACAATGAAAGAGGAGTGGTCAGCTCTCTAGCTGAGCAGTTCAGCCCAGAACTAGTTAATAGTTCAACAGTGAGTTGTGTGGAAACAAACTCTCTGTCTCTCCTTCCGCCCTTCTAACTTCAACCTGTAAGCATTTGTTCCATTTTTTAACTTTTTCTTTTAGGAGGTTTGCTTACTGGGACTGTTGTGCATTTTTACAACAGCATAATTAGGTTTAGCTTGCATAGACTGAGTTCTGTAAGTGTTCTTTATTCTGCTCTGTGTGTTTCATTGTGTAACTCTGTAAATAAAATTTTGTCTGTTTTAATACCTGGTAGTAAACCTCGCTAACTCACCCCAGGTAATTTTCACTGTACACTCACCAAAACAAATTGCAAAGTTATAGTCTGGGCTGCCTGCTTAACAGTGTTTTGAGTGGCCTGGCCAAGTCCATAACACAGGCAATATTCCACCTCATTGCCTCAAATTGAATATGTACAAGCGTCAATCAATATCTAAAAGAGAACAGCAAGTGAGTAAAACCAAGTGGCATACTCAGTGGCTTTGACCTGTGCCAGTCAACTGGGTGAACACTTCGCTGACGTTTCTCATTTTTCTATTTTCAGGTTTTGTTTTGTTTCCACACTTTGCCACAGCTGCTTGTGCAGAAATGCCCATGGTTATACACATTTATAATGAAACTCAGAACAACATAAATCTCTCAAGATATCCATCAGGAGGCCACTTTTTGGCTACTCTCTTAACGGCGGACTCAGTGAGGGATCAACTCTCTTACGGAAATGATTCATAAAACTGATCTAATCACAATACTCAAATCGCATCACAAACCACAGAAGCAAAGCTTAAGCAGTTGAGGCCTGTCAACTGAACCTTAAAATTAGATTACTGCCGAAGGCTCAATCACAATTATCTTTATCAGAAAGAGAATTTTCATTTGAATTTTTTTTTCACCAGTGTATTTTTCATGAGACTGGCTGGTTGGTTTTCAGCTATCTTTGGATTTGAAGTAATAAATGATAATAGCCATTTCCATTTTTATTTTGCACTTCCCCAAGACATATACATAACTATGGCCCTCTATTGGATGGACTGGCAGGAGCTCCAATGCATTTTCCAGGACAGGTAATAAAAGCAATGTCTCTCTACGGTTCAATATTTTCATGAATAACAGAAACAAAGGCCCCACATATACAGTTAAACTGTAGAAAGAGGATTTAGGTGTATCACTGGCTATCATTTATTTTTGTTGTAAAAAATATGTCTCTAATGTATTGAGATTTCTGTCACACCTAAAAAAAAATTGTCATCCATTTCACTCTGCCGAGGATAATTCCCTCTTCTGAATTTTCCAGCTCATTGTTACCTCACTTTCAACGCCGAAGTACTGTATTTTATCCCTCTGGTGTTTGACTCCATGACTTTGGGAAGGTGTTGTGGCATCTCGTTTGTCAAGTTGGAGGCCTGAATCTGAGATGTGGCTGGCAGTGACATGGATAAAGTACAATATTCAGTGTTGAAAGTGTCACCAACAACAATGCCATAGAGACAGATGTCCATACATAAGACTCTGTGACGCGTACTTCAGGTGATATCCTAATGCTTTAAAATAAAATACGTGGAATTCTCCCTGTGCAAGTTTCTTGGAGGCTTTCTTGAACGGAATAAAATTTATGTTATCACAGCATCACTTCTTAAGCACTGCAACAGCCGTCCTACAGACTGGCTTCATTTGAGCAAAAGGTGCCATTGTTCAGAATCATTTAAATGCATAGCTCCATTCAGTTCCTTCAAACACATGAAAGGCTTTAATTAAAGCATAACTTTTCAAAGGAAAGATGGAATAATTTGAAATATATATAATATCAATATTGGTCTCCTATATGTTCGACAATTTTTTTAAAAGATCTTTTGGCATTAAATGAGATCAAGCATGATCTCATTGTCTGGCTGCAAAATATTGATGGGCTGAATGGTCTACTTGCACTCTTAAGTCACAGCATGGCAATACATCTTAGGAAAATGTGTTACAACAAGCAACTAAGATTGACACAGAATCTGATTATCAATATAAATTACAAGCCAAATGCACATAAAACAAACTATGAAATTAAGCAGCCAGGTGATGAAGTCAAAAGAGAATTGCAAATGTTCGTATCCACCATAAGGTCTCTGACCTTTACCACACTATTGTACCAGTCACCCACAACTGCAGCATTATTACTCATCATTGTGACCTTGTATGTCTGTGCCCAGATCCCTGGACAAATTTGCAAGAATACAAATGTGAAGGGGAACAGCATTTTTATACTGACTGAGAAGACGGTGTGGATTGGTTGGCAAATGGACCATGAGTGGTATAGATGGTGCCTTGGAGATTGAACCACTTAGATCATGATGAATGACAGTTAATTGTCAAGCTCTGTTTAAATTTAAACTAGTCAAGTTGACTCTTAATTGTCAAGTCATTGCACTGACGAATGAGCTAGATAATAGCTGTTGTCTATTTTGTTAAGTTGAAACACAAAATGTGTGCACAAAGAACAGAGTTGTGTGAATGTGCCAGACTGACAATCTTAAACGGGTTGTCAACAGAGTGTTTAGCACACTGGGTTATTGAGCAAACATTGTGCAATTGCAGGTTCACATCTAATGTTGGACACTGTTTCTGGTTTTGCAAGCTTGTCTATTGCAAACAGCCTAAAGGACATGCTGCTTGATACAAGTCTTTGAAATTTCCAGGATCATGTACCTAGTTTCACATCAATGCAGAAGTTTATAAACCACATGACTCATTTCTGCGAGAGGTGGAACACCTGTATGGCTAGATGGCAGCATCCTATTAACGGTGAACACCACTCATGTAATTACTGCACAGAAATAGTTACAGCTCAGGGTGGCCTGAACACTTCTCAATTTAGCATGGTCAGCAACAAGCTCTCTTTCTTCACATTTTAGCCTAACACTGAAACCAGAACTGTCCTCAGCTCAGGCATTCAGGGTGTCCTCAGGATGCACCTCAAGAAATAACCCTGCCTTTTCAGAAACAAATAAACATAGTTCGACACATAGTCAATGATTGGAGATTAATGTGCACGCCGCATTGAGACCAGATTATTGATGTTGCTGACAGAGATTATGCTGGAAGTAGAGGTTAGGATAATGAGAACTGACTGCCATTTCATCATGTCTTGGTGACCCAGGTGTGTGAACAAAATATTCCAGTCTGTAAAGGAGTATCTGAAACAGTAGAATCTACATAAAAGAAGTTGTGAAAAACATGGGAATTCAGATTGAATGCAAACTGCTGCTGGGAATCAATGCTGGAAGGAAAGAGATTGGGGTGTGAAGCAATCACAATCATCAAGTGAGCTGAGAGACAATCTCAAGTTCCAAGAAAATGTTTATACAAATGCAAGGAAAAACCGATTAAGTGTCATTATGATCAACAAAGCACAGCATGTAAATAAAACTTGTACAAAAAAGTAAGAAAAGGACTATGGAATAAAATTGCAAAATGCAAGGAAAAACCGATTAAGTGTTATTATGATCAACAAAGCACAGCATGTAAATAACTTGTACAAAAAAAAGTAAGAAAAGGACTATGGAATAAAATTGCAATTTATGTCAAAACTTAAGCACATATTTCAATAAATATATTAAGGAGAAGAAAGAATGATAAATTGATACTTTGTATTTTTCTTACAGACAAGGGATTCAAAATAGTTGTGTTGCAGAAAGACAACAAATTAAATCCAGGCAAAGATTTTCTGGATGCAATACAAGTATGAGATGGCATCACAAAAAACAAGTGAAATCGAATTCTCCAGAACTGAACGGCTTCCGGCCCAGAGGTTTAAAGGAAATAGGTTCAGAAATCTAAAATCACGCTGGTCATCATTATCGAAAGCTCTCTAGATTGAAAAATGATGCCTTTGGATTCAGCAATTACAAATGTCACTACATTATTTACAGAAGGAGGGAGGAAGATCCAAACTCAGGGTCCACAAGGCAGCAGTGTTACCCTTTCTCCTGCATACATTGTACAACAATCACCTCCAACCCCAATAGAAACATCACCAGCAATGCCCTGGCAAAATCCAGTGGCAAGACAGGTGCTTCAACATCAGTGTTTTCCCTGAAGTCAACATCCCCAGCAGAGGGATAAATGTTATAGTGAATGAGGTGCGGTGGGCATGTCATATAGTCACATGTCTTACTCAAGACTCTCAAGTGTTGCCAAGAGTTCAAGGATGTTCTTAAAGCCTCCCTGAACAAAATACAACAATTTAGTTCTCTCTTGAGAGTCTGTTGTCCAAGCTTTTCTCCACCTAAGCCACAAAGGGCTAACCATATTGAGTGTCTGAAAATCCAAGTGAACGGTGGTGAACAATGAAACAGCTCACTAGAGGAGTAAGTTGCATAAATATCTTCATCCTCAATGATGGAGGGGCTGGCACATTAATGCAAGAGTTAAGGCTGATACATTTGTAGCAGTCTTCAGTCAGAAGTGCTGTTTGAATCATCCATCTCAGCCTCCTCCAGTGATCCCCTGCACCAAAGATGCCAGTCTTCAACCAACTCGATTCCCTCCATGTCATGTCAAGAAACGGATATAGATACTGAATACCACAAGGCTCTGGGCCCTGCCAATATTACTGCAACAGCAAAGAAGACTTGTAGTCCAGAACTTGCTGCACCCCTAGCTGAGATGTTCCAGTAGAGCTGTAACAATGGCATCTACCTGACAATGCAGAGAACTGACCAAAGGCTGCACACAAAAATCAGGACCAACCTACCTGTCCAATTACTGCCCATCAGTCCACTTTTGATCATCACTAACGTCATCAACAGCCCTATCCAGCAGCACTTGCTCAACAATAACCTGCTCACTAATGCTCAGTTTGAGTTCTGCCAGGGCCACTCAACTCCTGATTCCATTACAGTCTTGGTTCAAACATGGACAAAAGAGCTGAATTCAAGGGAGGAGATGCAAGTGACTGCTCTTGACACCTTGACTGTATTTGGTTCAGTGTGGCATCAAAGAGCCTTAGCAATACTGCAGTCAAACAGAATCAAATTGAAAGCCTTCCATGGATTACAGCCATACCTGAGATGATAATAATTGTTGGAGATCAGTCTTCTCTGCTCCAGGACATCTCTGCAGGAGTTCCCTCTTTAGCTGCTTCATCAATGACCTTCCCTCCATCATAAGCGTCAGAAGTGGAGATGTTTGTTGATGACTGTACAACGTTCAGTACCATTTGCGACTCCTCAGGTAGCGAAGCAGTTCGTGTCCAAATGAAGCAAGACTTCGACAATAAGTAAACTTGGACTGGCAAATAGTAAGTAACACTTACACCACACCAGTGCCAGAAAATGACCATCCCCAACAAGAGAGATTCTAAACATCACCCTTTGACAATCAGTGGCATCACTATCACTGAATTACCCGATATCAACATTTTGAGGTTGTACTGTCACAAAACTGAACTAGACTAGCCATATAAAGACTGCGGTTGGAGGCTCTGGGGCACAGTGGCAGTATCCCTCCATCTAAGCTAAAAGGCCCTGGTTCAAGTCCCACCTGCCACAGAGGTTATGATAAAAGGTTGATTAAAAATATCAATAAAACCTGCAACGATATTTGCACCCACAGGAGTGGCAAGCAATGACCATCTCCAACAAGAGAGAATCTAGTGATCATCCTAACATTCAATTGCATTATAATTACTGAAGTCCCCCACTTTCAACATTGTGGGAATTAGAATTGCCCTGAAACTGAACTGGACCAACCATAAAATCTCTGTGGCTACAAGAGCAGGTCAGAAGCTTTCAATCCTGCAGAAAATAACCCGGCACTTAACTCCCCAAATTCTGTCCACCATCTACAAGGCATAAGTGAGCAGTGCATTCGAATATTCTCCAGTTGCCTGGATTAGTGCTACTCTAACAATGCTTAAGAAGCTCAGCATCATCTAGGACAAAGCAGCTCATTTCACTGGCAATATTTACTCTCTCCATTAGCAATGTTCAGTCACTGCAGTGTGTAACATCTACCAGTGCACTGTAGAAATTCAGAGGCTCCTTAGACAGCACCTTCCAAACCCATTATTGTCTAGAAGGACAGAGCAGCAGATGTGTGGGAGCACCACCACATGCAAGTCCCCCATCAAGCCACTCAAATACCATTGTTCCTAAGTGTTACAGATGCAAAATCCATCCCTCCCACCGAGTGGGATTGTGGGTCAACAAACCAAATGGAGTGCAGCAGTTCAAGAAGGCAGCTCACCACCACCTTCTCAAGGGCAGTTAGGAATGGGTAATAAATGCTTGCCCGACAGTGATATCCAAATCCTATTGCATGGATAAAAACAAAACAAATGGAAGTTTGTTCATATTGAAGTGGTTTATGGCAGGAGAGAGAAAAAGATACCAAAGGCCTTAGCTTTAGGAGAATCCAGGTAGAGCATGCTCTTTTAATAAAACAAAGAACTATTTGTGCTGGAGATATGAAACAAAACCAGAAATTGCCACAAACTCAGCACGTCTGTGAGCACAAAGCAGAGTTAATGTTTCACATCCAGTGACTCCTCATCAGAAATCCTTTTTAAATAAGTTCATAATCCTTCTTTTATCTTTCCCTGAGGAGGTTGTTTAAAGGGTTGTTTAAAAGTAGCACCCCAGGAAAATTCCAACTTTAGTGGCCAGTTTGATTGAATTATTAGCTTAAGCTATTTTAACTGCAATGCTCAAAACCATTTATCCTACAGGCTCCACTGGGCTCTCTACTATGTATACCATGTATAGACTTTACCAGGTGGTTACCGACCAGTCTACATCAGTAACATTCTCATCTATTTTCCTCTTAAGTGTGACTGATATTGCTGATTTTTCCAGACATTTTCTGTCTAAAGCTAAAGCAAGCACAAGGAAAGGTTAAACAACAGCCTTGAAGCGTCATCTTCAGTTGTCTCTCAGAACAAATATTGGGATTGCTGTGTCCATCACAATGGCATGCCTCAAGATATTTACCCAACGTCAACTTTTGTGCAGCTGGTGACTAAAACAGTACTATGTTATTATTCACAACTGTTTGTTTAGAACAGCTTCATCATAAAGGTGCTCATTAGTATGCTGGATACAATCCACTATGATTTCAAATAAAGAGCGTTTCAGCCTTTGAGCTTTATTCTGCTACAGATCTCCCAACTTCCACACAGACGTCAGCAAGAGTTTACCAGAATTCCTCCTGCAGTTGGCACAGTGATCAACCAGCAGACACAGGCACCATTCCAAAAGACCAAAAGATGTAGGGCAGAGGTAGAACATTCAGCCCAGAGTGTTCTCCACCATTCAATCAATGCCAACTTCCTGCCTTTTCCTTCAATTCCCTTACTGATTAAAAACCTGTCTGTCTCAGTCTTGAGTATATTTAATGACCCAGCCTCAACAGCCCTCCCAGTAAAAAAGATTCACTACCCGCAAGAGAAATTACTCCAATCTCCACAGGAAATGGACAATCCCTTACTCTGACATTTCAGCCTCTGGTCCTAGACTCTTCCACAAGAGGAATCAATCTCTCAGCGCCTGCATGTGCAGTACAAATTACCCAACTGGGATTAACAAAAGCATCACAGATTGGTACCAGCAAAGGGTCGCAGGTGTCCAATCACTGGGCACACAATGGATTTCAATCTAAAAGTTAAATTGAGTATCATGACTCTTCACCTTTGTGATCAACTTTTAAGACATCAACAGACACTGGACTTGGCACTGAAAAATATCAATTGCTAAACTGCTGGAGCAAGCACAGCTATCAATTGCCTCACAATAGAAATGCCAGCCATAAGAAGAAATCACTGATTTAGCTACAGTAAACCCTACTCTTCCAGCTCCTATGTCCATCTGCTCAGTGTGTGAACACCATAGCTGGCACAGACACACATAAAAGAAGCAAAGTCTAAGCCAGCAGATAATGCATTCACTCTTGTTTTAAGGCTTCAATATTTACCCTTAAAACATCATTTGAATTTCAGATTCTTTCAATGACCAAGTGCTTTATTTACCAGGGGTCCCTCTGCCATTTGGAAACTATCAAGCCCAAAGTTTCAGCTATTGATTCCATTGAAGAGATATAAAGGCATGGGTTTCCTATTTACTGTCCCACAAGTTCAATTGTAGATTCCATTTAGCCTTTTCACAACTAACACCACTTCAGTCACACTCAGACTCCACAGTACACAACATAATCTACCAATGGTAGCTGAACTGACATGTTCTGAAAGGTATTGGCCTATCAATCCCTCCAAGCTGTTTATGATGGGGTTGCTGACCCTTACCTTGCAGAGTATTTCTGTATTGCCTTTTCATGAAGCTCTAAGAAATGAAGAAGTCTGAAATGAAGCCAGTGGTTTTAGGAAGAGAAGGCCAACTGGTAACTTGCTTAAAGTTATTGCCGTTGCTTATAATCACGTTAACTGCAAAAGAAATTTCACTTCTGTGAAATGGTAAATACATGCTAACTTCAGTCACCTATATATCATTCAAAACTGCATTTGAAGCTATGTCATTAGACTGCAAGGTGCAGACAAAAGTCTTTAATCTGCAAACAAGCCAGGATGACAGAGCTATATTGTGGGGTTAATCAGATTAAACTGCAAACATATTCCTACTGCGGCCTAACCATTTTCTTACAAGCCTCCAAAATAACCTCCCTGCTCTTTTAATCGGTGCCACAACTGATAAAGGCAAGTGTCCCATATGGCCTTCTTAACTACTCTAATAATCAGTCCTCCTGCCTTCACAGGATCTGTGGACAAGCATCCCAAGATCCCTCTATTACTATCAGCTTTCTCGTACCCTGCCATTCATTAAGTACTCACTTGTCTTGCTACTTCTTCAATTGGCAACCTTTAAAAGGTAATTGGATGAGCACTTTAAAATGATAACGCTCAAGCATGGGCCAAGTGCTGGAAACTGGGACTAGGTTAGACGTAGAGTATTTTTGTCAGTGCAGACCTAATGGACCTCTTCTGTACTGTAGGATTCTATTCTATAAAATTAGGGGTCGCACTTTCAGCATAGGGACAAGGAGAGAATGTGTTTTGTCTCTCAGAGGGTTGTGACGTTTCGGAACTTTCTGTCTCAGAAAACGTTGGAGGCAGGATCATTGAATATGTTTAAGCCTGGGTAGATGGATCTTGTTAGGCCAGGTAATTAAAAGTTCTCAGGGGAGGTGGGAAAATGGAATTCAGAACACAAGTGGATCAACCATGATCATATTGAGTGCTGCAGCAGGCTCCAGGGACCCAGTGATCTCCTTCTGCTCCTACGTTCATATATTTAATGCAAAATCTCAAAGCATATTTCACAAAGATTATGATAGTCAACGTGGCTTTGTGCATGGGAAATTATGTCTCACAAACTTGATTGAGTTTTTTGAAGAAGTAACAAAGAAGATTGATGAGGGCAGAGCAGTAAATGTGATCTATATGGACTTTAGTAAGGCGTTCGACAAGGTTCCCATGGGTTAGCAAGCTGAGATCTCATGGAATACAGGGAGAACTAGCCATTTGGATACAGAACTGGCTCAAAAGTAGAAGACAGAGGGTGGTGGTGGAGGGTTGTTTTTCAGACTGGAGGCCTGTGACCAGTGGAGTGCCACAAGGATCGGTGCTGGG
>NC_057733.1:38219014-38248682 GCF_004010195.1 Chiloscyllium plagiosum | reverse complement strand
AGGATAAATCGACAAAGTCTTTTCCCTGGGGTCAGGGAGTCCAGAACTAGAGAGCATAGGTTTCGGGTGAGAGGGGAAAGATATAAAACAGACCTAAGGGGCAACTTTTTCACACAGAGGGAGTCCAGAACTAGAGAGCATAGGTTTCGGGTGAGAGGGGAAAGATATAAAACAGACCTAAGGGGCAACTTTTTCACACAGAGGGTGGCAAGTGTATGGAATGAGCTGCCAGAGGGTGTGGTGGAGGCTGGTACAATTGTAACAATTAAGAGGCATTTGGATGAGTATATGAATAGGAAGGGTTTGGAGGGATATGGGCCGGGTGCTGGCAGGTGGGACTAGATTGGGTTGAGATATCTGGTCGGCATGGACAAGTTGGACCGAAGGGTCTGTTTCCATGCTGTACATCTCTATGACTCTATGATATCAGTGCGGTGCACAGTCATTTCATATTCAGAAGCAATGCACCGTTTTAAGGTTAAATACTCTGAAAAAGGGTCACTGGATTCAAAATGTTCACTCTGCTTTCAGTCAACCGATATTGCCAGATCTGCTGTGCTTCTCCAGCAATTCCTGTCTTTGTTTCATCATTTAATGGCTGATCGTGAAATAATCCTGCGCACTCTCAGTTCCATTCCCGATATAAAGCATTCCATACCTCGGTACCATCTGAAAGGTTCAATCACAAAGGCCTCAACAATAATCAACATAGTAATGAAAATGCTACACTGAATTTAAAACACAGAAACAGGTCTATGCTACAGTGTTTATGCTCCATCTAAGCCTGCTCCCACTCTAATTTTTTGTATTCCTATCAAGCTATCGCTCTCTCCCTTTGTATATATGGGGTAAAGTTCAGGGAGATCACTCTACATCTGCCTATGCTCTACATAACCTGATACTCCCAGTTTGACGTCTTCAGTCTCTGAAGTGAAGATATGTTTGCATTTTTCAGCCAAGACATCCATCACCTTGATGAGCACAGAAATATAAGATTCCCTGTTCCCACACTCTTCAAGCATATTTATAAAACAAATTAATTTCATTGAATTTTAATTAATTTATATCAGCATGTGCTCTCACTTCCTGTCAACCCAGTCTGTCTTTCTCCCTGATTAAAGCTGACACCTTCCCTGTCAGGTTGGTAGTGCAGCTGGTAGTAGATTGCATCTTATCCTGACTTGTAGGGATGAACATTTCAGCAATCGTTCTCTTCAAAAGAATGATTCTTTGGCATATTCTCATTCCCCCTCTTTATCTTGTCCTAACAAAATTTCTTTCAAACAATAAAGGGTGTAGCAATAGATTGTTACTCATGCAAAATTTTCGTTCAGTCAAGAGGGTTTTTCACATCACTTTTTTCAAAGATGAGGTTGAATATTTATTTATGCACTCACCCCAGCAGCAAAACCAAGACTTCCATCCAGTATTTGTTTCTGTGAGACAGAGATGAGAATGTCATTAAAACACTTGCACCAACAAGAAATAAAGAATTTATTGAATGCCATTGATATCCTTCAGACTTCCTTGGCTTTAGTGCCAAGCAACTACGCTTGAGATGCTGTCAGGTAGCCAAACACATCACCCCTACCCTCCTCGAGCTTATCTCTCCACCCTTCAGGCTCTCTGCCTTTATTCCTGATGAAGAGCTTTTGCCCGAAACATCGATTTTACTGCTCCTTGGATGCTGCCTGAACTGCTGTGCTCTTCCAGCACCACTAATCCAGAATCTGGTTTCCAGCATCTGCAGTCATTGTTTTTACCCAAACACAATAACGAAATTTGCACATTCCAAGATTTCATAAATAGCATTGAGATGAATGACAACTTCATCTGCTTTGGTCATGCATTTTGCTCAAATCAATGTTATTGTCTTAAAACCATCAAAACTCACAAAGTTCCACATTACAGCCTTGAAATCCAGCACTCGTAGGAAGTGAATACTTGCTAATAACAATGTCTGTGGCACTTGGTATGGAAGAATTTGCTCCAAAAAAGCTTAGCTTTTGAACAAAAAATCATTAATTTGCTCTCCACAAAAAGTTTTCCAAAAACACATCTTTCTTTCATTGTCTAATAATAATGTTTGGATCACTAGAACACAGCAGTCAATAGAAGCAAACATAATTGTTTGTTTGCACAATAACAAACTGTAATAGGATGCAGCCTTGGTCATCCTTCAGAGTGAAGAGGGCACTCCCTCAGACCTTAGACAATGGAAGCTGTGAGGGTAAAAGAAGGATCCTACATGTCCTTAATGCAATGTTCAGCAGTATGCCATTCTGAAGATGAGTACAATGTAGTCAAATAAGATAACAAACAAAAAGCAGTCATGGCCAACTTGTGCAAGTCTGTTCTGGAAGAAAATCTGACATATTTGGATTACAGATAAATGGTAAATGCAGTAATTTTTTCATGCTATAAAGTTAAATATTTTGTTTTAAGATGAGTTTGGTTAGAAGCATTATATCAACAAATGGATTTCACAAAAGCACTCTCTAAACCAGTAATGTTGTGAAAACCATGCCAATTTTCCACAAAGCTTCAAAACCAGACAAGGTTCAGATCATTAAAGAAAAGAATTTCAAAAAGGGCATTTTAATAAGCAATGTTAAGACACTCATTTTTTAAAAAAAAATCAAATGCCTCAATGATTCACGAACATGCACTTGTGTGGTAGACACCACTGAAATGGGGAAAAAATAAAATTATAAAGTCTCCCCAAAACAGGGCTGTCTCCTTCAATCAATATCAATAAAAGAAAGTCCAGATAATGTGATCACTTATTTCACAGTTTGTTATGGGCCTTGGAGTTTGGTACAAACTGGCTGCACATTTCCCCACATTCCAACAGTGGCTACATTTCTAAAAATACACAATTGGGCGCAAATAAAAACTTTGAAAGATCACGAAAAGGTGTTATTGAAATGCAAGCTATTTCTTCAATAATCAATATTTTACTGAATGTTATTTCCATTCAATTAATCTTTTATCAATCTTTTAGACTTGTATCAAATTGCAGTGCAGTGACTTTAAAAGTATTTTGCCCTTGCTCAGATTCCTCTAATAGGGAAGGTCCATATGCTTCACCTTTATTTATTGTGCACAGTTCAGAAACAAAATGTCTTATTATGGAGGCTCTGAAATAAGAAAGTTAACCTATTTTTAAAACCAATAAGATGAATAAGTTAGAACATAGAACATTACAGCGCAGTACAGGCCCTTCGGCCCTCGATGTTGCGCCACCCTGTCATACTAATCTGAAGCCCATCCCACCTACACTATTCCATGTACGTCCATATGCCTGTCCAATGACAACTTAAATGCACTTAAACTTGGCAAATCTACTACCGTTGCAGGCAAAGCATTCCATACCCTTATTACTCTCTGAGTAAAGAAGATACATTGCTTTCTTAATACATTTGTTCATGACAGATGGGCATTGCTTGCTGAGCCGGCATGTATTGCCCATCCCGAATTGTCCTTGAAAAGGTGGTAGTCAGTTGCCTTCTTAAACTGCTGCAAATCTACTTTGTGTAGGTAGACCCACAATGCCATGAGGGAGGGAGTTCCGGGATTCTGACCCAGTGACAGTGGGAACGACAATATATTTCCAACTCAAATATTGAGTGGCGTGGAGGGGAACTTGCAAGTGGTGGTGGTATTATGTATCTACTACCCTTGATTGTAGTGGTCACGGATTTGGAAGGTGCTATCTAAAAAGCAGACAGATTGGATGTCTGCAGAAGTGATGCCAATCAAGCAGGATGCTTTGTCCTGGATACTGTCAAGCATCTAGGGCAGTACAGTGGCTCAGTGGTTAGATTGCTGCCTCACAGGGACCTGGGTTCGATTCCAGCCTTGGGTGACTGTCTGTGTGGAGTTTGCACATTCTCCCCGTGTAAACATGGGTTTCCTTCAGGTGCTCCCATTTCGTCTGATGGTCCAAAGATGTGCAGATTAGGTGGATTGGCCAATTAAGTTGCTTTATAGTGTCCAGCAATGTGTAGCCTAGGTGGATCAGCCATGGTCCGGCCTGCTTTTGTAGCTATTGTATCTATACGGCTGGCCTAGTTCAGTTTCCAGTCAATTGTCAAAACTGCAGGAAATTGATAGTGGGAGAATTCAATAATGATAACACCATTAAATATCATGGGGGTAAGAGTCTGATTCTGTTTTACAGAGTCATTGAGTCATACAGCTCTTGGAGACAGTCATTGCCTAGCATTGGTGTGGCATGAATGTTACTTGCCAGTTCTCAGCACAGACTCGGATATTGTCCAGGTCGTACTGTGTTCGGAGGTGAACTGCTTCACTATCTGAGGAGTTGCAAATGACGCTGAACAGCATGCAATTAATCAAAGGTTTAACCAGTTCTAAGGCTTAGCCAGTCAGAGCTAATTCAATATTTATACCTTCTGATTTTGGTCCAAGTTAATAAAGAAGAGCTGTTCCCCTATCTCCAAGATAAAGTATGAAAGCCAATGGTAACAAGCCTACACCAAAGAACTGCAATAAATTTAAATCTGGTTTCTTTGAGGAATGAGGTTCAGGAAAAATAACTGCATTACCTTGGATTAGGTAGAAAAATTAAAACTAAAGTGGAGGAATGGAAAGGATAATAACCACCTGAACACACAGTACAAATGAGTAAGAGCACAAGTGGCCTTTTCAGCTCCTCAAGTCTACCCAACATTCAAGGCTGTGGCCCCCAGCTCCACATTTCCACCTGTCCCCATTAATCACTTACACTTTGTTAGTCAAATAAACCAAACTGAGGAGTTTTAACATGGGTTAACAAAGAACAGTACAGCACAGGAACAGGCCCTTCAGTCCACCAAGACTGTACTGACAAGTGATGCCTTTCCACACTAAAAGCCATTTGCCTCTACGCAGTCTACTCTATTCCCTGCCTTTTCATGTGTCTGTCAAGATGCGTCTTAAACATTGCTATTGCATCCACCTCTATCACCTCCTCTGGCAGTGCATTCCAGGCACTTTCCACCCTCCCTGTGAAAAACTTCCCTCTCATCTCCTTTAAACTTTCCTCCTTTTACCATAAACCTATGTCCCCTAATAACTGACATTTCTACCCTGCAGAAAGACGCTGACTATCCATTCTTTCTGTGCCTCTTGGAATTTTGTAAATTTCTATCAGGAAAACTGCATCAAAACAACTTGCTTTCATCGTGTCGTCTGCACTATAAAAAGGCCCAAGAGCACTGCGTAGAAATGGAACTCAAGCAAAAAGCACTGAGGTGAATTAAAGGAGGATGTTATTCTGGGAATGTATAGCTTAGTGAAGCAAGGCCTTGAAAGCAGAGAACTGAAGAATCAAAGAGATTAAGGAAAGAAATTCCAGTGCTTAGGGCTGAGGCAGATGACAATGCACTGTTAAGGGTGAGGCAAATGTAGTCAGAGATTACAGTAAAATTCACTACCACTGGAAATCAGCAACGTATACCAGCTGAGAAATATGGTCATTTCCCTTTTCTTTTCAGCAATCCAAGCTCTAAATACAAGTTACAGTATTCAAATTTGTGTAATCTTTTTCTTGTTTCTGTACTTATTGGCTATATTACTGTTATTAGGACTGGTATCCATGAACAGCAGAACAAGAAAAATCGGTTATCAAATGACTGATTAAGTCTCAGTGGGTTTCATCCACAATCCCTTGTCAGATTAAATTCATGTCATCAATGATCAACTTCAAACAGCTACAATGCATAGTTAAAAGTATCAAAGGACAGAGTTATACTGTGTAATTGATCTTTCTTCTATGTTTAAATCTACACTTTTTCAATATTTGTCTTACATTGCACGTACGTATTTAAAAATGCCAATTTGTTCATTTTGAATTATGCTTATGCTCCAAGCTACACAAAGACAATGGAATCAGACATGTTACAAACTATACTTGGATTTCTGTTTCTATATCTCTGGCAAGAGCATTTACGTCAACTCAAGTATAATTACTCTTTAGTAAATAGTGCAAAATTCAAAATACCAAGGGCCAAACCCCAGCAAGTATCAGCAGCATTTAGGAAAAATATTGGAAACTTGAAGATTGGACAAGTGTCGAGGGTGTTGGTTGAGGAGAAGTAAACCATAACCGGAATCAATTAAAAACTAACTTTCAAGCAGAAAATAGATTTCAGTACATCTTCAAGTCAGTTCTTAGCCTTGGATGTTTAAAATGTTTCCATTTTGCATGGAGTTCTTTGGTTACTTTTAATGCTAACAGCAGTTGACATCACATTCCATGTCCTTTCAAAACTAATGTCCGATTAATGTCTGCCAATAAGTCTCCGTGAAAACAGTAGGAAAATTACTGGGTCAGCCCTTGAATTAAGCTAAGGTTCCTCAGTGCCTCAACTCTATACAAGGTCATACATCACATGACACCAGGTCATAGTCCAACAGGTTTATGTGAAATCAAAAGCTTTCGGAGCGCTGCCCATTCGTTAGGTACCTTCGTTCTTCAAGCTTGCGAAAGCTCTCTGAAAGCTTGTGATTTCAAATAAGCCTGTCGGACTGTAACCTGGTGTCATATGACTTCTGACTTTGTCTCTCCCAGTCCAACACCTGGCATCTCCACATCAACTCAATACAGAAGTCTTTGCTTCCTCCTTCCATGACAGAAAAGAAACTGCAATTTCAATTTCACTTGTAAAAGCTCCAGTTGTCATAGCATCCACAGCTAATTGGGGATAGCATTTCAGATCACTGCCACCTTATGTCTCCTTCCTAATTTCCCTCCCAAAATGCCTCCTTCCAATGTTAAGTAGATTTCTCCACCACAGGCGACATTGTAAATCCAGAGAAAACTAAGAAACAAAGTTTTTACATTTAGACACCTTGAAGAGATCGCTCTAGAACTTCAATACTGAAACGAATAGAAACTAAATTTACACATCCTGTCCTCATAATTTAACCGTCTAACACCTTGTATGAATACAGTGAATTTATAATGCACCCCATTCCTTGGCCAATGTAGCCTTCTGTGAGATATACTGCCTAAAACTGAACACAGTCTTCTGGAACTTAACAAAGCTCTTACGCAATTAAAAGATTAACTTCTTCATCTTTACATTCTACACTGCGTGAGGTAACTTTTTTATCTGCTTTTTGTTGCTGACTATAAATGATTATTATCTATTAATGATTTAAAGTACTTGGACTCCCAAATCTCTTTGCTCCTCTGAAATTTCTAGTTTCTCTCATTTAGAAAATATGTTGATTTATCTTTCTTGGGACCAGAGTGATTGATCTTATAGCTTACACACATTTAACTTTGATGACCATAATCTTGCTCACTCACTCAAGATCTACGTCCCCTTGCAACTTTACCACTCACATCTGCACTAAATTCATAATGTGTAATCCATTACTGGGACATTCTATGCTTGTGAAAATTACAATGTGTCTTTTCGTGTATTACAGGGATTAAATAACTAGCGGGGGACACATCATTTTGTACTACACGAAGATTAAAGTACAAGAACTACTCTTAAAAAGGAACACGCTTGAGGCAGTGATCTAATCTCGAGTTTGGAAACATTGGCGTAAGCTGCTGGTATTCTGCAGTGCAATGGCACAAAGCTCCGAGTGGATTTAGAATAATGATGGAAGTGGATCATTATTACCAACAAATTAAATCAGTTTACTTATCTAAACACTACTAGCTACATTTGGGAAATCTGGCATCTTAACTTGCAGGGGACCTTATAGAACTGACTCATCAAGGAAGCAACTGTTCCCTTCATCCTGTCATCAGGCAAAAGACAAAACGCACTGGACCAAATATTCGCTAGGGTAGCAATCATTTTTGGAATGCTGCTCCATTCCAACCTTTCACATCTCAAACATGCTTCATCCTCACAGAGTCCAACTTATACAGTCATAGAGATGTACAGCATGGAAACAGACCCTTCGGTCCATACCAAACGCCTTCTTCACTATCCTATCTACCTGCGACTCCACTTACAAGGAGCTATGAAACTGCACTCCAAGGTCTCTTTGTTCAGCAACACTCCCGAGGACCTTACCATCATTTATGTAAATGACAAAAAGTAGAGGACCCAGCACCAATCCTTGTGGCACTCCACTGGTCACAGGCCTCCAGTCTGAAAAACAACCCTCTACCACCACCCTCTGTCTTCTACCTTTGAGCCAGTTCTGTATCCAAATGGCTAGTTCTCCAGAAATGTGGAGCACAGTATCCCCTTGGGAATTCCACTGGAGCATTGTGGTGCCTGCAACTAAAGTCAAGAGTTCATAGAGGCCTGCAGCTCAGAAAAAGGCCTTTGGCCCTTCAAGTCTATGCTGATCAAAAACCACCTTCTAACTAATCTCCTCATTTTCCAGCACTTAGCTCCCAGCCTTGCATGCTTTGGCATCACGGGTGTACCTCTTGACACGCCTTAAATGATTTGCAGTTTCCTGCTTCTATCACTTTTCCAGCCAGTGAGTTCCAGATACCTACCAACCTCTGGGTGAAAAAAAACGGCATCACCATTAAACGTCCATTCCCTTAAATCTACGTGCCCAGGTCATTGATCTCTCCATCCAAGAGGAAATGTGGGCGGCACAGTGGCACAATGGTTAGCACTGCTGCCTCAGAGCGCCAGAGACCCGGGTTCAATTCCCGCCTCAGGCGAATGACTGTGTGGAGTTTGCACATTCTCCCCGTGTCTGTGGGGTTTCCTCTAGGTGCTCCGGTTTCCTCCCATAGTCCAAAAATGTGCAGATTAGGTGAATTGGCCATGCTAAATTGCCTGTAGTGTTAGGGGAAGGGGTAAATGTAGGGGAATGGGTCTGGGTGGTTTGCGCTTCAGCGGGTCGATGCGGACTTGTTGGGCCTGTTTCCACACTCTAAGTAAATGTTTCTTCCTGTCTACCCTACCCATGCCCCTCAGTTTTTTACAATTCAATCATGTGCCCCCCTCAGTCTCCTCTTCTCCAAGGAAATTCTCACAGTGGGCAGTGCATCAAGACCCCTGTGGGGGGGCCCTGACACTCATTTTGGAATGTTTGTCTGTGTGCTAACAACCTGGAGACCAGGAGATCTGGGCTGTTATTCTTGAACCGTGGAATAGCTACAGTACAAAATTAAGCCATTCAGCCTGTCCTGCTTGTGCCAGCTCTCAGCAAATGGAATTCAGCTTGGCCTATCCCTGCCTCTGTCTTTCTTTCCAGTAGCTCTGTCAAATTCAATGCAGATAACTACCCAATTTCCTTCTGAAAGCCATGATTTAATCTGCCTCCTCTATACACTCAGATGCTCCAGATCATAACTACTCACTGCGTAAACACCCTTACCCTTGCATCGTCCTTAGTACTTTGCCATTCCCCATCAGGGTCTTGACCCTTTCATCAACAGAACTGGTGTTTCACCTACAAGGGTGGAAGTCATTATTTTATAGATGCCATCAAACTGCATGTAACTGGATATACATCTCTCTAATGCATCATGAAAATCAGTAAGAACTATATCATGGATCATTAAGGTCCAGCCTTGTCTTTTCCATCCATCTCAAGTACATGACTATCATCCTGCTCTCTGTCTTTAAAAACCTGGATAATCTCCTAAACAGGCCAATTAGCTGCCTTCAGTACCATGTCTAACACTCTCTGAAGAGAGGGCTCTTATGGCATATTCTTAATGTCCTTCCTCTGGGCAATTGTCTCACCTGCTCCAGTTGGGTACCAGAACTTGTAAAAAAAAACTTCTCTGAAGTAGAACTTTACAAAATGTCTTTTTCAAGTCCATATAAATTACACTTCTAAATGTTTCACTATTTTTGTGACTATATTTCCTCAAAAAACCCAATTATTTCCCTATATACATTTACGGTCTCTACAGTCTGGTCAAATTTCTCCATGGCCTTATCCAATTGCTGCTGAAATCTTCATCTGCGTCTTTGTCACCTCCAGAATCGACTATTTCAATGTTCTCCTGAGCAACTATTATCTTCCCTAAACATGATTCCATGCAAATCTCTCGGATAGATCCTAACCCACACAAACTCCTACTACTCTATTATCCTTCTGCCTGTTAACTAACGCTGCATCCCAATCAACTAACACCCACAAATTTTTAATTTTCAACCTTATATCCCTCAAGGTCTTGTCCCTCCCTATCTCACATATTAGCCATTGAGCACATGAGAATCTTTATTCAGCCCATTCTCTTGCCTCTTACATATTCCCAATCCCCTCTATCTTCAGCTTCAAGAAAGATACTTGTTTACTAATTCATTCATTGGATGTCACCAGCGTCAGCTAAGCCAGCATTTCACTCATCTGAAGAATGACGTTCCAGGTCATTTCAGTGGAGAGTAAAGAGTCAACCACATTGTCTGGATCTGGAGTCCCAGATCAGGTAAGAGAAAGGAACACTTGCATTTACATTGCACCTTTAAAAGATCTCACAGTGCTTTACAGCCAATGAAATATTTCTGAAGTTTAGACACTTATAATTGGCAGCAAATTTGCAAATAGCAACCTGACAAAAACTGCAAAGTGACACTGATTATTCATCTGTTTTTGTGCTGTTAACTAAGGGATAAGTATCAGCCCCAAGACATCATTCCCCTCTTCTTCATCGAAATAGTGACATGGGATCTATTACTTCCACCTGGCAGTGAAGACAGGGTTTAACGTCTCAGGTAAAATGTGGCTCCCATAATACTGTAGTACTCCTTCGGGTAACCTGCCTTTATGAGTTCAAATCCTTGAACGAAACTTGAAATTCACACCCATCTGACTCAAAGGCTAAGGGCTATCAGTTAAGCCAGCTGATATTCATGTGGACTGCATATATCCTTCCCAAAAGATGTTAAGAAGTAAATGGGCTTTTATGACAATCCCATTGTTTCATTGTCAATATTACTGATATGAGCACTTTGTTTCAGAATTTTTTAACAAAATTTGAATTTTCCAGTTGCCATAATGAGACTTGAACACATCTCCACATCATTCATCCAAACTGTGGATTACTAACTTAACACCACATTCATAATGCTACTGTTCCCCACGTATTCTCAGTTACATAGACCCTTTCGTAACCCTGGGGCACCCCAAGAATTGCACAGCTAATGAAGAAATGTTTAAATGTGGTAACTGTTGTAATGGCAGAAAATGCAGCTGACACTTTGCCTCCAAAAAAGTGACACAAGCAGGAATATAAGAAAATTTAAATTAAGCAATTCCAGTGGCCCTAATCTAATCCCTAAATCTCTTTGCCTTATTACCTCTTCTACAGCTTTTCTGACCACCCCCACTCCGCTCCAAGTTTTTATTCCTTCCATTTAGCATCTACTTTGTGGCATCAATTTTTGTTTTACCTCATTTCCATTCAGCCTCTTGGACTGTGATTCACATTAAAAGATATGCACATCATTGTTAGTGTGAATATCTCTGAGAGAGTCAATAAAATGTGGAGCTGGAAAAAAGCACTCCAGGTCAAGCAGCATCAGAGGAGCAGAGGAGTCGATGTTTCAGGTCAGAACCTTTCATCAGGACTGGGACTGAATGTCTCTAACATGCAGCAGAGGTAGTTCCTTGCATTACCCTAGCTATGGGCCTGTCAATATTATGACCTCTCCTAGCTTGCAGTCATAACCACATAGAAAGAGACCCTTCAGCTCACGGAGTCCATGCTGGCTCTATATGGAGCAATCCAGTTACTCTCTTTCTGCACTCCACTCACCCACAGCTCTGCAAGTTTATTTCCCTCAAGGGCTCATCCAACTTCCTTTTGAAATTACTGATCATTTCAACTTCCACTCCCTCACAGGCAGTTTCCAAATCATGCCCACTCATTGGAATCTACCCTTCACAGTGAGCCTTCTAAAAGGAAATCTCCACAAAAAAATAACAAGAAAAGTTATGAATTTGAAAGTCAATGGCCTGGAGATACATTTGTGCCAGAATGACGGTAAGATATCAGTTTCCAGGAAGGGTTGGGCTGTCAATGTGGCATTGCAAAATACTTTAATACTGCCATGACACAATACAAAAGGTTATAGGGAAAGATAGAGATATAATTCATTCAAAGGTATTAATTATACTCCATATTGTATGAAGGACATCTTATACACTGGCAATGATCCTTTATGAGCATTTCATATTGTGGAAGTTATTTTCATTGATTTGCCAAGTTGGATTATTACATTGCTGTATGTTCCCAAACTGAAGGCTCCACGTCATGATAATAAACACTATCCTAGAGGAAATAACTGGGCTTTCTAAAGGTCGTGCCCGCCTTTGATTTAGGATGTTACTTTCAGTAATCAATTTAAATTCATGATGAAGCCAACCAGTTATACAGGGACTAGCCTGGCCGGGGGTCTGAGCTCACGGATGCCTTCAATGTCAGGTCCCGACTTCATACCGACCTGGCCGTGCGAGAAGATGAAAACCAGAGCAGCCCCGGCGGCCGTGAGCCCCCAGGTGAAGAATGTGCCCAGGAGGCTCTGCAGAACCGGGCTCCAGCCCTCGATCATGGTCCTCTCTCTGTGTGTCACTAACGCTCCCCGCTGCACAGCCAGGGCTTCCTTCTCACTTCCTCATCCTGCTGCCCACGTGTCTCCCAAACACGTCTGCCCCGCCCCTGGCACGCTGAGTGGCTGTCCTGCCTCCGCTACCGCCCAATTGGAGGGCGCGGCTGGAGTTCTCCGCGTGCCGACTGGCCGATCTGTCTGTCCATCATACAATCGCCCCGCCTCTCACAATGTATCCAATGTCCAGCTGCTTTTGCAGCAGCTCCCCAGTGGAAGTCAGAATGTGGGTACCTTCGTTCCGTGTGTGTATGTAACTCTAAAAACAAAACAATGCGTTATTATTTTCTCTTAAAAATGTATTGTTTCCAAGTGCCACTCTGGCTGGGTGAATCCATCTTGCAGACAAAGAAACTACCGTAAATGCTGCTGCAAGCGTTGGCTTTACTGACGCTGATATAGGTTCTCTGTTACACCGTGCTGTCATTTTTATGAGTACATTCTGTGATCTGTTTTATGCATTTTGGAAGCCAGCAAATATTTTTCAAACGTGAAATGTTTTTAGTGTTTCCTACCATGAAAACAGATCAAATATTTATTCTGATTGAAATGCTACATGTAAAGAAAAAGTACAATTGTGTACATAATAATTGATTCATATGGAATTTACACCACAAAAGATAAAGTAAGTAATCTCGTTCTTGGTTGCATTATTTATTAAATTGCGGATTTGTTTTCTGAGTGCCCTTGAGTGCACATGATTTAATAAATTGTGACTTGTTCTGAGTATAGCTCCATGACATTTTGCCAACTGTATATAAACAATTAACAGTAATATTCTGAATTCATAAGCTTTCCAGCTGGATTTGCTCCAATGCTTTGGCAAAATTGCTTATCGGTGAACTGCCTAGAGGTGTTCCAAAACTGTAGAAATTACACAACTCGTTTTAATCCCCTGTCCCCAGAAACGTCTCATTTTCTCTCATATCCATCTTCATATCCAAAGAAAATAAAGATCGAAGGAACAGTGCAAACAACAACTAGCATTCATAAAATGCCTTTATTGAACATGACTGACCCATGGTGATTCACAGAAGTGTAATCATATGAAAAAAAGGATGCTGAGCCAAAAACATGCAGATAAGAGGAAGGAGGTGTGGTATAGTGTTGAGATTGGGAAAGGTATTGCAGAATTTAGGGCCAAAATAGTTGAAGGTATGGCTAAACATGGTGAAGTGAAAGGAGAGTGAAATGCATAAAATGCCAGATTTGGAAGAGTGAAGGGTTCTCAGTGGGTTGTGGCACTAGAGTCCATTATGGAGACAAGGAAGACAGGATACTGGAGAACAGGATAAAAGCAGCAGACGTTTACTGACCAGAGAATGGAACGTTCACCAAGAGCACAGACATTGAACCCAGCAATGACGGCTATGGATAGGAGTTCCAACAACAATTAGATTGAAGAAGGAATGGAAGTGGGTAATGTTACTCAGGGGGAGTAAGGTTACTGGCAAGGATATTTGCCTCCTCACTCTCCACGGGAGTCGTACTGGAGGATTGGAAGGAGGTGAATGTTGGTCCACTTTTCAAGAAGGGTAATAGGGAAATCCCTGGCAATTACAGACCAGTCAGTCTCCCGTCTGTGGTCAGCAAAGTTGTGGAAAGAATTCTGAGGGATAGGATTTATGACTATTTGGCAAAGCAGAGTCTGATTAAAGGCAGTCAACATGGCTTAGTGAGGGGCAGGTCATGCCTCACAAATCTTATTGCGTTCTTTGAGGAGGTGTCAAGACAGGTCGACGACAGTTGAGCAATGGATGTGGTGTAAATGGATTTCAGCAAGGCATTTGATAGGGTTCCCCCTGGTAGGCTCATTCATAAAGTCAAGAAGTGTGGAATACAGAGAGATTTGGCTATCTGGATTCAGAACTGGCTGGCTGACAGAAGGCAAAGAGTGGTTGTAGATGGAAAGTATTCTGCCTTGAAGACAGTGTTGATTGGGCTCTGTTCTTGGGCCTCTGCTCTTTGTAGTTTTTATAAATGACTTTGGTGAGGAGGTTGAGGGGTGGGTTAGTAAATTTGCAGAAGACACAGAGGTTGGAGGTGTCGTTGAGAGTATAGAGGGCTACTGCAGGCTGCAACGCAACATAGACAGGATGCAGAGCTGGGCTGAGAAATGGCAGATGGAGTTCAACCTGGTTAAATGCGAAGTGATGCATTTTGGAAGGTCGAACTCGAATGCTGAATATAGGATTAAAGACAGGATTCTTGGCAGTGTGGAGGAACAGTGGGATCTGGGTGTGCAAGTATATAGATCCCTCAAAGTTGCCACCCAAGTGGATAGGGTTGTTAAGTAAGCATTTGGTGTTTTGGCTTTCATTAACAGGAATATCGAGTTTAAGAGCCGCGAGGTTTTGCTGCAGCTCTACAAGTCCCTGGTGAGACCACACTTGGAATATTGTGTCCAGTTCAGGTCGCCCTACTATATGAAAGATACAGAGGCTTTGGAGAGGGTTCAAAGAAGGTTTAACAGGATGCTGCCTGGACTGGAGGGCTTGCCTTATGAAGAAAGGTTGAATAAGCTCTGACTTTTCTCTCTGGAGAGAAGGAGGAAGAGAGGAGACCTGATCGAGGTGTACAAAATAATGAGAGGAATAGATAGAGTCAATAGCCAGGGCAGGATTGACTGGTACGAGAAGTCATAGTTTGAAGGTATTAGGAGGAAGGTATAGAACATAGAACATAGAAGAATACAGCACAGTACAGGCCCTTCGGCCCTCGATGTTGCGCCGATCCAAGCCCACCTAACCTACACTAGCCCACTATCCTCCATATGCCTATCCAATGCCCGCTTAAATGCCCATAATGAGGGAGAGTCCACCACTGCTACTGGCAGGGCATTTCTTCCATACCAGGCAACATCCTGGTAAACCTCCTCTGCATCCGTTCCAGTGCCTCCACATCCTTCCTATAGTATGGCGACCAAAACTGTACACAATATTCCAGATGCGGCCGCACTAGAGTCTTATACAACTGCAACATGACCTCAGTGTTCCGGAACTCAATTCCTCTACCAATAAAAGCCAGTACGCCATATGCCTTCCTCACCGCACTATTTACCTGGGTGGCAACTTTCAGAGATTTGTGTACATGGACACCAAGATCCCTCTGCTCATCCACACTACCAAGTATCCGACCATTAGCCCAGTACCCCATCTTTTTGTTATTCTTCCCAAAGTGAATCACCTCACGCTTAGCTACATTGAACTCCATTTGCCACCTTTCTGCTCAGTTCTGCAGCTTATCTATATCCCGCTGTAACCTGCCACGTCCTTCCTCACTGTCTACAACTCCTCTGACTTTCGTATCATCCGCAAACTTGCTCACCCAATCTTCTAACCCCTCTTCCAGGTCATTTATAAAAATGACAAACAGCAATGGTCCCAAAACAGATCCTTGCGGAACACCGCTAGTGACGGCACTCCATGAAGAAACTTTGCCATCAACTACTACCCTCTGTCTTCTTCCAGCCAGCCAACTCCTACTCCAAATCTCCAACTCACCCTCAATGCCATACCTCCGTATTCTTTGCAGTAGCCTACCATGGGGGACCTTATCAAACGCCTTACTAAAATCCATATATACCACATCTACCGCTTTCCCCTCATCAACCTCCTTCGTCACCTTTTCAAAGAATTCAATAAGGTTTGTGAGGCACGACTTGCCCTTCACAAAACCATGCTGACTATCCTTGATTACATTATTCCTATCCAGATGTTCATAAATCCTATCCCTTACAATTTTCTCTAAGACTTTGCCCACAACAGAAGTGAGACTCACCGGCCTATAGTTACTAGGGTTATCCCTACTCCCCTTTTTGAACAAGGGAACCACATTTGCTAGCCTCCAATCTTCTGGCACTACTCCTGTAGACAACGAGGACATAAGATTCAAGGCCAATGGCTCTGCAATCTCCTCCCTTGCTTCTCAGAGAATCCTAGGATAAATGCCATCAGGCCCAGGGGACTTATCTATTTTCACCCTTTCCAGAATTTCCAACACCTCTTCTCTACATACCTCAAAGCCATCCATTCTACTTAATTCTGACTCAGTACTCACATTGACAACAATGTCCTGTTCCTGATTGAATACTGACGAAAAGTATTCATTCAGTGTCTCCCCAATCTCTTCAGCCTCCACACGCAACTTCCCACTACTATCCTTGACTGGACCTATTCCTACCCTAGTCATTCTTTTATTCTTTTATAAAGGAGACGTCAGAGGTAGGTTCTTTATGCAGAGAGTTGTGAATGTATGGAATGCGTTGCCAGCTATGGTAGTGGAAGCAGAGTCATTGGGGATATTTACGCGACTGCTGGACATGCACATGGATAGCAGTGAGTTGAGGGGTGCATAGGTTGTTACTATATTTTACATTCAGATTAAGTCTTGGCACAACATCATGGGCCTAAGAGCCTGTTCTGTGCTGTACTTTTCTATGTTCTAATATCAGCTCAGCAAGTAGGGTGAGTGGAGAGATCTGAATGTGAGTGTGCACCAGGCCTTTCCATCCTCTCTATTGATGTACCTTCTTTATTCATTTCATTTCTTTGTGTAGAATGGATTAGCCTCCATTCCTAGATGTGGCTCGAGCAGCCTATTAGCCCTACATCTCTCTGCTATAGGAAGGATGTTATGTAACATGAAATTGTTCAGAAAAGAATTACAAGCAAGTTGCCAGGGTTGGAGAGTTTGAGTTATAGGGGGAGGCTGAATAGGCTGGGCTGAGGCATAACCTTATAGAAGTTTATAAAATCAGGAGGGACATGGACAGGATGAACAGCCAAGGTCTTTTGCCCAAGGTAGAGGAGTCCAAAACTAGATGGCATCGGTTTAAGGTGAGAGGGGAAACATTTAAAAGAGACTATGGAGGCTGGTACAATTACAACATTTAAAAGGCATCTGGATGGGTACATGAATAAGAAGGGTTGAGAGGGATCTGGGCCAAATGCTGACAAATGGGAATTAGATTAGGATATCTGGTCGGCATGAATGAGTTGGACCGAAGGACCAGTTTCCATGTACAACTGTATGACTCTATGACTCTGCCAAAACAGTCTGCTGCCAATGAGTCATCTTGTGGGAGAGCTATCGCCAGTTTACTTTCACCAATGGCACCTGTATTCTCCATCCACTCTTTCCTACCCCTGTCCAACTTCAACTCCAACAATGAAATTTGAGCACTTTGTGCATTTTAATATTATTAAGTCTGTGACTATCTACTTGCTTACCTCTGATATTTCCATCCTTCTGCTTGCCTCTGAAACTAGACTAAACCAATCTTCCTCACCTGTCCTAAACCTGACCCTGCATCTCTTGTTGCTCTTCCATTTTGTTTCCAACCCTCACCTTCTTCATAAGATCATTCGACTTCTGCCATTACCCCTTTCCCACTAAACTGAAGATGACTCAACACCTTCCCTTTCTGACCATTTTAAATGGCCTGTCTTCAAGGTTCTATTGTGTTCCTTTCACCTTTTCCTCAAACGTTTATGCCCAGTGAAACTGTGCTTGTAAACTGCCGATCTATTTCCAATTTAGGGTGTGGGTTTGCTATCCATGGATATCAAACCTACAGCTCAGCGAGCAAACCTACACCCTGAACCTCAACCTGAGCTACAAACCTTATTTCCAATTTCTTTTGTCTCCGAATGTTGTGATTGGATTGTTGCCTCACAAATCCTTGCCTAAGTTTATCGTAACTCTGTGACCTCGACAACCAAGTCCCTGGGTTTGCCACAGTTTTGAAATGATCCTGAATGAAAGCACAAATTAGATCCAGTTGGGAAGTTATCATGGTGTACTATTGCTCCTTGCCTTCATGTAAGGAACTTTGCAATTACTTACATGACTCAACCCCAGATCATCCTCCTCCAATGTCTCTCCTCTTTATTCCACCATGAGAAATTTCTCTCAAGTGCTTTTTATGACACTTTTTTCCTATCTGTTAATTAGATTGTTTTCAGAAGTAACATCTTATTCCAACCCACATTATTACCTTTAGGACCTTCCATGGATTGAAACCTGATCCAGTTCTTTTCTTCATTGAAATGTGGTCCTCTGATCAAATCTTCAGTTATGAAGGTGCTTTGACACGGACATTGAGAATATCTGCTCCCATGTCCCCCCTTAACCTTATCCCATCACTGTATCATCAGTTTTCTGGCCTGATATTCAGTCTTGACAAGTTGTCGTATCCTCCATTCTCATGTTCAATCAATGCCATAAATTGAAGACGTCTGTTCACAAATTTGGAGTTCTATTCAGCCCAAACAACATTTCTCATCTTAACTCTTCTCAAGCATAAAGACTTTCATCTCCAAAACATAATCTGCAAATGCTCCTCAAACCATCTGTTCCTTTTCCTCCTATTTTCAGGCATCTCCTCATTCTATTGCTTGCAAAACCCTGCCTTAAGAGTCGTAAACATCTAGAACCTTAGGTCCATGTATGTCTTCCTTTAAGAGTTAACTTAAAAACTACATTCTGACCAAGGTTTTCACACTCCCATCAAGCACTCTTTCTCAGCTTCAGAACTATCTGTTTCTGATTCCGCTTGTGAAGCACATGAAAAAACTTTTTCTCTATTCTAGGCACCAAATAATTGCAAGTTATTTTTGTTGCAATTGAAGACTTCTTTGCTTGACATCTGTCTCCCCAGCACCTTCAGACAACGCAAACAGGATCATGAAGTAACTGAATAAGAAATCAAAGACTTGTAGTAGAAAACAAAAAAAAACTGCAGCTGCTGGAAATCCAAAATAAAAACAGACCATTCTGGAAGTACTCACCAAGGTCAGTCAATGTTTCCTAAAAACTTTGGCCTTTGAATATATACACCATTAGTGTTGATTGCATAAGCCCTTGAGGGTTGTAAAGAACAGATCATCAAAGTCTGTTTAAAAGTCTCTCTTTCATTTTGAGACTTCTCATTAACTTAATGGTTATCGTTGCAAAACAGTGTTATTGCAAAATTCAACCAGTTACAAACACGCTCGAGGTTATGTTTGTTGCTGTACAATACACACAGATGATACGACACAACATATATTGGATGGAGAATTAATGTGGATAAAACAGTAAGTCATTAATTTTTATTCAACGGTGGAGAAACATAATCCAGAATATAAGCACCTCACATAACAATCACATTGTGTCTCCAATTGGTTTAGACACTTGTATAAGATCTTACTAACTGTACAAAAATCAAAGACTTAGCGTGATGTCAATTTATACAACAGAAAGCCCGCAGCTACAGAATAAATTAAACATGTAAATAGAATTTGAAAGATCTAAGCTATAATTGAGAAGCCTCTCACAAAAAGCTTTTCCCAGAATGTGATCAGAAAGCCATAAAACAGAAGAGCACAAGGAGGTCTTTTGTCCATCAAGTCTGTTCCACCATTCAATAAGATCACAGCTGATCTGATAAGCCTCAAATGCACTTTCTTATGTTTTCTAATAACCCTTAACTCCCCGACTAATTCAATCTGTCTGTCTCAACCTTGAATATACTTAAAGATACAGTCTCAACAGGTCTCTGTGGTAAAGAATTCCACAGATTCACTCCCCACTGAGAGAATAATTTCCTCCTCATCTGTCCTAAAGGGACGACATCTTACTCTGAGATTATGCCATCTGGTTCTGGACCTCTCCAATAAGGGGGAAGAACATTTCCACATCTACCCTCTCAAGCCCCCTAAGAATCTCGTATGTATCTATAAGGTTTCCTTCTATTCTTCTGAACTCCAATGAGTGCAGGCCCAATTTGTTCAACCTCTCCTCATTTGGAAAATCCCTCCTTATCGGGGATCTACCTAGTGAACCTTCTCTGGACTGTCTCCAATGCCAGTATATATTTCCTTAGATAAAGGAACCAACACTGTGCAGAGTGTTCCAGATGTGGCCTAACTAGTACCTGTATAGTTATAACTCACTCATTTTTAAACTCCATTTCCTTTGATCTAAACGAGTATTTTGTATCAACATTTACTGTGAAAAAGGACATGAAAGATATAGAATGTAGGGAAATAAATGATGACATCTTGAAAAATGTCCACTTTACAGAGGAGGAAGTGCTGGATGTCTTGAAATGCATAAAAGTGGATAAATCCCCACAACCTGATCACGTGTACCCGAGGACTCTGTGGGAAACTAGGGAAGTGATTGTTGGACCTCTTACTGAGATATTTGTATCATCAATAGTCACAGATGAGGTGCCAGAAGACTTGAGGTTGGCTAACGTGGTGCCACTGTTTAAGAAAGGTGGTGAGGACAAACCAGGGAACTATAGACCGGTGAGCCTGACGTCAGTGATGGGCAAGTTGTTGGAGGAAATCCTGAGGGACAGGATGTACATATATTTAGTAAGGCAAGGGCTGATTAAGGATAGTCAATATAGCTTTATGTGTGGGAAATCATGTCTCATAAAGTTGATTGAATGTGAGCATAAGAGGTACAGTTAGTAAGTTTGCAGATGACACCAAATTTGAAGGTGTAGTGGACAGCGAAGAAGGTTACCTCGGATTACAACGAGATCTTGATCAGATGGGCTAATGGGCTGAGAAGTGGAAGATGGAGTTTAATTTAGATAAATGTGAGGTGATGCATTTTGAGAAAGCAAATTTTAGCAGTACTTATACACTTAATGGTAAGGTCCTAGGGAATGTTGCTGAACAAAGAGACCTTGGAGTGCAGGTTCATAGCTCCTTAAAAATGGAGTCACAGGTACATAAGATAGTGAAGAACGTGTTTGGTTTGCTTTCCTTTATTGGTCAGACTATTGAGTACAGGGGTTGGAAGGTCATGTTGTGGCTGTACAGGACATTGGTTAGGCCTCTGTTGGAATATTGCATGCAATTCTGGTCTCCTTCCTATTGGAAGGATGTTGTGAAATTTGAAATGGTTCAGAAAAGATTTACAAGGATGTTGCCAGGATTGGTGAATTTGAGGTATAGGGAGAGGTTGACTAGGCTAGGGCTGTTTTCCCTGGAGCATCGGAGACTGAGGGGTGACCTTGTAGAGGTATACAAAATCATGTGGAGGAGTCCAGAACCAGAGGGCATAGACTTAGGGGGAGAGGAGAAAGAGAATAAAAGAGACCTAATAGGCAAGTTTTTCAAGATAGTGGTGTGCGTATGGAATGAGCTGCCAGAGGAAGTGGTGGAAGCTGGTACAATTGCAACATTTAAAAGGCATATGGATGGGTATATGAATAGGAAATGTTTGGAGGGATATGGGCCGGGTGCTGGCAGGTGGGAACTAGATTGGGTTGGGATATCATTGATTTATGTTGCACTCTTCTCTGTTCTTTGGAAAGCAGGATCTTTTTGATGTGGAGCTGCAGCATCAGGAGTAGAAAGGAAGAATTTGTATTTCTGTTCTGTTTTTCATTTCCTTGGAGCAGGGTATCCTAGGTAATTTCACAACATGCAATGTGTCTTACTTTGAAAGGTAAACAGGAAAATGTCGGCACATGTCAGCAAGTCCAGCACCCCACTATCTTGCAGGGTGCACAAGATAATTTATACAGGTGGTTCTCCTATAGCACATGTTTCTACAACTCAAATTGGCTATAACATGATTGCTGAATTTACACCTATCTTTGTAGAACATGGTTCTGTCCCCATTAATTTAAATGGTGCTCGGATTGCACCTATTTTCTTATAAAGCGAGATCGCACGGGAACTGAACTATGGCATTTTTAGAGAACTACCTGTATTATATTAAGGATTGAGGTTTCAGATATGACACTAGATGCCTGGAGCTAGTGGTAAGATCCGGTAGATATGTACTCAATTCAGAAATGTTAGAAATGGGGAAAATGGGGGAGGCAGTGGTATAGTGGTGATGTCACTAGATTAGTGAATCAGAGGAACAGGCTAATCTTTTAGAAACATGGGTACATACCCCATCAACGCAGCTGGTGGAATTTAAACTAAATAAATAAATCCGTAATTAAAAGCTAGTCTAATGGTGAGAAGAAATGTTGCCAATTGTTGTAAAGATTCATCTGCTTCACAAATGTTCTTCAAGAATAAAAATCTGTCTTCACCTGATCTGACCCAGGTCCACAGCAATGCGGTTGATTCATTAGTGACCTGTGAAATGGCCTATCAAGCCATCTGTTATTTCAAACTGCGACATCGTCTAAAACAAAAGACACTGGGAGTGTTTTTTTTTAAACCAGCATTGTCGACCCTTCAGTGTCCTCCTTACCAATATCTAGGGGTACCTGCTGAAATTGGGAGTACTTTTGACGAATTCTGCCATATCAGTCATGAGTGGTGATAGACAATGAACCTAAAAGGAAAAGAAGCCTTCATAAATTTCCCCATTCTCAATGATGGGGGAGCCCACCATGTCAGGACAAAAGACAAGGCTAAAACATTTGCATCAATCTTCAGCCAAAAGTGCTGAGTATATGATCCATCTCAGCTTCTTCCTGAGGTCCCCAAAATGACAGGTGCCAATCTTCAGCCAATTCAGCTTACTCTGTATAATTTTAAACATAGCTGAAGACATTGGATACTGGAAAGGCTTTGGGCTCTGGCAACATTCCATCGACAGTAATGGAGATTTGTGCTCCCGAACTTGCCTTACCCAGAGTCAACCTGTACTACTGCAGTTAAAACTGGCCTCTGCCTAGCAATGTGGAAATTTACCCAGCTGTGTCCTGTCCACAAAAAAGCAGAACAACTCCAAATTGGCCAATTACCACCCAATCAGCACACACTTAATCTATAGCAAAGTATTGGAAGATGTAATATTGCCAAGTGACACTGCTCAATAATAACCTGCTCACTGATGCTCAGTTTGAGTTCTGCCAGGGGCACTCAACTTCTCACACCATTACAGCCTCAGTCCAAACGTGATCAAACATGAACTCCAGCTGGGAAAGTGAGACTGCCATTGACATCGAGACAGTATTTGACTGAGAATGCCATCAAGGAACTCCAGAAAAATTGAAGCAAATGGGAATTGGGAAAAACTTCACACTGAGAGGAATCATACCAAACCCAAAGGAAAGTGGTTGTTACTGTTGGAGGCCAACCACCTCAGTTCCAGAATATCTCTGCAGGAATTCCTAGGCTCAGCGCCAACTGTTTTATCAATCACTTTCCCTCTGTCCCTAAGTTAGAGGTAGGTGTATTTACAACAGTCATAATTTGTAACTTCTCAGATACTTTAACGGTCTGTGTCCAGGCGCAAAGAAATCTGGACAATACCCTGTCTTGGGCTTATAAATAACAAGTTATTTTCTTGTTGCACAAGTGCCGGGCAATGACCATTTTGAACAAGAGATTATCTAACTAACTGTTCTTGACATTCAAAAGGCAATACCATTGCTGATATCAACACTCTGAATTTCACTATCTGCCAGAGACTGAATTGGATTCGCCATTTAAACAACATGGCTACAACAGCAAGTCAGAAATTCAGTAGTAAGTAATGTATCTCCTGTCTATCCGAAGCCCATCCACCAACAACATGGCCCAAGCCGGGAGTGTGATAGAATATTCCCTAAGTGCTCAGATTATGCAGCGCCAATGGAGTTCATGTGGTTTGGCACTATCCATTTGGTTGACATCCATCCAATGCCTTTGGCATTCACTCTCTCCATCAATGATATTTTATGGCATGTACCAACTGTAAGATGCATTGCAATAACTCAATAAGGCTTCTTTATCAACAACTTCTAACTTTGTGACATCTGCCACCTAGAAAGACAAGGGCAGCAGGTACATTAAAACTCTACCACTGCAAGTTCCTCTCAAAGCCATGCACCATCCTGACCTTAAATAATGTTGCTGTTAAATAATGTTGCTGTTTGCGAGGTTTGAGAAGATTTGTAGCTCAGGTTGAGGTTCTGGATGTAGGTTTGCTTGAACCTTCCAGCTCAGTGAGCAAATCTACATCCAGAATGTTGCTGTTCTTTCAGTGTCACTGGGTCAAAGACCTGAAACTCTTACGTAAATGTCACTGCACCCAATGGACCTCAGTGGTTCAATAAGATGGCTGACCACCATGTCAAGGGCAATTAATGAAAAACGATACATACTGGCCCAGCCCCACCCTGTGGACTAATGGCTTAAAAATGTTGGCTACTGGATAGAAACCACGTATAGGCATAAGGTAACGTGTCTATATAACATTGGGAATTTGCACAGAATTGAAGCTGAAGGGTTTGTACCTGTGTTGTATTGTTGTGTGTATATTGTACTGTATGAATTAACTTTAATTTCCATCAGCTGTCGTGGGGCAGGGAGGTGGGAATGGGGTGGCAGATTTGACCCTATATCGCCAGATCATTAATCTGGCCCTCAGGATTATTGGCCTCATCATTAGAAGAACAATTATTGCTGAAATACAATGTAGTTAGAGGCTGAAGCGACCCGTCAAAATAGTAATGCAAGTAAAAGGGAGTGAAGACATGTATGAGAACGATACGGATAACATTTTATTCAGGGGGCAATGGAAGGGGGAACGGATGTGAATTCATATTTTCTTCAGAGAATCAGTAATAGCAGAATCTTCTCTATCTAGGAAGGTGCAGTATGTCGATTGCAACTATTTACTGGAAACACGACCCAGTGGTGTACACATGGCTTCATTTCCATTGTGTTAGAGTCATAGAGATGTACAGCATGGAAACAGACCCTTCGGTCCAACCTGTCTATGCCGAGCAGATATCCCAACCCAACCTAGGGCGGCACGGTGGCACAGTGGTTAGCACTGCTGCCTCCACATGGCTTCATTTCCATTGTGTTATAGAGTCATAGAGATGTACAGCATGGAAACAGACCCTTCGGTCCAACCTGTCCATGCCGAGCAAATATCCCAACCCAACCCAGGGTGGCACGGTGGCACAGTGGTTAGCACTGCTGCCTCACAGCGCCAGAGACCCGGGATCAATTCCCACCTCAGGCGACTCTCTGTGTGGAGTTTGCACGTTCTCCCCAATGTCTGCGTGGGTTTCCTCCGGGTGCTCCGGTTTCCTCCCACAGTCCAAAAATGTGCAGGTTAGGTGAATTGGCCAAGTTAAATTGCCCGTAGTGTTAGGTGAAGGGGTAAATGTAGGGGAATGGGTCTGGGTGGGTTGCGCTTCGGCCGGTCGTGTGGACTTGTTGGGCTGAAGGGCATGTTTCCACACTGTAAGTAATCTAATCTAGTCCCACCTACCAGCGCCCGGCCCATATCCCTCCAAACCCTTCCAATTCACAACATGACCTCCCAATTCCTTTACTCAATACTCTGACCAATAAAGGAAAGAATACCAGATGCTTTCTTCACTATCCTATCTACCTGCGTCTCCACTTTCAAGGAGCGATGAACCTGCACTCCAAGGTCTCTTTGTTCATGCGGAATTTAAAGAACTTTCAGGTTGGTCTGTGGAGAGAATGTGTATCTCGAACAAACAGAAGCGGGAATACTATCGGAATCCTGTTCAGGCAGAAGCAATTGTCCGTTGGACGTGTATTGCAGCAGTTAAAAAACACGAAAGATGGAAGGAAATGCGGGTCAGCTCACAACTGAAAGAATTACAGGGAATGTACTCGAATTAAAACGGTGTTTCTTTAAAAAAAATCGTTCTTAATCCTTTTTTTGGGAATGTAGCAGTTTGGAGGAATACTATCGGAATCCTGTTCAGGCAGAAGCAATTGTCCGTTGGACGTGTATTGCAGCAGTTAAAAAACACGAAAGATGGAAGGAAATGCGGGTCAGCTCACAACTGCAAGAATTACAGGGAATGTACTCGAATTAAAACGGTGTTTCTTTAAAAAAATCGTTCTTAATCCTTTTATTGGGAATGTAGCAGTTTGGAGCGCGGGTGAAGACAGTTAGCCTGCAACCCCCTTGCCTGTGCCTCCCTCCCTCCCACCACAGCTGGAGTTGGGTTCTTTGTTCCTGCAATTTCTCGTTTGAGCATGGAGCGTGCGATCCTTTTTTCGACCCAAGTTAAAGGTTTAAATCCGCTTTCAGAGCATGTCACCTCTTCAAGATATCGACCTCCAGTTACGACTGCATTTAAGAGTGCCCGCTTTTCGATGGAGCCCAGAGGGATTTGTTTTGGGGAGCAAAGGACACAGACGCGTGCCGGCTTGTCATCTTGCGGGTTTCTCTCCTTCAGCTCTTCACGGATGGAAAGGTCTGTTTAAAAAGTGAACGTGCTGCTTTTTTGGCGACACCGCTAACCGGGTGATTTTGTGCTCGACTCTAAATAAGGCACTTTCCCAGGAAACTGCAGAAGGTGACAACCTTCAGGATTGAGCGTGTACAAACTGAAATGGACATTACCTTCGGTTTGCCATGTCATGCGAAAGGTCTATGGATCAACCCGCTGTTGAAGACTTACCTCCCAAGTTATCGCTGTTTAAAAAAAAGCTCTCTTCAACCCGGGAGCTTTGAAAGATAATTGAACTTCAAGCCAGCAAAGGGAGGTTGGAAACGGCGGAGTGCAAACTGCTCTTGTGATTCTGTTTTGGTCACTGTTTGAGAGAGGGAAGCCCCTTGCACTGGTAAACAGAGCTGGCAGTCTGCAGACACGGTCATCTCCGCCCCACAGGAGGTGAGGATAAAGCACAACATGACCATCCGTCTCCTGAAGTGAGCTACTTTCACTGCAAAAGCGTCCAAAACTTGTTAAAGGCAAGCAGTAAGGCCTGGATCAACCGCTCGGAATAAGAGTCTGCAGAAAGGACAGAGAAAACCTTCATACCCACCAGTACTCTCAGTACCAGGATTTATTTCACCTCTGTGTAACTAGTTACATGATTTTCCAAACCCAACTTAGCAACAATGCAGTAAACCACTGCAAAACTTGACTGAGAGATACATGTCCATCTTCTGCACATGAAACGTGGACAGTCTTAGTTCGGAGTGGGATCTAATTGTTGACTCTAGTGCTTTTCAGAAGTTTGTGGTGTCCAAATTAAGGGCAACCTTTGAGACTTTCCGACCCAAAAGAGACCAGGCTAAACGAGAGGAGTCAGACCTCCTCAGATCTCCCAGCTCTCTCACCAAGGGAAGAGAGTCGCGAGGAATAATTTATTTTGGAACGGGCAGCTCTGGCCAATTGGGGTTAAAGCGTTAAATCAAGCTGGACGGTTGATTGATGAGGGTCCGGAATATTTACAGAAATTCCAGGGATGCTTTGACATAATCGCCGAGAGAGAAAAAAGTGGCATCCGGAGCTGTCTGGTTGAGGACATAGTTCAAATAGTTTCAATCATCTGCTATGTGGTGCATGTGTTGTTTTGTAGGAAATCTGCTTTTAATACAGTACTCATTAAAACCTGTCAACGGGACGGGAAGGGGGCTGTTTTCCCCTTTTTTTCTCAGCTTAAATTGGACGGGATTTAGTAGAGCGCTCTCAGCTCGCTTTCCTTCCAGTGTCAATGCAGAGTGCTCCAGCTCTCCAAGTTCATCTCTAATCATTCCTACCTCCAGCTTCTCCCCGGCAAGCTGACTTCAAGATGCTTTCTCGCTTTCTGACTGAATACCTGAGAGCCCATGAAATACTCCGCTGCTCGTGAATATGTGAACTGAGAGATCCAGTGTTTGACGAAGCCTTTGTGGAGTCAACGCTGTGAGTTCAAATAAATGTTGGTGGCCACAGCAGAAAGGGAAGGAAGAGGTGTTGAGTTCCTGAAAGCAAGAGGAAAAAAATCTCCTGAGGTGAAGGGAGCTGCTGTACTGGGCCATCGACAAAGCCATTTAATGCCGGGATTGTTGGAAACTGTGTGAGTGAGAAAGAGAGAGGAGAAGAGGGAGTGATGATGGAGACAAGAGTTCGGCCATGGGGACAGCGAGCAGATGGAGCTGCAAGAGGCTGACAGGGCACAACAGCTGAGAGCCGAGAGAGTGTCCACTGTGCTGTTGGAACCTCCTTGATCCTTGTGGAGGTAGAGACCCCCACATCCCCTCAGCTTGACCAACACAGAGTGACAGAGAGAGAACCCAGCAAGCAAAAGGATGGCCCACTCTGGAGCAAGCCCATCTGCTTTCAGGGAGGATGCTGACACCGCGCTGTACTGGGAAGCCGCGGGCAACCTGTCGGACGGCGTGTGGCTGGTGAACGGTAGCCAGGGGCTGGAGGATGTGGGCCAGCCCGGGGCCTGGGAGTTGCTCATGGCCTCGGTGTACTGCGTGCTGTGTGTGCTGGGCCTGGCCGCCAACTCGCTGGTGATCTGTCGGCTCGGCCAGGCGGCCGGGGCCAGCACAGTGGCCGGGGTGTACGTGCTGAACCTGGCGGTGGCCGACGGCCTCTTCATGCTGGGGCTGCCCTTCCTGGCGGCGCAGCTGGCGGCGCGGCGCTGGCCTTTCGGAGCGGCCCTCTGCCGCCTGGTCATGCTGCTGGACGCCCTCAACCAGTTCGCCGGCGTCTTCTGCCTGACGGCGCTGAGCGTGGACCGCTACCTGGCGGTGGCCCGGCCGCTCGGCTACCGCCGCTGGAGGAGCCCGAGGCTGGCGCGGGGCCTAGGCGCAGGCCTCTGGGCCTTGGCCTTGGTGCCGGCGCTGCCCGTGGCCCTGTACTCCGGGGTAGTGGGCAGCCCCGGGCTCTGCGTGCTGGCGTGGCCGGAGCCTGTGTCCGCCTGGAGCGCCGCCTTCATCCTGTACAGCTTCGTGCTGGGCTTCCTGCTGCCCTTCACCGCCATCTCGGTGTGCTGCGGCCTGCTGCTGCTCAGGCTCCGGGCCCAGGCCCAGGCCCAGGCCCAGGCCGCGGCCGCCTCCCCCGAGAGCAGGCTCACCACCCTGGTGCTGGCGATGGTGCTGGCCTTCGCTCTCTGCTGGCTGCCCTTCTACACCATTAACCTGTGCCTGGTGTGGCAGGCCCGGCCCCCCAGCCCGCCCGTGCTCCGCCTCTTCCAGCTGCTGGTCGCCCTCTCCTACTCCAACAGCTGCGCCAACCCGCTGCTCTACATCGGCCTCTCCGGCCGCTGGCCCCGCCGCAGCACCGGCCCCGGGACACACACCGGCACCGAGAGCCTGGCCAGCGGCTCCGCGGGAGGCCTCGGAGAGTGACCATGGAGGGCGGCCTTTCTCATCCGCCCCTCCACAAAACACACAGCCCAATCCCACTCCCCCCTCCCCAAAACACACAG
>NC_057733.1:38194730-38212815 GCF_004010195.1 Chiloscyllium plagiosum | reverse complement strand
CACACACCTACAGCTCAATCCCACTCCCCCCGCCCCACACTCACATTTACAGCCCAACCCTATTCCCCAACCCCCACACACACCTACTGCCCAATCCCACAGCCCATTCCCCTCCCCATGAGCTCTCCTCCTCAGGAGTGAATCCTCGGTCTCGGAACATCCCGCAGATAGGAGCTCACTGAACTTAGAAACTCTGGCTCGACACAGGCTGGATCTGTCAAACACACGCACAGACCCCCAAACACACACACACACACACAGCTACGGCCACACTCACAGATACACGTACATAGACACATACACACACATACATGTACACAAACGCATAGACGTTTGGTCCAAATTGATTCCACTACAACGAAATCACAAGGACTATCATTCCTGGGCTAGGCCTTTGGGAACTTTAATTGTTTGTCTAAGTTGTTGCTAAAATAAATATGTTAACACGGAAAAGAATTGGAACTTTGGACTGGGCTGTACTGAACAATCTGGCTCACTAGGGCCACGCTGATATTGACACTATATCAGTCAGTACCTGTTGTAATATCATCACAGTCTCATTTATACCACAGCATTTACAGTGGGAAGACTGCAGGTCAGAGGGTACGTTGATTCCGCTGCCTTATTAATGCCGCTCAGAAAACTGCAGAGTGCCTCACAGAAAGTGAATGATGTTCACTGACTGGGTCTGTTCGTGAAGATATGAAGACCAGGAAGAAGCCCGGCCCAGTGCCACTTCAATCGGAATCAGTGACGGATTGGGGAGGTGGGGACTCACTGGAGTGCAGTAACAACTGTCTGTGCTGTTGGGGGAATCGATCCACTCCCACATATAACCAACTCGCGAAGGGGCCTGCAATGAATTGAGTCGTTGACTTAATAAGAGAAAACGGTGCAGACGACCCCCTAAGCAGTGAATTCCATTTGCAACAGACTTTTTTCTTAAAATCAAATGATGCAAATATGGATTAAGCTTACTTTGTAAAGTTCTCAGTGTGCATGAAATATAATTCATTGTACAATTTACTATTTTACAATTAAAATTGACCTTCTCACGTTTCCATTGCACTCACTCATCAACGTCCGAACTGTAGTTTTCACAACTGTCCCAAATGTTTTGCCTGCTCAGGGCGGGAGCTCATAACCCTGGTCTGGGAAGCCTCTGACAAATTCAAAACTGCACATGGGAGAACAGAATTGTGTCGCTTTTACACCCTGTTATTGCAGGCCTTCGGTCTCAGAACAAGAACGCGTGTTTCCGAAATACTTCACCCGGTCATGAGAAATTTGCCTCTTAACCAACTTTTGAATGGGGCTAGTGTTTTCCAAAAGGCAAGCAGTCAAACGGAACGGCAGCCAGAAAGATTTGGTGTTCGAACGGAAAGTTTAGTCACCACAGGTCTTATCGCTCGGGAAACCTTAAAGAAAAGTAACTGGCTTCCTGATGAATTGCGTTCCGTTGCCCCTAATTTGTGTGTGTGTGTATGTTTGTCGGGTTTTTTTTTTGAATTGTAGTTGTTAGTTGAGCGATCGGTTGCGTTTTAAGGTGGATCCGCCCTCAAAAAGCTAAATTATGTTTCCTGCATCCTCAGTAGTTTATTCAATAACGACAGCGGTGCAAGGTTGTGGAAAAGTATTATTCAGTCCAAAAATAGACAGGACTTGAGTCGAATGCGTGGGGTTTGTCCCAGCCACGAATACTCTCCATTTCACCCGCATCAGATTAATAAAGAAAATTAGACCAATTTAAATTTGTTTCCATTTTGATTCCTTAAATAAAATGATGGTATACATTCACTAAAGAGGAGGACAGTCAATCTGATTATCTGCTAACATTATCTGTGTTTCATCTGCAGGTTGATATCACATATGCTTATGTTACTTGTCTAGTCAACGTTTAGTTTCTGCTATGCTTTTTTTTTAATGATGCCATTAACCACAAGATCACATCAGTACAGCATCAGCTTTCTCTGTGTAATTTCCTCAGACTGACCTGCTATATTATTTACCAGGCGCACTGAAAGATTCCTAGTGTTTGGCCTCTTCCTGAGATTCAATCCACTCAGAGACCAGACAGAAGGCAAACATCTAACCATGTCAAATCTGAATGCGTTATAGGATATGTAACTAAACTCCATGGAAATCTGACTGAAGACACTGGCTGTTTTGAGATTAGTTTCGAAAAGTGAAAATTTAGGGGCTTCGCATTCTAATATTTGGTACAGGTTAACAATTAAGTTGGCTGTAGATCTTAGTAAACTTCTACCAATAATGAGAAGTTGTTATGAATTTACAACAACCGCATGAGAAATAGACCTAAATTATTCAGATTTCAAATATAAATACTATGAAACTACACTGCTTAGAAAAAAAAGGAACTCCTTATCCAGACATCTAAAATATATTCAGCTGGCTGAGCCCCATAAATGTTCACAGTGCTTTATGGTCTGAAATATCATGCTCTGAAATTAAAGAAAAAATCAATTCTGGTAAAAGTCCTATTTGCAGTAAGGTCTTGAGATGAGTTTTATAGCTTAACATACTATCCTCTCAGTGAATTTAGGTGTATTGAAGCACAGTGCAAGGTTAGATGGGATGATTTGATACAACAACATATTCCTCAACAATATGTTCCTGAACTATTTCAAAGTGACCTGGTTCAGGAACTATACACTGAGAAAGGCCAACCATAGAGTAGATTGGGATTGTGTTTGCCGGAGATGCTTTATAAGCTTTTTTGGAAATTATTCCCACTTCACACATCAAAGTATATTTGCAATCCCCTGATTGAGATTTCAGAATGACAAATATTGACTTAAACAGCAACAAAACAACTATGAAAGACTTATTTTACTGGAGACAGAGACAGATAACTTCATCTCACAGTTTTTTGGATAGAACTCAGAACTTACTTTGGATTCAGGGTGGGAATTGATACTCAAACCTCAGAAATATCTTAGACCTACCGACTTGTCGGGTGTGAAATGCTCCTGAGGCTGTTAGGAAAGGACAATACTGTAGTGCAAAAAAAGAAAATGTTTAAACTAACAGACTCTTGCAGAAGTGTGAAAAAAAGTTCAAGGAAGCTAATTTGGACTCACAAATATAGAGAACCAGTATTGGCAGGGGAGGTTGCAATCCAAGTTCAACTTTAAACAATAAAATTGAAAAGGGAACAGAGGCCAATATAACTGAGTCAGGATATAAGTTGTATTTTACAGGTAAACACAGGAGTAACTGAAAGATATTAAATTAAGAAGCATTCGGAGAACTTTAAAAGCACAATTAAGTTAAAAATGAAAAAAATTATCAAATGTTTGTTTAAATTGATAGTAAACAAGGTCTAATAATATTAGAGGTGAAATAAAAGGTTATGAATTTAAAACAATGGATTTCTGAAACAGGGCTAAGAAAGGGTAATTTATTAAACAGTTACTTTCTACCTGTTTTGCAGAGGAATGGGATGGAGATTTGTAGGTTTACAAGAAAGGCCAAGTAACAGCTTGCCACTACTCTATAAATTGCAAAATAATCTGATTCAGCAACATACTTGCAGTAAACCATCTTACATATTACCAAATCTTTAATCAACGCTTTTAAGTGTTCATTTGTTTGGGAAAAAAATCCCAAAGGACCACAAAGTCACGACTATAATTCCATTGTTTTAAAAATTGCCAAATTGCATCCTCGATGACTCATAGAAAAAAAATCATAGCAAGCATTTCAAATAAAATGCATCTGAAACAGACAGATGATTGAGAGCATGGGCTCAGGAAGGAGAAACTGTGCTGATCTAATATATTGGAATGTTCATAGAAGGATTCATAGAAGTGATCTCCAGCCCCTGATATTAATAATATGTTTGGCATGAAAAGCAATATTTTGCAGGTTGCAAGAAGTCCTAAAAATAGAGCTGTAGCAAGCATTGAGAAGTAGTAAGCATATTCAATGGAAGCTTCGGAAAATGAGCAGGACAATGAAAAATGCAGGTCAGTAAAGATTGAAGGATAATTGAAATGAAACCAGAATTGGGAGGTTGTGTTAAATGCAGCACTTTGCTAAGGAAAAAGACAGGAAAAAACTTGGAATGATGGACTGAATTTTTCCAAACTCTGAATAATGTGGGCAAGGTCATAAAAATGAGATTCTTGACATTAACAAAAACAAAGTCCAAAATTGTAACCAAAGTTTGAATGCTAGTGAATGGTGAAAGGATCATTTGCATGCGTTGACATCTCATTATTGCCTATTCTGACCCATTTCTACACAGTTTGCTATTCTCCCATATGACAGGGAGAAAAAAAGACAGTGACAATCCAAAGAGAAAATCAGAGTGGTCATTCGATGGCTTTGGCTCATCACTTGCTCAGCTGGACGTCCACCTTGGCCAACAGCTGCCAACACATCCCATTGTTGGTGACCACCAGTGGCCCCTACCCAACATGAGGGTAGGCATCAGACACGCTCCAGCCTCACTCTATCATTGTGGTACACCTCCAACTCACTTAAAAATAATTATACACTTTAATGCTAGAGCTTAGAGCACAGCTATCTCTTTCATTGTCATGCTGTTGCCAGGCTATTTTGTGCACAGAAACAGTACTCATCCCACGTATTAGAGCAAGGTGCACCTCAGGATTTGTCGCTCTTTCTTAGTGCTTACAAATGTAGATGGGTGGGTTTGCAAATTTGCAGCTGATACAAAGATCAGTGGAGTTGTGGATAGTGTAGAAAGTTGTCAAAGAATACATCAGGATACAGATCAGTTGCAGATACGTGCAGAGAAATGGCAGATGAAGTTAAATCTAGGTAAGTGTGAGGTGCTGAACTTTGGGAGATCAAATGTTAAGGAAAAGTATACAGTTAATGGTAGGACCATGAACAGCATTGATGTACAGAGGGATCTTGGGGTAGTCCATAACTCCCTGGAAGTGGCCCTGCAAGTTGATAAGATGGTAAAGAAGCATATGGCATGCTTGCCTTTATTGGTCAGGAATTTAGTACAAGAGTCAGTATACCATGTTGCAGTTTATAACACTTTGGTTCGGCCACACTTAGAGTATTGCGTTCAATTTTGGACGTCACATTACAGGAAGGATGTGGAGGCTTTGGAGAGGGTGCAGAAGAGATTTACCAGAATGCGGCCTGGATTAGAGGGTATAAGTTATAAGGAGAGGCTAGAAAAACTCAGGTTGTTTTCTCTGGAGTGGTGGAGGCTGAGAGGAGACTTGATAGAAGTCTATAAAATTATGAGATACATAGATAGGGTTGACATTAGAACTTTTTTCCCAGAGTTGAAATGTCTAATATCAGGGAGCATGCATTTAAGGTGAGGGGGGAAAGTTCAAAGGAAATGTGAGGGGCAAGTGTTTGGGGAAAGTTCAAAGGAAATGTGAGGGGCAAGTGTTTTACACAGAGAGTGGTGGGAGTCTTGAATGCCCTGCCAGAGGTGGTGGTAATGGAGGTATGATAGGGGCATTTAAGGGACATTAGGTAAGCACATAAATATGCAAGGAATGGAGGGATATGGACCAAGGGCAGGCAGAAGAGAATAGTTTAATTTAGCATCATGTTCGGCACAAGATTTTGGGCCGAAGGACTTGTTCCTGTGTGTGTACAGTTCTATGTTTGTGGCATTCTTACTTGGATACTCACAGTATCTCTACTTTGCCTTGCCTCTTTTCATTTTGCTACCTCATTCAGAATTTACTGTCTCACAGTACATCTGCCCTGCCTATCCTTTTAGTTCAGACACAAGGCCAGGTAGCTTTGTCATCGTTGACACCCGTGATCAGTAAAGAGGTGGACATCATGCTCCATGTCACAACTAGAGCATGGCCCGACAGCTTTTACTGCTTCAACAAGATGGTCAGGTCTCAGAGTCTAAGAGGAGTTCTCGGTTAAGTCAAGGACTGTCATGTGTCAGCGGATCTCACCACAGTCATCCAAGGATGGCATCCACTCTCCATCAGGAGTTTGGATATAGTCAGTTGGTTACTTACAGCAATCAGAGTCAGGGTTCCACATCACACCAGTCTGGTGAGTGAGCCATGGATATTCCTGTCTGAGGAAGTGGGATCTACCGATCAGCAATGTGAGGTCCTTCATGGGCCAATTGCATTAGCCAGGCATTTACATAGTACGGGTTAAAGACTGATAATCAGAGAGTCCTGTAAGTGAACTGTCCCCATCCACCACCATCCTCCTCTGCCTGACTGAGTTCGTCCTCATTCTGAACAACTTCTCTTTTAACTCCTCTCACTTTCTTCAGGTCACGAGTATGATCATTGTACCAAATGGGCCTCTCTCTTTCTGGGGGTCCATGGGGCTTTCCTTGTGCCAGTCCCACTTGGGTCCCACCCACAACTCTTTCTCTGGTTATTCAATGGTGCAGCTTCCCTCTCTCATTAGGATTTGGAAAAATTTATCCATTTCACTTCCAATGTCTACCCTGCCCTCACCATTACCTTATCCATCTCTGAATCCTTGAGGAGAAAGTGGGGTCTGCAGATGCTGGAGATCAGAGCTGAAAATGTGTTGCTGGAAAAGCGCAGCAGGTCAGGCAGCATCCAGGGAACAGGAGAAGGGCTTATGCCCGAAACGTCGATTTTTATGTTCCCTGGATGCTGCCTGACCTGCTGCGCTTTTCCAGCAACACATTTTCATCTCTGAATCCTCCCTTCTCTTCCTCAATATATATGTTTTCATTTTTGGAGATAGGCTGGCCATCAGAACAGTTCACTGGACCTGAAATGCTAACTCTGCTTTCTTTCTATGGATGCTGACAGACATGCTGAGTTTCTCCAGCAATTTCTGTTCTTGTTTTAGATTTCCTGCATTTGCAGTTCTTTGTTTTATTTTAGCATTCTTTGAGGCTGATCTTTTTAACTTCCTTCCCACTACTTGTGCTGTGAAGGGCCATTTGCGGCTGGCAGTGAGAGATCTGGAGCACAACCTGGCTTTAAATATGGTGACAGCAATCCCGGAAAAATCCAGGGACAGTGAGCACATGCACCACTGTGAGTGTGTGATAGCATGAGAGCTGTACCATAGGGCTACTATGTACAGAGGAACCTCGGTTATCGGATATATGAATTTCAGATTATCCAAACAAGATTGCAAGGTCCCGATGCTTGGTTAAACTGTGTTAACCAGCATTTGATTATCCAACCAAAATTCTCTCAACCCGTGTCGTTCAGATAACGGAGGTTTCTCTGTATACAGCGGTACAGAATTACACGAGACAACTCAAAACAGCTCCTAGAGAGAAGCCGTTCACGAAACAATTCAAAAGTGATACTTTGCCAATTTCTGATAAAATTCACCCCAATGAAGCTCATGATTAGCATTAACAGCACAGGATATAATTCAACAGACAACCTAATAAAAAGCACTGATCAGGTCTGTTCTCGGGTAATGTCTGTTGCTTTGGTATTCAGACCATCAGAAAGATATTTTGACCTATGAGATAATATAGGATAAGCTAATCTGGTTAATGTCTAGCTTCAGAATTAATTTCTTTTAGGAAATATTTATAGGAGTTTGTTCTCATTAGACAGCGGAGTAAATTGAAGTGAATAAAAGATTCTAAAATTATTAAAGATGATGTTCCTGAGTTCAGTGTCACGATGATTAATGATGACTTATTTATCTGTTCTTTTGAAGATAGCATTTGATCATTTGACTGCACACACATGGAGAGTTCAAAAACAACAGACAAGATTCAAAACTTGGGCATTTTCAATGTCTCATGATTTTCCTGGTCTGTGGAAGAAAACAGATGCTTAAACACACCAAAAGTTATGATGACCTCTCACAAGTATCATGGGAGATGATCTCCATTCATAGCCCTTAAAACTATTGCCACTGCTCAGCTTTTGCAGGCAGAAAAGATTCACATAATTCCTTTGGAATAAAGAAATTACAGTGATAGAAATGTGCAGCCATTTTTGATTGTGATTTCAAGTCTCTGGAATGTGACTCTCAGCTTTCTAAAAATTACTTTAGCATTTTCCAACCAGTAAATTAATAAAGTCAATCTTCATAAAATCTGGCATCAGGAAAAAAAAACCTAGTCTCCAGCTCAAAGCAACTAATTTGTCAAAGATTGCTCACATGACTCAAAGTCAGCATGACTAATTTTGTAAGGAAATCGAAAAAGATCAATCTTTGTTCTTGCATCCTCTCATGTAAATTAATTAGGTTCTCAAATTATATTAGTAACAGATTTGATTAAATTCCTGAGACAATAGAGCCAGAGGAACTGCCATTGGTAGATCCAATGCGGTTACAATGTAAATGATTATCATAAGTTTGAAATACATGAATGTATTATTATTATTGAGATAGAGGAATTAAACCCACAAATAAATCTTTTGCATCTAATTGAATTAGGATTATTTTCAATGTGATTTATGCAAAAGTGTAAAAACGAAATGCCAAGGGCATAATTTGCAAATAACATGATCAGTCTTTGGAGATAACAGATTGATGCATTTTTATTATATATTTTCATTTTTAACAGAAAATAATTTATTGTGGATTCCTATGAAATTCAGACATGTGCCAACATTCGATCAGGACTTGCTGCTGGTTGCTGGCCAGTAACCCGTGTTGAAAGTGAAAATGAGTACAATCATTGGTCAATGGCAGAATTAGGTATGGCTGCAAAATTGGCAAATAACCCTCCCTGACATTGTCTTGCACATATACAGTGGTCTCCTGGGCAAAGGAGTTCATCACCCACAGAACTTACCCAAGCACAGGTGTGAAGATAGATGGTGCAGAAATTGACAGGAACATAACATAGGAGTGAAACAAAAGGAATTCAATTGAAAAGATCTGCCCAAACCTACAAATGATAGCAAGAGTTGTGCAATTTTTCCATTCAATAAAACCATTCAATTCAAAATGACTGTTAATACAATTTTTTCTTGCGTGTATATGCTGGTGACATTAACAAAGTATCACTAGTTGCACTTGCTGGAGCTGCACACCAATTCCATTAAAATATGATTCAAGTGAAATAAAATTATTTACTCAGATTAACCAGCTTCAAGATATGATTTTTATATTTACTGTTGATGTGGTTCCTCTGCTTCTTTTTTCACAGATTATTATGGAGTGTACAAAAACAAGAAGTTTTCATGTAACAGCAATATTATTGTTAGATTCCCATGGAGACCAAAACCTTTCAAAAAGAAATATGAATTTTCAGTAGGCAGCTCAATGGAACACAAAAGATTCAATATTTTAAGACTTTTACTATAGCAAATGCAGTAAAACCAACATCAACTTTACTTGGCAGGCTCGAAGAGTGTGGTGCTGGAAAAGCACAGCCGGTCAAGCAGCAGCTGAGGAGCAGGAGAATCGATGTTTCAGGCATAAGCCCTTCATCAGGAATGCCCGAAACGTTGATTCTCCGGCTCCTCGGATGCTGCCTGACTGGCTGTGTTTTTCCAGCACCACACTCTTCGACGCTGACCTCCAGCATTTGCAGTCCTCACTTTCTCCCATTACTTGGCAGGCAATTAATATACTAAATGACAGAAAAATATTCCCTTGTGATTTCCGAGCACTACTGAAAACCTTACACCATGTGTATATTTTGCTGCCGTCACCAGAGGATTCTTGCCTTGATTAAGGTCCAAAGCTCAACCAACCCCAATAGGATCTCTCACCTCTCCTCCTTCAAAGTGAATCTTCCAGCGCACTTTCAAACAGAATCTTTCACTCAATCCTTTTGTGTAAGTGAATGACTTCCCTATACAAGAAATCTTCTGTTCCATGGGCTTTAATTCTTCCCACTCTTTGTTTCCTCAAACATGGATTTCAACCTTCCCTGTATGCTCAAGCAAACGCAGTTTTTCTGCCCAGTAGAATAACACTTGCTGTGGGCTTTCTTCCCCAGTTCCTTCCTTGGTGATTATCCCGGAGAGTTGGTGAATCTGTAAGCAGTAAGAACAGCTGCAGTTTTCTTATCTTAAAACTTGCACCTTACTTTCTTTCAATTTTTCCTGAGTCCCATCACCACAAAAACCAACACACATGGGGGCTTGTCACGAGGCAGACCTCATATGAAGTCACATATCCATCTTTACTCAGAATTAAAAGTGAGAGTTTAAAACATAACCATCTTATAATGTCCTGCATTTGTAACCAATTACAAAGAATGGTTAATACTGGATATTACTTAATGGAAAGCTTTTGTTTCTCTTTGATCTGTTATCTTATCTTTAACACTATTGCCCACATTCAATCATAGGATCCCTACAGTGCAGGAGGAAGACATTCAAGGCATCAAGTCCTCGCTGACCCTCCGAAGAGTATCGCACCCAGACCCAGTTACAGACCCGCACCCTATCCCCGTAACCCCACATTTCCCATATCTAATCCACCTAGCCTGCACATCCCTGGACACTATGGGCCCTTTAGCATGGCCAATCCATCTAACCTGCACATCCTTGGAGGAAACCAGAGCAAACACAGGGAGGACATGCAAACTCCACACAGATAAACATCCAGTGCTCGAATTGAACCTGGCATGTGAGGCAGCAGTGCTAACCACTGAGCCTACAGTGTAGAAAGAGGCCATTCACCCCCATCAAGTACCAACCCTCTGAAGGGCATCCTATCCAGTTCTCTACCCCTATCCCTATAATCCTGCATTGACCAAGGCTAACTCACCTAGCCTGCACATCCCTGGACAATACAGGGCAATTTAATATGGTCAATCCACCTCTCCTGTATTTCTTTGGACTGTAGGGGGAAATCCAGAGCACCCAGAGGAAACCCACGCAGACACAGGGAGAATGTGCAAAAGGTCCTGATGAAGGAACTTTGCCCTAAACATTGATTTTCCTGCTCCTCAGATGCTGCCTGACTTGCTGTGCTTTTCCAGCACTACTCTAATCTGGACACAAGGCAGAACTTGAACCCAGATCCCTGGAGCTCTGAGGCAGCAGGCAGCACTGTACCATGTTCTGAATTGTCTGAGACAAGTATCTGTAGCTGCCTTCCATTCCATTGCTCATCATGATACTGTGACCTTCAGTCAGGAAAGTGCAAGAAGACGTGAAGAAATAGTTTTTTTATATTCGCTTACAGATGTGGATGTCGCTGGCTGGGCCAACACTTATTGCCTGTTCCTAGTTGCCCTTGAGAAGGTGGTGCTGAGCTTCCTACTTGAACTGTTGCAGACCATGTGCTGCAGGTAGACTCACAATGCCCTTAGGGAGAGAGTTTCAGGATTTTGGCCCAATGACAGTGAAGGAACAGCGATACATTTCCAAGTCAGGATGGTGAGTGGCTTGGAGGGGAACTTGCAGATGGTGGTGTTCCCATGTAATTGCTGCCCTGGTTCTTCTAGATGCAAGTGCTATCTAAGTATCTTTGGTGACTTTCTGCAGTGCATCCTGCGGATAGTGCACACTGCTGCTGCTGAGCGTTGGTGGTGCATGGAAGGAATGCTTGTAGATGTGGTGTCAAACAAGTGGCTGCTTTGTCGTGGATAGTGTCAAGCTTCTTGAGTGTTGTTGGAGCTGTACCCATCCAGACAAGTGGGGAGTATCCCATCACACTTCCGACTTGCACCTTGTAGCTGGTGGACAGGCTTTGCGGAGTCAGGATGTGTGTTATGTGCTGCAGTATTCCTAGCCTCTGACCTGCTCTTATAGCCATTGTGTTTATGTAGTGAATCCAGTTGAGCATCTGGTGATCTCCAGGATGTGATAGCGGTGATTCACTGATGGAAACACCATTGAATGCCAAGGGTCAGTGCTTAGATTCTCTCTTATTGAAGATGGTCATTGTCTGGCATTTGTGTAGCGTGAATGTTCCTTGACATTTGTCAGCCCAAGCCTGGTATTGTCCAGATATTGTTGCATTTGAACATGGACTGTTTCAGTGTCTGAGGAGTCACGAATGGAACTGAACATTTTGCAATCATTGGTGAACATCCTCATTTCTGACCTTATGATGGCAGGAAGGTCATTGATGAAGCAGCTGAAGATAATTGGGCTGAGGACACTACTCTGAGGAACTCCTGCAGAGATGTCCTGGAGCTGGGATGACTGACAGCCAACCACCACAACCATCATCCTATGTATCAGGTAAGACTTCAGCCAGCAGAGAGTTTGATCCCTGATACCCATTGATTCCAGTTTTGCTCGGGTCCTTGATACCAAACTTTGTCAAATGCACCCTTGATGTCAAGGGCTATCACTATCAATTCACCTCTGGAATTCAGCTGTTGTGTCTAAGGTTCTTAGCTATTGTAGTGTCACGACTGACTCATGGAAGATAAATTCGCAACAAACCTTGTAATTTCCGAGATTTTATCTCCCCACCTCCCTTTAGGTTAAGATCAGTCCAAGATAGCGAAGCTCCCCATCTAGTGGCCAACATGAGTATTACAGCACTAACTTGTTTGGAGGACATGATTTGGACTGTGGTGGACAAAGTTAAAAATCACACACCAGTCCAACAGGTTTAACTGTAAATTTTTGCTATAAATTCTGTGCCTTACAACTGTGTCCTTCACAACCACCTGATGAAGGCGCGGCGCTCCAAAAGCTAGTGTGCTTCCAATTAAATCTGTTGGACTATAACCAGGTGATGTGTGATTTTTAACTTTGTTAAGGTCAATATACCAAGTGATGGCAGGCTGCGTTTTACAAAAAGTGAAAATGACAGAGGTTTGAACGACATGGATTATGACCAGATTTGTGACAGAATTGTGTGGGAGGCCTATCGATGTCAGGAGCAGTTGGTGGCATCTTTTATGCTTTTCACAAGCCATCTGTCAAGTTTCTCACTCGGCAGTGGTGACTACCATTTAAAAGGATTGTTGCTTGTGAAATGCCTTGTTAACAGCTTAACATGCCTCATTTATACTCAACGTTCGACACTCAAGGAAGTACTTGTCAGTCAGGGAGTCCAGGCACAGTATAAAAACATCAGCCAACTATACCAGTTCTCAGGTTCCATAGTGGGGTGGTGTTCAGGCTAATGTAGGACGGGTAAATGTGCAGCCAACAGGCAGAGTCCAGGTTAGATCACTCAAGGTGATCTAAGAGGTGGGCCATACATAACCAATGGCAGATCTGTCCAAAAGAACTAAGAGGGGGAGAGTCATCCACAGTCAGGAACACCTCGGCTTTGGGGGAGGTTCAAGGTGGAGTGTCAATATGGCATGATCACCCATATGCCAGGGGTTGAGTGAGGGAGAGCAATGAACGGTGAATTGGCTTCACCTTCATGTAGACACCTAGGGAGGTGCGAAGCCTCTAGGGTTACCAGGGAGAGATACTGTGAAGTGGATATGGATGTTAGGGGGCTCAGCGATGCGTTGAGGCAGAGGAATGTTCACTGTCACCTTCCATATTGTCGAAAATCAGAAGAGCACACCGGGGCAGACAATATCAGCGATCGCGTTCAGAGTGGGTGAGCTAAGTATTTCAACGTGCAAGGGAGGGGATGGGAGGATTCACTGATGTTGGGGTTTTAAAGAAAAAACATTGCACGTTGGCCCGTGTACTGTACAGGACACAGACTGGATGGGTTCCCAATACTTAGCCATTTTAATATTGCCCCCTTGTTTGTGTTGCACCTCCCTGCCCCCTGACATTTCTAATGAAGTCATTCACATCAACACCTTTGGACATAGGAAACCACAATAGGAATGTCATAGGAAGCGGCCCAAAGTGTGAGTGGCACCCACTGCTTTGTATACACCTCATTCCTCTTGTTTCCAGATGATGCAGCACCAACATCCACCCCTGGAATATCACCTGTCATCTTGAAGCTTTGTGGATGCACTGGTTACAAAGGCCCAATAACGTCACTTCTTCCTCAGGCAGCTGAGGAAATTTGGCATGACGGTGAATACCCTTGCCAACCTTTATAGGCGCACCATCGAGAGAATCCTGTCTGGATATATCACTACCTGGTATAGCAACTGTACCATTCAAGATCAGAGACGGTTACAGAGAGTGATGATCTCAGTCCGGACAATCACAAAGACCAACCTCCCATCTATAGAATCCATCTACCAGATCCGCTGTCAAGGAAAGGCCGCCAGCATTCTCAAAGATCCATCCCACCCTGGCAATGTTTTTCTACAACCTCTACCATCAGGGAGAGGGTACAGAAGCCTGAACACATGCACCAGTTGGTTTGAAACAGTTTCTACCCCACTGTTGTTAGAATACTGAATGGACTCACAAACTCTCAACATTCACCTGTACCTGTGGTTTGGTTTTTGCCGCTGTTTACCTATTATTTATTTATCTATGCTATTTAACCACATGATCTGCCTGTATTGCTCGCAAAACAATGTTTTTCACTGTGCCTCTGTACGCGTGACAATAAATTAAATTAAACTCAATTCAATTCAACAAGAACACTGGGAACTACACGGAGAAATGACACAAGGTGAATGCAATGCCATTTATTTTAATAAGTGATAAATAATTTTGGGTGCAAGAAATGCCTGTCTTTCACTGGCTATCCACTGTGTGCTGAATTTTGTGAGAATGGTGAGTGGTAAGATGGGGCCAGAATTAGATGGGAAGCACATTGTGGGGTCGGGGTCAGTAGTTCATATGACAAGTTTGGTAAGTTAAGGTGAGAACATACACTCAGCCCAACGTTGGAAATCCCTCCAAAAAATGTGAAGCAACTCAAACTTTGTCAAAAGAAAATCTAAGATTCAGCCTAATGTTTCTTGGATCCACCATGTGCAGTATTGTTTGTGAGAATACAGATCATATTTAAGGATATTTAACATATGTAATGCATAGTTTTTGCACAGGCAAACAGAACCAGATATGACAGAAAAGACACAAAAGCAGTATTAGTAATGTAATGTCCACATACAGAATGGCATTCACATAGTAAGGGCTTTTAAATGTGACAATATAACATTACTAAAATCCGATGAAGTACCACTCTTCAGCATTGTAACTTACAGCTTTCTACACAATGGATCACAACCTTGCTCAGACATTCAAAAAAACAAGCAGTGATATATCTTTCCTGAAAATGATTAAATTCTACGCTGAAGCAAGAAAGGTGTAGATGTGAATAATTCTGTATTAATGCTTTTGCAAGGTGGGGAAGTTAGCAAGCAAATCAGAGCATTAATCACTCTCACGCACTGATACTGTCTTTGCTTGGTAAAATTCTGTTCCAGAGGACAGGAAGCAGGAGATATGACATCCCCAAGCTTAATGTATTTGAATTTCAGTTTGCTGAGTCAGAGGGAATGTCAGGTCAATGGATTAGGTTGCAAAATTCAGGTTCACCAGATTACATGACTGGACTGTAATATTTCAGTTCAAAAAAATGCTATTAATGTTAATTTTCCTGATCTTGCTGCAAGCAATACATTTATTAACCACATATAATTGTGCTGCCTGGGATAAGTCAAGGTAAAATGACACACACGTACTGTTTATAAATGCCTAGATTAATATATATGCACCATTCCCCCCCATTTTTATCTTAAACTATTGAACATATTTAAAGTAGCATGTCAGTAACTATGAGGTATTTCATTTTAGACCAAAAAAAAGATAAACCTGAGTATTTGTTAAATGGCGAAAAGTTAAGAGCAGTAGAGGGTCAAAATGATCTCCGGGCCCGTGTGTACACATCATTAAAATGTAGTAGGAGCAAGTGAGGACTGTAGATGCTGGAGATCAGAGTCGAAAAGTATGGTGCTAGAATAGTACAGCAGGTCAGGCAGTGTCCGAGGAGCAGGAGAATCGGTGTTTCATCATCTGGCTTTTCCAGCACCACACTTTTTGATTAAAATGAAGTAATCAAGTATGAGAAGAAAAACCATAAAAGCTGATGGTATGTTAGCCTGTATAACCAGGGTGCTACAGTTACAAAAGGAAAGAAACTCTATTGCAGCTCTCCAAGGCATTGATTTAATCATATCTGGAATACTATGGTTCATCTTTACACCACAGTTTAGAACAGATTTATTGACTTTGGAAGGTTCCCCAAATTATATCAGATTCAACAAATTAGGCCAGGGCTCCAATGTGGGAGGATGAGAAGAAATTACACAACAAGCTTCATAATTCCTGAAATGTTGAAGGTATAGGTGAACCATCAAGAGCATCCTGTCTGGATGTTTCACTACCTAGTATGGCAACTGTACCATTCAAGACCGGAGACGGTTACAGAGAGTGGTGAACCCGACTCGGACAATCACAAAGACCAACCTCCCATTTACAGAATCCATCTACCAGGCTGCCAGCATTCTTAAAGATCCATCCCTCCCTGGCAATGCTTCTCTACAACCTCTACCATCGGGGAGAAGGTACAGAAGCCTGAACACACACGCACCAGCCAGTTTCGAAACAGTTTCTACCCCACTGTTGTTAGGATACTTAATGGACTCACAAACTGTTAACATTCACCTGTACCTGTGTTTTGGTTTTTGCCGTTGTTTACCTATTATTTATTTATCTATGCTATTTAACCACATGATCTGCCTGTATTGCTCGCAAGAGAATGCTTTTCACTGTGCCTCCGTACACTTTCAAGGAAAGGCTGCCAGCATTCTCAAAGATCCATCCCACCCTGTCAATATTTTTCTACAACTCTACCATCAGGGAAAACATACTGAAGTCTGAACATACGTACCAGCTGGTTTCGAACAGTTTCTACCCCACTGTTGTTAGAATACTGAATGGACTCTCAAACTCTTAACATTCACCTGTACCTGTGTTCTTGTTTTTGCCGCTGATTACCTATTATTTACTTATCTATTTTACTTAACTCTGTGATCTGCCTGTATTGCTCGCAAGACAAAGCTTTTCACTGTGCCTCGGTACACGTGACAATAAATTCAATACAAGCCAATACAATGATCTGATTAAAGTTTTCAGGATTGCAAAGAGAATTGAATAGTGAGGGTGAATCAAGAATGGTTTTTTTTGGCTGTTGAGTCTAACACAAAGAATGGAACCACAAAGGCATGAGCCAAGCCAGAGGACATGTGGAACTGTCTCTGACAAAAAGCAATCAATGCTAATGCAATCATGAATTTTAAATCCAAATTGATAGATTTTTACAAGGCAAGGATGTTAAGGCATGTGGAATGAAGGAATCTGGATGGGTTTGGGATATTATGCAACCTGGGTTTCACTCAATATGAAAGTGGTCTGAGGACTTGAATGACCAATTTGTTCTTATTTTAATGTGTGATGACAGTATAAGTTTCAATGTAAAGTAGTAACATTGCTTTTCTTAGTATCTTAGTGGCAATTTCATCAGGTTTCATGGAAGATTTCCCTCCATGAGCCCTGGAGAGTGTTCTCATGCAACTGTCCCAAACTTACCTCATTAACTATCTATCACCACCCCATTATACCCCTATCATTCAATGTTAGCTGGATTTTACCACTCATCATACCTGCAAGAGCTCACCAGAATATCTCAGAATTGGCTGGCATCCTAGGTGCCTGCGCCATCTTTAAAAGCCCATAGTGCGCCTGGATGAGCACTACCAGTCAGAAACACCGTGCGTAGTTCTTGATGTTTGCTCCGGACTTGGCTGGTCAGGGAGAGGTGGTGCCCTGCTTTACAGACATGGACTTGGAGGTTCCATCGGACAGGGATGTCGTCTTTCCCCAGGACCTATAGACAATGCTATGCTATCAGACCCTGCTAGGCTGGTCCAAGGTTGGCATTGTGGTCTCAGTTGAGGAAAGGATCCTGACCTTGATCACCCTGAATAGCCTACTGACCATATTCAAGCATCTGAACTGGTATCAGATGCTGCCCTTGAGTTGCTGTACTGGGATCTCTGACCGAAGATAATCTCTAAACCTTTTCAATTTATAGCTCTCTCTCCTCCATCAAGGCACTCTTGAAAGCCTACCTCTTGTATCAACCTTTTTGCTTCTCGTCCAAATATGTCCTTCTGTTGTTTACATTACTCTTGTTAACTAGATTGCAGCATTGTGATATGTTTAAAGATGCATTCTGGGGAAGGTGGGACCTGTACAAGCAGGACGGGTTGCACCTGAACCAGAAGGGCACCAATATCCTGGGGGGTAGGTTTGCT
>NC_057733.1:38159238-38191437 GCF_004010195.1 Chiloscyllium plagiosum | reverse complement strand
GAGTGCTAGGCTTTTTCTCGTTGGAACGGCGAAGGATGAGGGGTGACTTGATCGAGGTTTATAAGATGATCAGAGGAATAGATAGAGTAGACAGTCAGAAACTTTTTCCCCGGGTACAACAGAGTGTTACAAGGGGACATAAATTTAAGGTGAAGGGTGGAAGGTATAGGGGAGATGTCAGGGGTGGGTTCTTTACCCAGAGAGTGGTGGGGGCATGGAATGCGCTGCCTGTGGGAGTGGTAGAGTCAGAATCTTTGGTGACCTTTAAGCGGCAATTGGATAGGTACATGGATGGGTGCTTAAGCTAGGACAAATGTTCGGCACAACATCGTGGGCCGAAGGGCCTGTTCTGTGCTGTATTGTTCTATGTTCTATGTTTTATGTTCTATGAGTGCAATTTGTTTGTGGTGGTGATGGTTGAAGGGTGAATGTCAGTCTGGAAAACCAGGCCAACTTCTTCCTGTTGCTCGAAAATTGTTGCAAAAATTGCTGCATGATTTGTTTGTAAAACTTGAATAGGCAGACCAAGCTTCGATATATTTCATTGGAAGAAGACAGCTTTGAAAATTCAAACCCCAGCAATGCACTGATGCATTGAGTCCAGTTTATTTGCTCAAAACCCTAAAACAGGATTAGAATGCACAGTTTCCTGACTCAGATTTGAGAGTTTTGTAAAAATTGACATTTAATTAATTAGTAAGTGAAAGTTAAATGAAATATCCCAGTGTTTTATTGTAAAAAGATCAATGATTAAAAGCTGTAGTTTCCCAAATCATGGATTTTGTTTTTGGGGGTGCAAAATATTTATTTCCCCTTGTCAGGAATTTTTTTTTCAATTTTTAAAATCTGCAACATTTTGTAAAATTGTAATTTTGAATAATTTTGACCTTTGATCTTTTAAGTCTATTCTGCTGACTCTGAACAGATTGACTAGAAAATATCTGAAATTACTTATAGAAATACAATCTCCAGCCACTTCTACTTCACATTGGTTGAAATAAAATTGTAATAAATGTGAAAAATATATTTTGCAGTGTTCACCGGATGAACCAATAAATTGCTTGTAAACTTTGCAAAAAATGTTTTGACATTCTTGAGTTTTGACCAGAAGCCAACAATCCATTCCCCTCTTCAGTTATATCATCAAAAATGCAATCTGAATCATCAGAGTAACTTGGATCTGCAAACAGGTATTGGTCTGTAGAGGATACTTTTATGGCAATATTAACTGAACTACCTTCAGATAAATTCCATTGCATATTTGAGGGCAGAAGTTAAGATTCATTCCAGGAATGCCTGCTTAACCATCAATGGATGACCTAGCTATTAATTCAGCTCCCAAATCATGATATCATTAACCTCATCTGTAAAGGACACATTAAAAATATCTATACCAAAATAGATAATAATTAAGCAACATTGCTACATTTCTCTGTCTGTATGACATTTCCAACTTTTGTCCAAAAAAGGAAACAAAATAAAATGCCTAATGTCCTCCCCCAGAGGCACTAATTGAAATGCTTACTTTCTAGCCAGTTAAAATATCAAGCAGGCATGCATTATAAATCGATTTAACTAGTGTTAATGATTGTAGTATATAATTTAACTGTCAGCTAATAAATTACTGCAGGCATTACATATCTGATAATTTCCGCTATAGGAGGTACTTTATAACATTCTAAGGAAAGCACAATCCTTACACTGAAAATAAGACCCACTGAATTCATAGAATGCACTATTGAGTCCATCTTGAAGCAGCCTAGAATAAGGTTGAAAACTGTAAGATAGAAGAGGAGTTAAATCGAATTAAAGTCTAATGGTTTAATTGGAAGGAGGAAGGAAGGTCTACAGGGCTCCAGAAGATTTATTATATTGCATCTTCAGTAGATACTTGACTTAGCTGCATCATCAAACCTTTGGGATACTTCTGTTCTTCATTGTATAAAAACTGTTCCATTTTTGATCAGTTGAATATGAATTGCAACCAACAAATTGGGCTGAATTTCCCTGCTGGAGATAATATAAAAATGAGAGATAGCCAAACCATTATGGCTTCCGAGCTCATTAAAAGGGATACGGTGAGAGCACGGGTAAGTGGATCTGAATCGATGAAAAGATCAGCCTTGATCTTATTCAATGGTGGAGCAGGCTCAAAGGGGTGGATGGCCTACTCCTGCTCCTAGTTCTTATGTTCATTCCCATTACTGATAGGTTTAAGGAAGGTGGGAAATCCCAGGTAAGCAGTACAGAGATACAAAACTACTATCTAGCAATTATTAGTTAACAGCATTTAGGGCTTTATTGGAAAAATAACATACAGATTTGTTGTACAATAGAGTTTAAAAGTCTGGATAGAGAGTTTAAAAGCCCAAAGAAACTTTAAGACAACAGAATTTTAAAAAGCATTGATCTAATGCAAGAATGCAAACGTGTAAACAGCAGATTAAAACAGGATTTAGAAGCTACTGATTTAATACAGCTTTAAAGAAATATGAATAAATCAACATGTTAAGAAGAAGAAGAGGGAATAATATATCCTAAAAGCTTTTCAATAAGAAATGGCCAAACAAAATCGAGTATTCAACATGCAGAATTGCTTTAAATTAAACACTAAATCTGAAGCTAAACAAGTTTATATATTATTCTATTCAGTGGGTCCTGCAGTAGCTGATGTTATAAATCATCAAGATTTTAAGTAGGTCCACATACTTTTGATAACGTTTTGATAGATTTTGACAAGTATTTGGGAACAAATTCCTTTAAAGGGCAAGATTTAACAGAAGAGTTCTGCGTCCTAGGCAATCCATGGTTTATTTTGTTAACGAACTCTACAGATTCTTGACAATGGAATTTTGAAGAAACAATCAGAATTCATTAAGGGAAGATGGCTGTTGGAATGAATGGTTATCTTTGTCAGATATTTTTACAATCTGAGGAAAACTTGGCTCTGAATAAAGTTTTTAAAATTATGCTGGAAGCAAAGACCAGGGAGACTCACAGTCAGACCCTGAGACAAGAAGAATAACTCTACTTCAGAAGAACAATAGAGTCTATTGAAATTATAAGTTAAGGACAATCAAAGAAGTACATGATGCATGATTCATAATCAACAGTCATCAGTTTTGACCCTGCACAGACACGTCTTAGCCAGAAACGGAAGAATTTTCACTCGTTCCTGGGAACAACTGGTTTAGAAGTAAACTGTTACCAACAAAGTGATCAGGTAGTAACTAGTAGAGGATTTAACTAGGCTTCTTAGAGTTATGGTGGAACTCAAACAGAAAAAGGAATTTATTGAAAATAATTGCACTGGTATTTTATACTATCAACAGGAAAAGTGTCGCCGAATTTACAGGACTGATGGAAATGTTTTCCATTCCTATCTTCACTTAAGAACACTGTAGTTTATTGTCTCTCAAGGCAGAATTGTCACTGACAGTGACAAAGTAAGTACTGAATATGGGGAAATCCACCAGCAACATGATTAAGGGTGTGAAAACACCTCTTTCACCAGAAAGACATGCACAGAATCTGGTTATCACACTACCAGAAGGATGTGGATACTTTGGAGAGGGTACCGAAAAGGTTTACCAGGATATTGCCTGGTATGGGGGAATTTTCGCTATGAAGAAAGGTTGAATAGATTGGGTTTGTTTTCATTGGAATGCAGCAAGTTGAGGGGCAAGCTGATAGAAATTTATAAGACTGCAAATGGTATGTATAGAGTAGAAAGTATGAGGCTTTTTCTCAGGGTGGACGCGTCAATCACTAGGGGATACAGGTTCAATGTAGGGAGGAGGGGGTGGAGGTTAAAAGAGATGTGTGAGGGCAAGTTTTTCACTCAAAGGATGGTGAGCATCTGGAACATGCTGTCAGAGGAGTGGTGGAAGCAGATAAAATAGCAGTATTCAAAAAGCACCTGGATGAATACATGAATAGGAAGGGAATAAAGGGATATGGATCCTGTAAGTGAAGACACTTTTAATAATGGAAGGGAAAAATGTGTCAGTGCAGGTTTGGAGGGCTGAAGGGCCTGTTCCTGTGCTGTATTGTTCTTTGTTCTTTGTAAAAGGCGAATGGAGTGTGTAACTGAATCAATAAGTAGATGCACCCTCAGATTCAGAGTAGAGATTTGTTTGAACAAAATAGAGGTGAGCTGTATGCATCTAACTGGCAGCTCGACCAACATCCAATGATTCAGTATATAATCAAAAAATATTGCCCAGTCTAAATATCCAGGGATACTACCTAAAAGAGAATATTGATTCAAATCAAAAATCAGTTGCCTGGCTCAGAAATCCATGAGACTGCAAGGAATAAAGTTATTGTTTCAACAGAGCAGGCATCTTCTATGATGGATATCCATGAGATTAAAAGTCCTTCAGATTATATCATTGGGGCAATTGGCTGAGTTAGCAAGGAAGAGTTCACCTGCGAAGGAGATTCAGGATTTTAAGGGTCCTCTAGATATTTTAATAGACCAGATATTGGATTCAGCAGCAACAACATCCAGAAGATAAAAGGTCCCCTAGTGGATAAATAATTTACAGAGAATCAGAATCAAGGTCAACAATCCTCAAGTTGAAGAAAAACCACTCTCTTTGAGTCAAAAGGGAATGTATCCTGGAAGAATAATGCAACCTCCAGACTGAATCCATTTGTGAAGTCAGAACGTTTTGGTGGAGTTGGGGGGGGGTATCCTGGAAGAATAACCTCCAACCTCCAGACTGAATCCATTTGTGAAGTCAGAACGTTTTGGTGGAGTTGGGGGGGGGGAACATGATACAATGGAATAGTGTCAAAATTAATCATAGCTATATTCATAAATGTATATTTTTTATCCCTGGGGAAAAAGCTGATGGGTGGAGTTGGGGGGTGGGGGGGGCGGGGGGAAGATGTTGTATGAGGTAATGGTTGTGAAAGAGTTGATGCTAAAATTGCATTAGCTCCATCCAATCTGATGATATCATATAGTCTTTGGGTAGAGAAACAGTTAGTCTTGGAATCCCAATGGAGACGGATATCTCATACTTGGGTCCTGATACTTTTACACCAACTAGTTAATGCTAATTGCACCCACTGCTAGCGTGTAATAGATTACACTTTATTATGTAAGACAGGTGTCTGGTCTATCTTTTGCAATTGATCATTGGACGGCCCTTTGACTCAAAAACGAAAGGAGTTATGGTGGCAATGAGCTGTAAAGTTCTGAACAATCCACCAAGGGCTCTTCTATGTTGAAGAGGCCTCACTGACCTTGACTGGTCTCAGCATTGCCCACAACTCCCATCGAGAAATGCTGAGGCTCCAGAGTAGCTGTCTCTGATGGGACAAGCAGTATCAGGACCCCATACATCTTCCTTAAAGGAACAGCAAATACAGAGGAGACCAATCAGAAGAGTACCTCTGGAAGACTGGTGAGTCAGTTTGATTGCCTGAAAGTATAGGGTTGGGATCCTCATTTGCTTTCAATGTTGAGGTCCTGAATCTCACTGTGAAAAAACAGGCAATAGTTTCACAGTGCTGTTAAAGTTCACTCACTGTTCATGACTAATCTATAAAACATCATTGTGATAAATAATGAACATTGTCAATTTCTTTTTAAAATAATATTTTTACACTTAAACCAAATTTAAGCGAAACTTACACTGTCAATTTACAACGAAATATTTTTTCACATTCTTGCTCATTCTTATTTGCCCACTCACTTTAATGGGAAGAAAAGGCAGGTATAAAATTGATGGCTACATTATTAACTTGGTGTACCTTTCAAGGGAAGAGAGTAGTAAAATCTGTAACCTTAAATTGAGGGAATTCAGACAAAAATGATCCTCTGTTTTTACTGAGGAACAAGAATTTCTCGTGGAGAAATTCTTCCTTTCAGAACCCTTGAGGAAGATTGAAGGAAACATGTTGATCGTGTATTTTTAATTTAAGTATATTTAGTAGGTGGCACAATAGTCAGCAGTGTTGCCTCACAGAGCGAGGGAACCGGATCCAATTCCAGTCTTCGGTGACTATCTGTGTGGAGTTTGCATGTTCTGCATGGGTTTTCTTCAGGTGCTCTGCTTTCCTCCCACAGTCCAAAGGTTAACTGGATTGGCCATGCTAAAATAACTGCCCCATAGTGTCCAGAAGTTAGAAGCAGGTTAGGTGGGTTAACCATGCTTAAAAACCCCATGTAGGGATCGCAGGTATGGTAGTGGTGGGGTTTGGGACTAGGTGGGATGCTCTTCAGAGGGTTGGTGCAGACTCAATGGGCTGAATGGCTCTTTATGCACAGTGATTCTATGATTCTAACTTCCTATACACCGTATTGGAGAGTTCAGTCTTTCAGAATTAGTGTGTGCTTCTATAAATCATTAGGCCTGCAGTGGCTGTTATTGTTTATTATCTTCTGGAGTGACATGGGATACTGCAGCATCCATGTGTCATCCAACAGCATTGTCATAAAAGACAGCATTGTTTCCTTGAGGCATGTTTCCTCCTTTGTTCTAATAAGAGCTCAAGAAATAGGTGCAGGAACAGGATATATAACCACTTGAGCTTGCTGCACTATTCAAAGGAATTGTAGCCGATCCTGTGCCTCATCTCTATACTCCTTGATGACCACCATATTCTTTGATTCACTCCCAGTCCAAAATGCTATTGATTTCAACACTGAATAGACTTAATAACTGAGCAGCCATATTCCCCTGGAGGCTGAGTACTCCAAAAATTCAAAATGCTCTGTGTAAATAAGTTTCTCCTTATCTCTGTTGTTATCCAACCCTGAGACTATGCTCCATAGTTCTTGATGCTCAAAGCTGAAAGAACAAACTCTCAGCATATACCTTTCTCACATCTTCTGAGAATTTCACTATTCTATGTGTTTTGGCCTGGTGTTGACGTTTCCTCATGCTCCAGTAATGACTTTAATCTCTCCTTCCCGGATAAACTAATGAGGAAGAGAAAAAAACTGATCATGATTATCTTTAATGACCTTCCAGATTGGATACAAACTGTTCAAAAGATTTAATTTCTGATCATTGGGAGAATTGGCCCTTTTGCAGAATTTGACTTTGCAGCAAGGATTCAGAAAAAAATGTATTGGGAGCAAATCCTGATGGAAGTGGAAAGAAGTTACTTACTTTAGAACTACAGTCATAACTCTTATTGCTTAAACTGGTAATTGAGTTAAACTTTGACTGTAGCAAACACCCTCCAATGTTGACTGTTGTGAATATTTTTCCAGTGTTTATTGCAGATGTAGTTACTCGGTGTACCTAATTTTGTGAGCATTTTCAAGGAGAAGTATGAAAAGCAGATGTTTATAGCCTGGAGTCAATTATTGAAATTGGGAAAGCAGAGATGCTGTACATCAATAGAGATATCAGAAAGGTCATTTTCTTCTTCTTACTGTTCAGTACATTTAGGAAGGGAAAATGAAGGTTATTACTGAAGCATAGTGAACATAAAAAGTAGGGTAAAACATGATCCATCACATTAACTCTCCACTAAACAAATCTTGTGAGTCAGTGAGGCCACAACGAAACACAGGTACAGAAGTTAATAGAGACTTGAATTAAGTGAGTGATAGCAAGGACTCTAGGAGAATTGCATGAGAAGTTCAACAAGGCCTTTCTTGATGACAAGAGGAACTAGTATTTTTGTTCTGGTTGTTGAGACAAGATTCTCGCTTTAGACCAGCAAGCTCCCTAAGCACAGGGATCATTAATTGTTTTCAGCTTTTTTAACAGCTGACCTGACCTCTTTGACATACACCTCTACAATCCATCCCGAATAAACTCGATGCCAATAATAGCAACATGAATGCTTGAGGGGGTACCTGGTGAATCCAGCTCATCACTTCCACCTCAGGCCTTCCCTTTGGATGCCTAGCAACAGCACACTCTATAGGCAGCAGCCACAGGCGTGCCACTTGGATCTTGGCATCAGACACTTGTCAGGCTCTCTGCAACATCATAGCACATCTCTGACTCTCTTGAACTACGCTGCTGCTCTGGCAGCTTTCATTGCAGTGCAGTTGCAAGGATGGTTTGCATGCAGGGACAAGTACCGAGCACATAGTTTGAATGAGGTTGCATTTCAGGGCTGTTCACTTGCTCTCTTACTGCTCACTCACCTTGACTTTACCTGGATGCACACAGAATCCCTGCCTTGCCTTGCTCTGCCTTGTCGTGCTCTTCCCCCTCAGCCAGAGCCACCAGGCTCACAGTCTTCTGTCTTGCCTTGCTATTTTGTACAGGCCCAAAGCCAGGAAGCCTGTCATGACTGTCAGCAGTCCTCAGTTAAGTCAAGGGAGACATCTGTCAGTTAAGGGGGTTTGGTTCAGTAAGTCAAGGGCAGCTTCTGGTACAGACGAGGGGCTTGAATATGGTCAGTCAATTGTTCATGGTGGTCAGGTCCAGGATCGTCTCCTTATAGGGGGTGAGGAGCCAAATATCAGGCAGCCCACCACTTGTCTTGGCCCTTTCTATCCTTTTGTTAGACATTTCTCTCATGGAATATGAGAAAGGGATATATTAAGGGAAATAAAAGAGGATGACCCTGCCATTAGTGCTGGTGCTGGTATGGGAAAGGTGGTGAGGTGTCCCAAGTGAGCGAGTAGGCAGCACAATGTCAGCAAAGTTAGCAGTATGGGGAGTCGGGCTGACCAAGAATGAGTGAAGATGTTGTATGCAACAGTGAGAGTAGGCCCACTGAAGATGTTACCTAGTAGGGTGATGAAACACCCACCTCAGCAAGCAAACCTACATCCAGAATCTCAACCCGTGCTACAAATCATCTCAAAACTTGCTGAGAGTGGTAAAGCATGGACCATGATGGGAGGTGAGTGAGTGTGAGGTAACAGAGAGAAGATGGTAGCATATACCCTGGCAGAGCAGAGAAGGTCATTGACCATCTTCGTACACTCCTGGGCATTCCTCCCAATGGCTGAGACTGTACTGGCCCAAGTGACAACTGGCATGACAGGATCTGGCCTCATGGCATCGTCTGCCAATCTTGGACCAAATGACACCATCTTCTGCAGTACCCCTATTCACCAGGATCTCCAGGTGCTTGTCTTCAAAGTAAGGCATCAAATTCCACATATTTGCCATATCTAGGGAAAATGTTACAAATTGTGCAGGGCAGCTGCAGACTTAGAGTGCTTGCCTGGGTGAGCAGCGGCCTTTTAAGATGGTGCCAAGTATCCCAGTACATTGTGGAATGAACATGCAGTGGCAAGTTCTTCCAGATATGGTGAATGTGGTGAGCATTGGAAAAATAGGCCTCTTTAGTGGTGGGGTAAGTTGTTAATAATGTGAGTTTGGGGCAATAGCGTGGGGAAATCTGTTCACCCTCATGGATAGAAACCCTCCCCGAAACTCTACAAAGTTATCACTTTGCCAGAAACCATTAGGACCCAGATCCAGGTATTGATGCAAGGGAAATAATTGAATGGTAAAATGAGCAAATGATGTTTTAATACAGTGGAAGTGCCAAAATGCGTTAAGTTTCATGCTCTTGCCCTCTGTAGAAGGCAAATAATCCATATAATATTCTCTTATTTCCGCAAATCTCTCAAGGTCAGGGTCAGGATCCTCTCCTTATAAGGAGTGAGGAGCCAAATGTCAGGCAGCCCACCATCTGTCTTGGCACTTTCTATTCTGTTGTTAGACTTTTTTCTCCTGGAATATGAGCAAGGGATCTATTAAGGATATATATATCTTAAAGATCTTAGCTATTGTCACTAAGTCTTTCCGCTACAAAAACTGAATGCCTACCTATTGTCCATTCCCAGAAATTGATGCTTCTCTTATCTCAGAAGCCAGAATTTGTTGCCATGGTAACCCAAGTTGGAAATCGTGTTCTTGATGCCACTTGAAGGCAATTATTTTTATAAAAACCCTTGAACTTTCTTGACCTAATTTACTGAAGTACGATACATTAACCCTTTCCAAGCCCAGTAATCTAACCAGCACCAAATAATCACAAAAGGCAGAGGTTCAAAATGATTATTTAAATAACCAAATGGGGTGGAGATTGGGGTGAGGGGAGGGCGGTGGTTAGGCTTACTTTTTGTGCTAGCAAGTAAATTTGGAATACTCTGACAATTGACCACTGAGGCAGACAGCATTGCTACAGGTGATGGGGACTATTGTTTGAAAAGGTTAATGGAGGTGGGAAGAATTGTACTAAAGGAAACAATTGCAGTTCTACAACTGGGAAAGTGTGCAGATCCATAGAAGAAAAGGATCTGAAATCAGTTCTGCATAAAACACTTGATTCTCTCTCTAACTGTACATACGTTATAACATCATTACTCGTAGTATTCCAGTTTGCTTGAGATTCCTAACAAATTAGAATAAATGTTTAAATTGCAAGCGAGCTGAAATTTCAGTGAAATTGCAATAATTGGTATAAACATGAGGATGAAACGGTACCCATCAGAATTCAACAACAGCAAAGTACTGTAAATGCTGGAAATCTGAAACAAACACAGAGAATCCTACAGAATCTCAGCAGCTTTGGCAGCATCTGTGGAGAGAGAAACAGAATTAACATTTCGAGTCCAGTGACCCACCAGAATCAGATTCCAAAACGCTGCGATGGAACCCAACACATCAGTTCAACATTATCGTCACCAAAAAAACGTTTGAGTGGATGGCATAAGGCGGAAGCTGTGAAGAAACAGATATTGAGGCAAATCTTACATTTAAAATTAAAAAAAAAATAAATGCATGGGCGGTAAGCGGTTCAGGTGACGTTCTCAGGGTGGTGGGTCAGGGCTCACGGTTAGGAAACACCAGGCGATTTAATCCAGACAAACTCAAGCCTGTCAATTCTAACAAATGGGACTGAGAAGGTTCCTGCTGGTTCCCTTCCTGTTATTCTTTTTCGTCGACAAGTAAAAGCGGTCTTAGCAAAGGCAATTAAAATCGACACGCGTGCCAAGTGTAATATCCAGTACAATACGAATCTGTCAAATAAATCACTTGATTTTCAGAAAACCTAAGTGCCACAGGATGTGCTCTCCTACCGTTAGTCCAACCGTGCGCTTCAAACTGCCTCACTGTCACAAGGTGAGCTGTTACTTCCACCTGTCTAAAGAGATTTGCTCGGCTGTCACCTCACGCCCTTTTGCAGGTCACCTCTGCACTCAGACAAGTTGGTAGCTCCGATTTGCGTGTCTTTTCGTTGTCGTTATTTGTATTCCTTGTTTGGTTTCTTTGCCAAAAGCAAGAGAGAGAGAGAGAGGGTGGGGAAGAAAGTCCCAGCCCAGGCCGGGGCACACGGTCTCAGCTCAGCTCCCACAGTTTGTACAGTGGCCTTTTCAGTGCCGCGCCTGACAGTGGGGGGACTCTAACTGTCACACATCTCTGCCATTCGCGTTGTGTGGGCGCCCTCTCGTCTTTTGGGAGTCCAGTTCAGAGACACTGCCCTGCAGTGAGGGCAGTGACCGATAGCCATTACAGGGCCGGCTGGCTCATTTCTACCAGCTTTTAAACGTGACCTCAGTCGGACGCTGTCACTATTTCTCCCACAGCAAACGGAGCACGTGTGAGGCAAAGCTCGCAGCTTTCAGAGTTGCGTGAAGTTAATAATGTCCTGAATCCTCCTGAACTGAGCAATATAGACCTCCCTCGCTGACTGATACCCCAGGGGCTGCCCATCAAATCCGATGGACCTTCTGCAACATTACTGGACATGGCACCTTACTGCTGGTTGGAGGGAAATGCTGTTTATCTGTTTTGCCCCAGCTCTGTGTGTGTGTGTGTGTGTGTGCGGCTGCTGCAGTCACATGTAGACCAGCGGGGATTTGACTGCCACTATCTGTCTCCAGCCTGACGTAAAGGCATACGTTAGAAACGTCGGGAGATATTTAACATCACTTTGCTGTCGGTGGTCACAGCTCTGGCTCCATCGTGTGTGCAACAGTCGAGGCTGCTGCCGGCGAGAGAGAGAGAGAGAGTAACTGAGATTCCACAAGACGGAGAAGCAAACGGTGCAAGCAACTCTCTGTCTCTGTCACACACACAGACACACACAGGGGAGCTGAGCCGTCCCATGTCCTGCAGCCTCTGACTGACTTGTCCCTCCAGCTCTCCGGCTCGCTGCACTCTCGCTTCGGCTTGGGTCTGAAATGCAACCGAGTGCTGTTGCAATGGTTTTCCGAAGTTAGCCATCCGGATTGCGCCATTCCCTTTATTACACCCTGTCTCTTTCCCCTCCTGCAAGGTAAGGGTCTCCAGTATATTTTGGGGGGGGGGGGGGGATTTGTTTCCGAATTGACATATATTGTCAATGGCTGTATTATAGATGTGTGTGTGTGTGTGTGTGTGGAGGGGGAATGTGTCTTTGGGGAAGGGGTGATCTTCAGTGGTGAATACAGCATTGCAGACAGAGCTCTCCCTTCTAACTGAGGATGTTTCCACCAGTTGGGAACAGACGCCTCCCGAATGTGAAACCTTCCCCGCTTTTAAACCCACGGGTGGGCCAGCCTTCGCTATGTCTTACTCCAGAGCCAGGGAAAGCCATATTTCAAAGCAAGATCCAAATCCACCTCACAGGAGAGTTAACCTGTTTTGTTTAGGTTTTTTTTTTAAATGGGTTGAGTTTCGAAGTCTGAGGATAGACAATACGGTTTTGAACGCACTGTCCACGGACGGTGGTTGGTGCTGGACTGTTCTGTCTAGCCCACCTGTCCAGAGAGAGAGAGAGAGAGGGAGATAGCAATCTCCCTGTCAGTGTGGCATTCAGTAAGGGGGTCTTACAGCCTCTGATTTCCAGGACAGTTGAGTGTTCTGGGATGTAAGGGGCTGGGGATAGTGTTGACGGAGGGAAGTGAAATCCTACAATTACTCTGCCATTGATTTTCCACCCCTCATCGGTTCCTGTCCAGAGTTTTTGAGATGGACAGGGGTTTCCTGATTTCTTGAGGATTTTTTTTTTACCCCTGGATTTCGCGAATGTAATTTCTAAACAGTTCTTGAGCGGGGGAGAGCGAGGCACAGAAAACGACAGCGGTTGACGGCATCCCCGGTCAGATTGAAGATTTATTACGAGCTCGCTAGAAATTCGATGTTTCAAACGGAGCCCCTTAAAAATAAACACTCCTGCCCGCGACAAAAAAAAAACAAATCAAGCGGTCTCTTTCATTTTAAAAGTTTAAAGCAAGGTTAGTAATGGCTGAAACTGAGTTAAGCATCAACCACATCAAAAACAAACTTCTCTTTTCGCTTCAGGTGCTGGAGTGTGAAGGGCTGGAGGTAAGCACAGAGATGTCTCTGGATATTCCGGCCGAATGGTTGCTGGAGGCTTCCCAGGGAGTGAATGTGTCCACGGAGATGCCGTGGGATTTCGGCCAGAACTCCAGCAAGCCTGGCAGCCCGGCTGTAGACATGAGCGGCAGTGTTCTGCTGCCCCTGATCTACTTTGTGGTGTGTGTCCTGGGACTGAGTGGCAACACCCTGGTCATCTATGTCATCCTGCGCTACGCCAAGATGAAGACGGTCACCAACATCTACATCCTGAACCTGGCCATCGCCGACGAGCTCTTCATGGTGGCCCTGCCTTTCTTCGCCACCCAGGCGGCCCTGGCCCACTGGCCGTTCGGCCAGGCCGCCTGCCGAGTGCTGATGACCCTGGACGGCATCAACCAGTTCACCAGCATCTTCTGCCTGACGGTGATGAGCGTGGACCGCTACCTGGCGGTGGTGCACCCCATCACCTCCTCCAAGTGGCGCAAGCCCCGGCTGGCCAAGCTGGTGAACGGGGCGGTGTGGATCATCTCGCTGCTGGTCATTCTGCCCATCATGATCTACTCGGCCGTGCAGACCCGCAACGGCAGGAGTAGCTGCACCATCACCTGGCCGAGCAAGAACCCGAGCTGGTACACCGCCTTTGGCATCTACACCTTCGCCCTGGGCTTCTTCCTGCCTCTCACCATCATCTGCTTGTGCTACCTCCTCATCATCATCAAGGTCAAAGCCTCGGGCATCCGCGTGGGATCATCCAAGCGCAAGAAATCTGAGCGCAAGGTCACCCGCATGGTCTCCATCGTAGTGGCTGTCTTCGTCTTCTGTTGGCTGCCCTTCTACATCTTCAACTTCCTGCCCCTGGCGGTCGATGTCAAGCCCACCGTGGCCATGAAAGGCTTCTACGAGTTCGTGGTGGTGCTCTCCTACGCCAACAGCTGCGCCAACCCCATCCTGTACGCCTTCCTCTCCGACAATTTCAAGAAGAGTTTCCAGAATGTGTTGTGCCTGAGGAAGGTGAGCGGCCTGGACGAGGCGGACCGCAGTGACAGCCGCCAAGATAAATCTCGGCTCCAGGATGTGACCGAGACCCAGAGGACTCTGCTCAATGGCGATGACCTGCAGACCAGTATCTAAGGGGGGAAGGGGGGAAGTTAGCTGGAAAGGAGCCCCCTCCCTTCTCCCAGCCCGACTCTCAGCTGCCCCCTCTCTCTCTCTCTCTCTCCCTCCCTGAACCAGCCACACAGGTTCAAAGGGCGCCTCCCTCTGGCCTTTCTCTGAAGGTGGGCTGCAATCTGCTGGGCAGGTCCCTGGACTGACTGCTCGGGATCCCTCCCTCACTTCATTGACTGCATCTCGTTCTGACTCTGTATCCCTGTCTGTTACTGAGCACAATGCAGTCTCATTCCGCCCCAGCACTGCACCAGAACTGTCGCCCTTCCAGCCCCACTGCCTTCAACTGGGGCTGAACTCGTCTCAACTGCTTCATGTTTCCAGTGTGTGAACAGACCGCCTATTCTGGGTCAAAGCTCGCCCGTGATAACCCCCATAGTCAGATCTAGTCCTGTGATGTTAACCTGGAAATGCTTCAACATAGTCCTCTGCACGTGTCGTGATGTGAATCTCGTCTTAATTCGACGTTATTTAAACCATTGTATTCTCCCTCTGTGGCTAGATTGACTGGATTGGATATGCAATCAGCGAATTCATTGGCGAACGGCTGGCTTTCTGTTTGCGAAGCTGCGGTCCCCCAATCCTGCCCTATTGTAAAGCATAGGATCCACCTCTCAGTGAGGTTTTTTTTTTAAAAAAAAAGGACAAATAAACTGTTGGAAATACTCAGCAGGTCGGGCAGCATCCGTGGAGAGAGAAACTGCGTTAACTTGACCGATTGGTTACCCTTCGTCGGAATAAAAATCAGCCCATGCTGTTTCCAGGGGAACTGCAAGTTTGATGAGATGAGCTCTAATGTAATTCCATTTTCTGTGAATTGGTGGCCTGCACTTTATCTGTAAATATCGTTTCCGACACCATTAGACACTTTGATTGATCAGGAGTGGATACTGACCTGTTTCTGTAGTAACTGAAATGGATGTGGATGTCAGCCAAGATAGTTTTTCTCCTGTGATCTGGCTTTGAAAACCGTTCTACTGTTTGGAGTTCTAACAAGCATTTGTTTCCTCTAAAATTGTTAAGAAAGTAACCATTCAACTCAGGAGAGGGCTATCTGCAATGTCTCATATTTGGTTAATTACCGAAACGTGAATGATGAATAATGATAATCTTTTCTGGGAGATATCTTTTCAACTTCTCACTCCATGCCTTTATCCTGTCAGCTCTGTCATGGGAATGGATGTGGAACACCATTTCCCACACAGTGACAAACCCGAGATGATGGAGGGTTATACTTAGCAATTGTAATCATAATGTTATATTGTTGAAACCTGCATTGACCATCATTGTCATTTTAATCTTTGAATAAGTGATTTTCTTGTATCACTCTAATATCTGGCTCTTGATCAACTAGTAAGAGTGAGGGCAAACATGAAATAATTTTGAGATGAGAAGTTGGACCAAGCATAACCCAAAGCCCAAGGTCAAACTTCTCCCATTGAGTATGGGTTCAATGTTAATCAGTGAATTATCTTTCTTAAATAAAAACAGAAAGAACAGCACATGCTGTAAATCAGAAACAAAAACAGAAACTGCTGGAAAAGCTTAGCAGGTCGAGCAACATAGAGTCATAGAGTACAGAAACAGACCCTTCAGTCCAACCAGTCCATGCCGAACATAATCCCAAACTAAACTAGTCCCACCTGCCTGCTCCTGGCCCATATCCTTCCGAACATTTACTATTCATGTACTTATCCAAATATTTTTTAAACATTGTAATTGTACCCTTCTCCACCACTTCCCCAGGAAGTTCATCCCACACATGATCCACCCTCTGTGTAAAAAGATTGCCCCCATGTCATTTTTAAATCTATCTCCTCTAATCTTAAAAATGTGCCCCCTAGTCTTGAAATCCCCCTTGGGAAAAGACAACTACCATTAACTTTATCTAAGCCCTTCTTTGTTTTATAAGCTTCCATAAGGTTGCATCTCAACCTCCTACGCTCCAGTGAAAAGAAGATCTATCTAGCCTATCCAGCCTTTCTTTGTAATTCAAATCTTCCATACCCAGCAACATCCTGTAAATCTCTTCTGAACCCTCTCCAGCTTAATAATATCTTTCCTCTAACTGGGCAACCAGAACTGGAGACAATATTCTGGAAGAGACTTCACCAATGTCCTTTACAACCTCAAGATAACTTCCCTCTGTGGAGAGAAATCAGAGTTAACATTTTGGGTTGAGCGACCCTTCCTCAGAACCCAAAATGCTAACACTGATTTCTCTCTACAGATGCTGCCAGATCTGCTGAATTAGCTTTCTTGCTAGTTAGTCGCTCAATTATTTTTTTTCCCCAGCACTCTGATACTTAAACAACGTACTATAACCAAAACCCAGTGTAATGAAACAAAATTCTTTCACATCAACCACTGGAATTGATTCATTTAGAATTACACCTGTAACCCATTTTAAAAACACCTATCTGTCAAGTTCATCGCTTTTTTTATAAACAAGAATACACAAAGTCAGTTTGTGAGCGAATCGCAGATAAGACCAAATTATTTCTTGGACTAAAATTGCCATGAATTGAATTGCATGTCTGAAACATATCTTCAAGTTGTAACAGCTTCCAAATGTAAGTGAGAAATGCGTAGGGAAGGAGATCTTAAATTGATTTACCTTTATATTGAAGACCTTTGCGACAAATTATAATGTGTAGGAGTTTCAATCTTGTTTATAAGATATCTAAATTAATTATACAATTACATATAGAAACTAGATTTTCAGGAAATCTAATGGGCAGGCTTTTATTAGAAATGGTTTATTAATGGTGAGAATCATTATACTTCAGAGGCTTATGATTTCTTCTCCAGACTATATCTTTACTACTTCTACATCAGCTATTAAAATGACGCTTGCTTTAGGTAATTAATCAAAGATTTACTACCTTTTAAGAATAGGTTTTCCTATGTCTAATGCTCTACCACTCAAAAAATTGCCTCCTTATTTATTGATTTATTACAAGAGGTCATAGAGTTTCAACTTTTAACTATTGAGTAAATGCTATAACCACACACATTAAAGACAGATAATCCTTTTGCATGCAGTACAGGCACACCATGCATTTAGCCTACAAATGAGAAAAAACTTGATCATGATTAAAATAATTTGGTAGCCTGCAGTTTTTAAGCTTTTTTTAAATGCAGGAATTGTGTTGTAGGCCAGCCTTATCAAAAGGAATCTCCCTCCTTTCATCAATGGCTACTCGTTATTAAGAATATTCTGAGTTCTGGCAAAAATGTTTACAGTAGATTGACAAACTATTCCAACTGAGTGCACTAATGCATCAATGCTTTTGTTCAGTTTCAAGACAGATTACAGTGGAAAATGAGGGCAACAATACTGCAGGCATGGAAAGCCAGTCTCGAGATTAAAGTAGAGATGTGAAGTGTATTTTTTTTTAACTATGTATATCTTAAATGATATTTTTGCATGGATTTAATCAATCTGTAGGTTAGGCCAAGCTTATTTGCAAATAATTATGTTCTGCTGAATAATTGTTATTTATTTTTTTTTAAAGTTTAGTTGACAGTCATTACACTCGAGATACACAAGATGGGGTTGTGGGGGGGGGGGTGGGTGGGGGGGTGAGAGAATCTCTAATTGCCTGTTGGGGGGGGGGGGGGGGGGGGGGGGGGGGGGGGGGGGGGGTGAGAGCGCAAGTTAGTGTTTGGGGCATTGTCACAGGACATGGATCTGGGGAATGAGTGGTAAGTGCTGGTATGCATGTGTGTGTATTTGTCTGTGTGAATGTTTTGGGAGGGGGGAAATCAAAACTGCTTCCATCATCCTTCAAGTTAGATGGAGGGATCTATCATTCCTTTCATCTGTAATTTATCCATGCAACGGAGATCATTTACTATGAAAGTTGAACCTTTCACAGGCAGTGCAAACCCAAATTTTAAAATATTTGACAAATCTGTACAGTTTTAATTGTATGTTTTATGGAAGTGACAGCACCAAAATATTTTGTTTGTGTCATCGATCCTGTTAATAGTAAACTAAGTATAACTTTATCAGGGAATCCGAATAACTTAATTACTTAAAAGCCAAATTCCACAACAGAACAACAGAGTTAACAGATATGTATGCCTTTTTCAACCTAAGAACATTTATCCTAGTTCAATTTGAAAGAACCTCAAGAAGTTTGCATTGTTAATACTGCTTATTGCCTTCCATGTATCTCCATGTCAAACACTGTAGCAAGCTGCATGTTCCTTGTACATTTTTCACCAAATAATTTTTGTCATGAAAAGTTAGAAGTATACAGCATTTTAAGCAATTGAAGTTTAATAAGGACGCAGTTTCTAAAAACAAAGTGTTTCTTTTCTTCTGGAAAATACCTCAAGAAAGGAATAGTTCTATATCTTGCTTTCAGTTGATTCAGTTGAAAACCTTGCCCCGAGTTCAATAATTACATGATGCACTGTGCAAGGGAAGAGGGCCATAACCATTCCAATGTTGAGTTGTACATCACAGATTATAGCGTTTGATGATGCACTGCCGAATTTTGGATCCTGTGGAGCCAATTCAAAAATTTTGTCTAAGATAAGTGAATTCTGGACAATCTTTACTTCATTGCTCATCACATTGTACCCAATTCTGAACAAATACATATGGATACATCCTTTCTACAAAAATAAACAGGCATTTCAAATATTGAGTAACAAATTTATTGTTTAAGAAATTCAGAGCATTACAAGTGAATTATGAGTGTTAATATCAACATATATTTGGAGGCTACAATTGTTTGAAAAAGTAGCGAATCATCTGAAGTGTTCAGATGACACTTGACACTGACAGCTGTAAGAGCAAAAGTTTAGCCGAGGTAATAGCAAACAAGGAGAATGAATTGTACTAAAAATCTGCCACAGATAAACTGACCAGCTCTGAGGAAGTAAATGATCTTTCAGCGACAGTGGGATCCACTTGCCCAGTGATCAGTGAGAATAGAGTTTTGAACAACTGAATTTTTCTGTGCGTTCATAAAATACATGGGATTTCGAGGGGGAAAGACATAGTCTAATGGTTTCATTGATTTGTGACAATTGGAGAGACAGTATAAAGGACACACTCTGAAGGGCTACAAGACCAGGGATACCCAAACGTATTTATGGAGGTGTAATTGGAGGTGACAGGACAAGCTGACTGAGAAATTAATAATGCATTCAGTATCCTTGATGTATTGTGTGGGGCTTTGAGCACAAAAGCAAGGGAATTATATTGAACTTATGTAAGACACTGGAACATTGCAACTGGTTCTAGGCTCTCCACCTTGAGAGTGATGTGAAGAGAGCGCTAAAGATGTTTAAAGGAAAGTTTCCAAGGCTGAAGACGTTTAGTGATGAAGACAGATCAGAACAGTTAGGACTGTTTTCCTTGGAAAAGAGAATAATGAGAGGAGATTTGACAGAGGTTTTAAATCAGAAGGGATAGAGTAGACAGGGAGAATGTGTCTCTGCTCATGAAAGCATCAAGAGCAAGAGGGCACAAAATAATTGGCAAAAGAAGCAAACCAATATTAGAATTAATTAATTAATTGTTACAGTTATTTATTACAGTTCTGGAATCCTCAGCTTGACCGTGTGTGATGTAGACAGGTTCAATTGAGGCATTCACTAGGTAACAGAACTGGTGCAGGTGTGAAGGACGAAATGGCCTCCTTCTGTGCTGTAACAATTTTGTGAAATGGCAATTAGAATGTTACTTAAAAAGGATCAGTGTGTGGGGTTATGAGGAGAAGGCAGGTGATCGGCACAAAATGAATTGCTCATTCAGAGAACCAGTGCAGGCACAATGGACTGAATGGCCACGTTCTGCACTGCAGCAATTTGGTGACACAAATCAATTAAAACTCAGCAATGTTACAATAAAGATTTTGGGTTTTGTTCATAAAATGATACTGAGCTTCTCAAATGCCATGTTATATAATCTCTAGCACGGTATGTATTACATATACCTGAAACTATGTTTGTAGCTCTTCATACACATTAAATACAGAAAAGATTGCCTACCTGTGGAAACAGGCCCTTTGGCCCAACAAGTCCACACCAACCCTCTGAAGAGTAACCCACACAGACCCATTCCCTACATTTACCTCTGACTAATGCATGTAGCTACATATCCCTGGACGACACTATGGGGCAATTTAGCATGGCCAGTTCACCTAACTTGCACATGTTTGGATTGTGGGTGGAAACCAGAGCACCCAGAGGAAACCCACGCAGACACAGAAAGAATGCGCAAACTCCACACAGACAGTCAGCCAAGGCTGGGATTGAACCCAGGTCTCTGGTGCTGTGAGCCACCATGCTACATTACCTTACTTTACATGGGTAAAGTTTGCCCAGCAAATATGTATGCCTTTAAGATTGAATGTTATGTAAAAGAAACTTATTATGTGATGTTTTCAATTTCAATATTAAAACTTCACTTTAAAACTGTGCCAAACCTTTGATTTCGGAAATGCAAACTTGAGAACAATTGTCTAACTAATTCTTTATGTCTCATTGTCACATGTAGATCCTGTGGAGATCATTGTTGCTCTGTGTCAGATCACTGGAGAATATATTTCAAAATGTTGTACTAGTTATCTGGAGAATAAATCCTGTCCTATGATAGACTACAGGTCTATCATAGGATAGTCCTCATAGCCAACTTCAGTCTAACCTTGAAATAGTTTAATGTCAAGGCTATCAATACATACTCAGTGGATTGATTTTGTTTTACTGCTGTCTGATGGTTTCTTAACAAACCAATGATAAAGGCTTTGTGTATGAAATTTCACACCACCCAACCATACATTCTTGATACTTACAGTGTGTTCAGTTCTCTGATAATTTACTGCCAGAAATACCATGGTAATAAAACATACTTTACATTATAAATGCAGTGTTTGCCATGAACCATTCGTAAACTGAAAATGTGGTAACTAAGTAAGAAATGATTTCCATATTATAATGTAAGAGGCTAATGCAAGTGAATTAATGTCAGTTAGCCACAGGCTGTCATGGGATATCATCTGAACTACTTGAAGAATATTGTATCTTAGAACTTTTAGAAGATATTTGGTCATGTTTCATGGAAGAATATTCTTCAAAATTAAAGTTTACAGATTGAAAGCAGATTATTGACCTGATTTAGAAATTGCTTAGGTGGTGTAGAATTGTAGAGACAGAAACACAGAAACATCCTTCAGTCCAACTCGTCCATGCTGACTAAGTTTTCAAAGTATACTAATTTTATTTGTCTGCATTTGGCCTATATCCCTCTAAACCTTTCCTATTCTTATACCTGAGCAGCCATAATTGATATGTGCTCGAATTAGGAAGAAGTGACTAATGATGTGCCACAAACATCAGTGCTGGTGCCTTAATTATTCACTATTTTATCAAAGACTTAAATAACACAACAGAGAAAAATATGTCCAAGTTTGTTGATGACACAGAGACTGGTGGCACAGTAAGTAGTGTAGAAGGGAGGACAAAATTAAAAAGAAAAAATGATAAGCAGTGAATGACAAATCATTAAGTATGAAGTCATTAGTTTTGGGCTAAAGAGGATAACTGTGAGTTTTTTTAACTAAACTTAGACTGCTGCATACAGCGATCATGAAAATACATTTGTCAAATATAAAAAAGAGTTAGAAAAGCTAGTGAAATGAGGATGTTTTGTAATACCTATGTAAAGTCCTGGTTACAGACGACCATGTACAACTCTAGTCACAGCATTATCGAATGGTAAATTGACTTGTGCATGATCACCAAAATGTTACCAAGGCTCAAAATGGAACAATTGATTGATTGTCACGTTTGTGAAAGTACAGTGAAAAGCTTAGTTTATGAGCAGTACAGGCAGATCTGAGTAAGCAAGGATGTACACATCAGAAAGACTTAGACAGAGGCATACAGGTTACATTGCACAGGACGTGCCCTAAGCAAGATTGACATTAGCAATATTCTGGGGGCTAGAGAGTCCATTCATTAGTCTAATAAAGGATGGGACGAAGCTGTTCTTGAACATGCTGGTATGTGTATTCAGGCTTCTGTATCTTCTGCCTGATGGAAGATGTTGTCGGAGAGCATTGCCAGGGTGCGATGAGTCTTTGATGAGCGTTCCATGGCAGTGAGCTGTGTAACTGGAGTCTATGGATGGAAGGTTGGCTTCCTTAATGATTTGGGCTGTGCACTCCATCTTCTGTAGTTTCTTATGGTCTAATGCAGAGCAGTTGCCATACCAGGCCATTATACACCCAGACAATATGCTTTCGATGGTGCATCTGTAGATGTTGGTGAGGGTCCTTATGGACATGCCAAATTTCCTGAGCTGCCTGCAGAAGAACAGGCATTGTTACACCCTCTTAACCACTGCATTTATGTGGCAAGTCCAGGACAGGTTGTCGGTTATTGTCATTCCAAGGAACTTGATGCTTTCCACCCTCTCAATCCCTGTTCCATTGATTATACAAACTAGACTTGTTATTTCCTGAAATGAGGGTTAAGGAGTGATAAGATTAAAATTTTTAAGAATTGTTCAGGAAATTGCTGGACAGAGAGAAACATGTCGCCTAGCTGGCAAATCTAGATATGGAGATGTAACTTTAACATCAGAGCCAGGCCATTCGAGGGAGAAGGCAGGATACCTTTCTTCATGTAAGAAGTGGTAGAAGTTCAAACTCTGCTAAAAAAAACAGGAAATGCAAGTTTAATTACTTTAAATCTGCGATACTGGGATTTTTCTTAGCTATTCATATCAAGTGACCAACATGGATGGATGGAGTTAGGATAAATATCTGACCTTATTGCATGGCAGAACAGGCTTGAGGGACTGGAATCGCCTGCTCCTGGAATGTTTCTATGACAGCTGCCATTAAGCTACTTTCATTTCTCAATTATGGAAAGTACTCAATTAAGCTTACTGGTTTCAAACGTATGTGTGATTGTATGTTATCTTTTCACCTCTTAAGTATCTTGTATAACTGTGTGCTAGAGAATTACTGGGTGAGTGAATGAGAGCACCTTTGTAGTTAGGATAGCAAAGTTTACAAGTTATTAAAACAGGAGACAGACCGAACCAAAATGTCAGCTGCAAAATACAGCTTTAAATGTGTGCCTTTTGTTTAGCATCTATGTTCCTGTTTGGATAATGTGCCTCCATTAAAATTAGTTATTTATGTGATAAAGCCAAGAGTTGTTATCTATAGAATTGGTAACCGTTCTACGTAGAGTGCGTCATGTTACTTTTATTTATTTTTGTTCGACGCCTTGGTGGATAATGGCAACAAAACAATGGGCACCACCCCCTTCTCCCATGCCACCGATAAGTGTTTGCAAATGGAAAGATTTCTTCGATATATTGTGCAAGTGAGATCCTCATGGATCTACTACTTTTATATGTTACATGGTCAATACCCATGTAATATACCAGGTTATTTATGTTAGTAAAACCCGTTAAAAGTTGTTTACAGAACTGTATAGTACACTGTGGTTTTTTGCTGCATGGTTGTGATGACCAACCACAATGGGATGTCAAACAATTTTATAATTCATATTTTTACATACTTAACTTTTTCACCTAAGGAAGGTGCTTCTTTCATAAACACTGAACCATTTCTGAGAGATCTGATAAGACTGGCATGTAGTTTAGCCATAGTCATAAAGAACCATTGGAGAGAAACAATTGGTTATATATAGCAATCTGATAACAACCTATGTAAATACAAACCTTTCTTAATACACAAAGCTCTGTAATTACTGAGTATGAAGGGGAGAACTTGCCTATAAAATGTCACCTTCATGGAACACCAGTAATATGAGCAACAACATTAGAATTCAAAAGCCTTTTCTTAATCAAAAGAATTTTAGATGAAATGTTCAAAAGTTTGGCAGTTAATTCTATTCTGTTCACATCCCATGTTGGTTTACAACTGCTTGGATATCTTTAATATATTTATATATACACACATGTATATTATATATATAGTGAACTGTAATAATGCATACAGCATAAAAGTGAACAATCCATAATCTCAGTCTTCACTAATGATGGCAACAGACCTGAAGCCATGCAGGCCAGTTTAAGAAATTATAATTTAACAAAGGAGAAATGCAAAACTAACATTGTAGGCCATTCCCAGAAGCACCAGCATTGGTTCCACATAGTCCGCCCACCATTATCCCTGACACCATCAACCCCACACCATCTATCCTTCTTCCTTTCTCATTGGCAAAATTTCAAATCCAAAACAATTTTCATATTCTTTTTTGTCAGTGGATGCAAACCAGAATGAACTTGCATACATTGGTCTCCAGACCATCAAACTATCCCTATAGCATTTCAGCCTTATCTCCAAATAACGCATTGTCAGAAAAGATTGACCAGGCTGATGGTGAAGTCATTGAGAATTACAAAGAAAATCTTCCAAAAGGCAATGCTTTGAAAACTGGCCTCATTGTGTTGCCCGTAGAACTTCTGTATAATTACAATTGTCTACTGAAAGGCTTAAAACTTTTGACTTTTCAAAGAATCAGTCAGTCAAAGTTTCCAGCTCTTGATGGAGCAATTTAAAAATTATTTTCACCTTTTTGACAACAAACAATTGAGGGGTGTGGGGAAGAGATAAAAGTGTTCAACTGACTGTTGCGACCTGAAAAATGTTTGCTTAATGCCCAACAACTGTTTATTAACATGGTTTGAGTGTGTGTCTTTGTTTTTTTTTGAAGATATCACAAAAGGTTTTATATTTTGTTGCCTGTGTCTAAGATGTGATGTGTTCACTTCTCATCTATATTTAACTCTGTATTGTTGCAGTTTTGTACATTAAAAGTGCAAATGATTTTGAACCCTAATAATTCTTGTGTGAATTCTGTGACATTCTTTGCATTGAAAATGAGGAGACAAATTGCATGAAACCAATGTTGCCTATCCAAGAGGAAGTGGGTTGCTTTTCAGAGTTTAGCTTTCATGGAAATATGTAGATGTGGTATGGCAATAGGTCAGTTAGCCTAACCAGTTGTGCTGCCTTTACCCTCCATTTGTCGGAGGATTTCTGTTCTGATTTTTCTATTTCATCTCTCTGTTTCAATCAATAGATAATTCAAATCTGTTTTAATTCTTAACCCTATTCCCTATTCTGACGTAGATATCCAATTTCATTGTTTTGCAGAATTTGGAGACCTAAGATGCAAAATGATTTGGAGATGCTGGTGTTGGACTGGGGTGTACAAAGTTAAAAATCACACTCCAGGTTATAGTCCAACAGGTTTAATTGGAAGCGCTTTAATTGACAACCACCTGATGAAGAAGCTGCGCTCTGAAAGCTAGTGCTTCCAATTAAATCTGTTGGACTATAACCTGGTGTTGTGTGATTTTTAACTAAGCTGCAAAAGACAGTGCTGGAGAATGGCAACTTTGTACACTTTTCATTGTATCCCTGTCCTTGAGTACATGTAACAAGAAAACCTAATTCTAATTCTAAGTATATTTTCCTACAAATGGCACAAACCTTTTTTTCCTTTGAGCTTAGAGCAAGTTGACTCCTTTCTGATTTGCACCAAACCTGTAAACAATATAAATTCCCTCTTTCACCATTATTTTGCTTTTTTTTTATCCCTGAATGTTTTATTTCAATATGTGCATTTTATATTCTTTACCAGTTTTTAGGCAGATTGCTTTCCATGCTATAAAGTCCATATCTTTCTATAGTGCTATTAACTTACTGTAAAATAATTGCTTCCATTTTATTTCCCATTTTCTGCAAATTACAATTCATGCATTTAATATATTTTCTCTGAACTCAGAAATCTTGATGATGATACCCCATTCGCTGTTCTTGTATTGCCATTTGCAGAGTTATTTATTTCTACTTCAAGGCTTGAGTTGATTATGCTCATGCTGGTCTAGTAAATACATCCTTCCTCCTTCGTATTTAATTCCTGCTTGAAATAACTCCACAGGGGCTGGTATCCTGTCACTAAGCTGTCCTTTATTTACATGTGGAAGGTCCTTGACACTGATCCAGCTTCCTCAGAGCCAGTGCTCAGAGTGAACAGGATGTCTGGCACTCCTGTTTATATCTGTCAGCCAGGGCTCCCTGACTGGAGATTAACAGCCCCAGAGAACTCCCACACCGTTTGCGTGTTTGCAGCTTTCATATGGTCCACATGCTTGTTCAGGACCATCGCACCTACGCGAACTTTATACATCACTGGACCTGACAGCGCGTCACCCATATCTTTTACCCATGTAGAGCTATTTCTGTGGTTCCTACATCAAATTTCGTCCCTGAACCAAACTGCCTCTCCTGCTTAGAGGAATCTTGTGTCTGGGATTGACATTCCTGATGTTGTTTCACCGCATTCCGCCCCCCTCTAGTATGGAGCCTTTTCCCCATGAGCAACTCTGCTGGGGCTATCCCTGTCGTTGCATGTCGTTGTCCTATAATCAATTAGAAATCAGGACAAAGTTAAAAATTACACAACACCAGGTGATAGTCCAGCATAAACCTGTTGGATTATAAAATGGTGCTGTGTGATTTTTAACTTTGTACACCCCAGTCCAACACCAGGGCTCCTCCAAATCATCAGAAACCAAGACAGTTTGGTAATGACTCTGACTCTCCAGCATCTGCAGTCCTCACTATCCCTTTGGTTGGGCAGCATCTGTGCATAGAACCAGATTGAATTGGATAAATATTGATAATGGAAAAAATACCGAGAATCTAAGGGAAAGAAGCATGAGAACAGGGCTATTTAGATAGCTCCTTCAAAGAGCTAACATAGTCATGATGAGCCAAATGGTCACCTTTCTGTGACATATCATTCCATGATTCTATATGATACTGTGCTGGGGGTGGGTTGGGGGTGGGTCCAAAAATTGGCAAATTCACTGGAGATGCTGTATTATATGAACAGTTAGTCCTGAAACTCAATCTTGCCATCTTCTGGTTGGAAATAAAGTCTGGCAAACATTTTCTCAATTTCATAGCAGATATCAGCTCGCTAGATTTGTAACATACAAAACAGGCAACATTTCCTTTAGCTTTTCTGTCATTAATATCAGCATTTTGTTTTAACTTAAAGTAGGAATTTGGTCTCAGTTATCTACTTGTCCTTGGAAGAGTTTCAAACATTTAAAGTGTTCAATCTGTCTTGAAGTAATGGCAATTATAAGCATCCTATTCAAATATCTACAGAATGCAAATTCAACAAAATACACTGTGCTGAACAAACAGCCATTCGCTTAACTGCACTGTTCCTAACGCTGCATTGAACATTAAACTGACCAAATATTTATGAGATCATATTTGAAATAACCTTCTTAGATTGAAGCTGCAGTCTATTATTAAACTAATAGCCATTAGCATCAAATTAAAACCAGGACTGAGTTATACAGGCCTGAAAATATTAATTCGGTGTGAACAGGAAGGAAGTTTTTTATAGCGTTGAAATGTGCTCTCTGTAAATTTGTAAAATCTACAGGACTCATTAGTGAATCCTCTGAGATTTCACAAACTTGGTTTGGCATTATATTGGACTTAAAGTTTCCACTGCAGTGAAATTCGGATTATTTGATTCAGAGACAAGAATACAATGAACCCATCTATAATCAATGAAATTGGGCCACTGTGCAATTATTTACATTTTCTGAGACAATGGGGGCAGACGGAGAAATGACTTGCTCAATGGTATTCTTTCTGGTGATCAGTGTGAGATGAACAAAATGAGGCACATGATGTCAGTTTATATTTTGTTATTTATTACATAATAGACTCAAAAGCAAAAGCAAAATAATGCCCCATGGGACTAGAGGAACGGTGGTATGTAATTGCTTGTGGAACAAGAAGTAGACAGCAATGGTGAGGAGTTGATTTTCAGACTGGGGGAAAGTATAAGATGATTTCCCTAGGACATTTCTTTTTGATATAAATTAATGACCTGGGCTTGTGCATAATTTTAAAGTTTGTGGGTGATGGAAACTGAGAAATACAGCAAAGAAGTTGAGCTTAGTTACAGAATTCAGATGGACATAGACAAATGGATAAAATTGACAGACACAGCTGAGGATATTTTATTGAGCGAAGTTAGTCATGATACATTTTGGTGGAAAGAATGAATGGAGGTATTAAAAAAAAGCGAAACAATTCAATTTTTAAAGGATTATAAGAACAAGGAGTCTATGCACATAAATCGTTGAAGAAGAAAAACAAGTTATGAGAGGTGTTTACCAAAAAAGCTTATGTAATCCTGGCCTTTTTTTCCCAAAATGAGAGGTGCAGAGTACCTGATCAAGGAAGTTAGGCAAAACATTTAGAAAATTCTGTTTTAACACACGGTGATGTGTGCCTGTCTACCCCAGGGTGTATCACCATGCTGATACAGGGATTACATTTTTGCCACACTTTGAAGTTGAAACTTATTGCTATCGTCCATCAATGGCAGTGTAACAGTATCTTTAACCTGTAGTCTCCCCAGTACAAATGGTTGGTTACATTGGCAACATACTAGATGTATAGCGCCACCTGGTGAGTTTTACAAGAGTGTGACTCTTATTCAACTGGCAAAGGATACTCAAAATTACCATTAATTCCTTTTATTCCTGATGAAAGGCTTTTGACCGAAACGTCGATTTTAATGCTCCTCGGATGCTGCCTGAACTGCTGTGCTCTTCCAGCACCACTAATCCAGAATTATTTCATTCCAGTCAATCGCTTGTGCACGGAGAGAAGATAGTGCTCAAGCATTTGCCTACACTTGTTTTGCATAATGCAATACTTTGAGACTCTTCTTGCCTCTTATCCTTTATATATATCATTGCTGACCATCAGACACCTCAAAAGTACCTGACAACCAATTAAGCACCTCTGAACTTTTTCCAATTTTACATCCAATGTCTTTGCCTTTTATTTTGTTTATCAGTCAGATATTAGTATTTCCAGTGCAGGATATGACATCAAAAGCTGAAATAACAGAGAGATGTAAGGAGTGGGATGAATTTCTCTGGGTATGCACTCTGTGCAGCCAGATAGCTGAGATTGAGTGAGGACCTTCCATTTTGATGCAATCTCTCATTAGCATCCAGCTAATGGGTTGGTGGAGAGAAAAAGAGCAGCCCAGGGCTGGCCCCTGGTTCTAGGCTGCTACAACACCAGGTAAGGTAGGTCTTTTACTGGAGCGAGGTGTTATCTGAGCAGGTAGAGGTCTCAGTGGTACCCTAGGAGCTCTCCTAGTTCCTGCTCCTCCCGGTTCCCCCTAAGTATAGTGAAACCTCCCTTTGGACTTTTCCTCTGGTATACGGGCAGTCTAAATTATATATTGCACACAACACATTCTCTACCTCTTTCCATCCATTTTAAATATTTAACCTGATAAGAAGTGGTAGCTTTCGATTGCACAATTCCTTTGTGAACATGGCACATTAATTTTTACAATGCTGAGAAAATAACACCAGTACAGTGTGAGGGCAATTTATCTACAGTCATAAGGACCATGTGCAGAGCACAGAGATGGCGGCCTTTAAAATGAATTGACTGTGGCATTTTAAAAATGGAAAACATACAGTTTTAACAGACTGTGTGTACACCAATTTTTGATATTCTGAAGCACAGAAGGCCTTTCAGATAGAGAAGAGTTCATCTTGAAAGCCTTTAGGTCAGATTTTGATTATATTAAAAGCAGTCAGGAAGCTTGAGATTTTCTAGCAATTTATCAACTGTCTTTCCTTAATGTTTGATAAATTCACTAATTGTTTCCACAAAATGGAGAAGACAGGAATTGAACGTAGTTGATTTGTTTGATATATTTGGAGCTGCAATTCTATGTAAGAAGGTGCTTGTGTGTCTTAATAGGCTCCATACTGTCCTCATATTTACATTGGAAATGGAAATGAGCTCCGTTTCCTTCATGTCCAAGTTGTGAAATTAGCCAGCAGGCTCTATACTACTTTTTCCTGCAAACCTACCTTCATTCATCAATATATGGACTCCTATTGTTCCAATCCCCATGGGACTGACTGAAATAACACCTTTATTAATAGAGTCCAAGCTAATTATCCAAGCTTGATCATGCCATAAGGTTGAGTGAAATAGGGGTTGATAGGAAGGGTGAGGGCAGTAACAAATTAAAACCACTATATATGAATGCAAGAAGTATTAGAAATAAGATATATGAGCTTGAGGCTCTTTTGGAAATTGGCAGCTACGATATTGTGTGGATAACGGAGACGTGGCTTCAAGTGGACAGGGCCTGGGAAATGAATATTCAAGGCTATACGTGCTATCGTAAGGACAGACTGATGGGCAGAGGGGCTGGGGTGGCCCTGTTGGTAAAGGATGACATTCAGTCCCTTGCGCAGGAGGACCTAGAATCAGGGGATGTAGAGTCAGTATGGATAGAGCTGAGAAATTCTAAGGGTAGAAAGACCCTCTTGGGAGTTATCTACAGGCCCCGAAACTGTAGTATGGATGTAGGGTGTAAGTTGAATAAGGAGTGAAATTGGCTTGTCGCAAAAATGTTACTACAGTTGTTATGCGGGATTTCAACATGCAGGTAGACTGGGAGAATCAGGATGGTATTGGACCTCAAGAAAGGGACTTTGTGAAGTGCCTCTGAGATGGATTCTTAGAACAGCTGGTGCTGGAGCCGACCAGGGAGAATTCTGGATCTGGTATTGTGCAATGAACCAGAATTGGTCAGAGACCTCGAAGTGAAGGAGCCATTGGGAAGTAGTGACCAGAATACAATAAGCTTCAATCTGCAATTTGAAAGGGAGAGGGTGCAATTGGTAATGACAATATTTCAGTTGAATAAAGGGAACTATGGAGCTATGAGGGAGGAGCTAGCCAAAGTTCAATGATGCAATACCCTAGCAGGGATGACAGTGAAGGAACAATGGCAGATATTTCTGGGTATAATGCAGAAGATGCAGGATCAGTTCATTTCAAGAGGGAAGAAAGCTCCTAAGAGGAGGCAGGGGTGGCCATGGCTGACGAGGGAAGTTAAGAAACATATAAAGTCAAAAGAGAAAAAGTATAACATGGCAAAGATAAGTGGGAAAACGGAGGACTGGGAAGCTTTTAAAGAACAACAGAGGATTACCAAGAAGGAAATATGCAGTGAAAAAATGAGGTACTAAGGTAAACTGGCCAAAAATATAAAGGAGGATTGTAAAAGCTTTTTTAGGTATGTGAAAGGGAAAAAAATGGTTATGACTAAAATTGGGCCCTTGAAGACAGAAACAGGGGAATATATTACGGGGAACAAAGAAATGGCAGAAAAGTTGAATTGATACTTCAGATCTGTGTTCCCTGGGGAAGACACAAGCAATCTCCCAGAGGTAACAGTGGCTGAAGGACCTGAACTGAAGGGAATGACCTGAACTGAAGGGAATTTATATTTGCCAGGAATTGGTGTTGGGGAGACTGTTAGGTCTGAAAGCTGATGAGTCCCCGGGGCCTGATGATTTACATCTCAGGGTACTGAAGGAGGTGGCTCGAGAAATCGTGGATGCGTTGGTGATTATTTTCCCGAGTTCGATAGATTCAGGATCAGTTCCTGCAGATTTGAGGGTGGCTAATGTTGTACCACTGTTTAAGAAAGGAGCGAGAGAGAAAGCAGGAAATTATAGACCAGTTAGTCTGACCTTAGTGGTGGGAAAGATGCTGGAGTCTATTATAAAGGATGAAATTACGACACATCTGGATAGCAGTAACAGGATAGGTCAGAGTCAGCATGGATTTATGAAGGGGAAATCATGCTTGACTAATCTTCTGGAATTTTTTGACGATGT
>NC_057733.1:38142530-38159167 GCF_004010195.1 Chiloscyllium plagiosum | reverse complement strand
AACATTAGCAAATTTGCTGATGGTACTAAGCTGGGTGGCAGGGTGAAATGTGATGATGTTAGGAGATTACAGGGTGACCTGGACAGGTTAGGTGAGTGGTCAGATGCATGGCAGATGCAGTTTAATGTGGATAAATGTATGGTTATCCACTTTGGTGGCAAGAACAGGAAGGCAGATTACTACCTCAATGGAATCAAGTTAGGTAAAGGGGCAGTACAGAGAGATCTGGGTGTTCTTGTACATCAGTCAATGAAGGTAAACATGCAGGTACAGCAGGTAGTAAAGAAAGCTAATAGCATGCTGGCCTTCATAACAAGAGGGATTGAGTATAGAAGCAAAGAGGTTCTTCTGCAGCTGTACAGGGCCCTGATAAGACCACACCTGGAATATTGTGTGCAGTTCTGGTCTCCAAATTTGAGGAAAGACATTCTGGCTGTTGAGGGAGTGCAGCGTAGGTTCACAGGTCAATTCCTGGAATGGCGGGACTATCTTATGTTGAAAGATTGGAGTGACTGGGCTTGTATACCCTTGAGTTTAGAAGACAGAGAGGGGATCTGATTGAGACGTATAAGGTTATTAAAGGATTGGACACTTGGAGGCAGGAAACATGTTTCTGCTGATGGGTGAGTCCTGAACCAGAGGACACAGCTTAAAAATACGGGGTAGGCCATTTAGGACAGAGATGAGGAGAAACCTTTTCACCCAGAGAGTGGTGGGTGTGTGGAATGCTCTGCCCCAGAAGACAGTGGAGGCCCAGTCTCTGGATTCGTTTAACAAAGAGTTGGATAGAGCTCTCAAGGATAGTGGAATCAAGGGTTATGGAGATAAGGCAGGAACAGGATACTGATTGAAGATGATCAGCCATGATCATAATGAATGGTGGTGCAGGCTCGAAGGGCAGAATGGCCTACTCCTGCACCTATTGTCTATTGATCCTGAAAAAACATCCTGAGGGATAATGGCTACCCTGATCAGATAATTTCCTGCTTTATATTGTGCAAATACATGAATGGATCTAACTTTGTAATTCATTCTTGGGATGAGGGCATCACTGGCTAGGCCAGCATTTGTTGCCGTTCACTAGTTGCCCAATCTCTCAGCATCTAATTGAAAGTTAAACCAAAGACAAATGTCTCATTCTGATGTGGATTACCCTGATTCCCGAATTGTCCAGTAAAACCGATAGCATCTCAGCATTAGAGGAGTCTTGGGGTTGTAATATTCCTCAACTAAATCTTAATATCTGGTGCCTCAGGGAAAGTTAGGTTCCTAATAACTGAAAAAGCTTCAGGTCCACAAGCTGTCAGGGGAATCACTCGTTGCTTTTCTTCTGCCCTAATGTCACTTGGCTGGAAAAAGTTGCATTGTTTCCCCATACTGGTCCCAGTCTTTGATGGCAGGATCAAATGAGTCAAGCTTCCCAAACCACAGCATTATGCCAGAAATGCTTACCCCAACGGAGAGAAGGCTGTTGCAAGTGAACTTTTTCAGTAGTGTGCCTTTCTCTCATCATCACTGAAATACCTCCACAGAGGCCAGTATCTTGTCACCAAATCACCCTTTATTTACACGAGGAGAGTCCTTAACACAGCTTCGTCAGAGCCAGCTCTCAGAATGAACAGGATGTCTGATACTCCTGTTCTGATCTGTCAGCCAGGGTTCCCTGATTGGACCAGGTTAACAGCCCCAATCAGGGAACTCATATTGCATGTGGCTGACCTCATTACAATCACAACAAAAGTCTTTCCTCCTGAAGTGTTTTTTTTGTTGTTAAGTCAAAAATATGGCAATCAATTCGCACAAGGTCCCATGAACAGCAATGAGGTACTGACCTGATGATCTGTTTTATTGAAGTTGTTTTGGGGGATAAACCACATTAGTATGCCAGGGATAATTCCTTTGCCCTTCTTTGAAATAGTGCCATGGAATTCACTCAGGAGGACCCATGATGCTGTGGTTGAACATCAGATTAATAAAAATGGCACTTGCAACATGCAATATTCCCTCAGTACTGCATTGCAGTGCTTGCCTAGAATGTGCCCTAAACTCTAGCATAGGATTGAAAATGTAATCTTTTGCTTCTGAGATGAGACTGCTACCAATTGAGCTGGAACCGACATGGATTCAGAAGCCCATTTGATGGAAATGAACGTGTTTGCAAGCAACTCAGCAGGATATCATGTATTTGTCTAACAATCTCACATAACACACCTCTGTTGTAATTAAAGGATTGTTTGATCACACAAACTGCTCCAAGCCTAAAACCAAAAACTGGCAGGCTTTCAAAATCCAAATTGTGGAAATTAACACAATAGTTTGCAATTTTTGCTTTTGTTAGTTTCACTAAATGGTATTTACAACACAATAGCAATGAATTCTTCATGAGACAATATACTTAGGCTTATGTTTGTGCAGTGGTTTACAATTCATTATCTCATCTTCTATTAATAATGGAATCAATTTCTCAGTTTTAATAAAGAGTGTATTTTGAACTGTTCTAACACTTCTTACAATTAACCTTTGTACATGAACCAAAATCAATGGAATGCAAATTACAGTATTTCAAGTCACTACTAACCAGATTGTCTGCCTATTAAGTCAAAGAACAAGAATCAAGACAACTGTTAGTATAAAACAAATGGAATATGAAATTACTTTCAATTTCAAATGGAATTTTCAAAGTGAAGATGAGCAAACCAGCAGGAGTGCCACACTATGATGCCATCCTTGGCTTCATATATGTATGACAGGTTTCCCCCACTTTTCAAAAGTTTGCTCTACGCCACTTTGCTCTTAAGAAATTCCTACATTAGCACCTGTTTTCACTAACCAAAAGAAATTCGAAGAGGATTTTCGCTTTTCCGAAAAGAGTTAAAACTTTTTTCATATAAATTAATGTGTCTTTGCTTTATGCCATTTCAGCTTACAAAAAGTTTCATAGGAACACTCTACTTTTGGATAGCGGGGGATACCTGAAACTATTTTCATTGAAAACTGGTTATGCAGATTTACCAGGATGTTGACCAGACTAAAATAGTTAATTGATGAAGCAAGGGTGCATTGAAGTGGCTTGCATTTCCTTGAGTATATAATGGTGAAGGGATGATTTTATGGATAAGTGAAAGGAATTGATAGGAAAGTGAAGTAATATGGATTAAGGGGACTCAACCTTAAAATTAAAACCACACCATTCTAGAAATATGTCAGCAAGCCTATTTTGACACAAATACTGGTGGAAAACTGAAACACTCTTTGCCAAAAAAAACCTCGTGATTCTAAGTAAATTGACCATTAAAAATGGAAATTAATTATTTTTAGGAAGGGATATTATAGCAGTTCGAGCCAAGGTGGTTACATGCTAAGGTAAGATGATTTAATTGAATGCTAGTATGGGTTTGAGTGGCTGAAAGGCCTTCCTCCATTCCTATGCACTACATTGTGCTTTCTGATAACAAGCTATATTTGGAGATGGATTTAAAATGAAATTAAGTAATTTGTTTAGACCATTCAGAAACCATTCCTGTCACTACCTCTGGGACCTCAGTGCAAAACTGTGGTACTTGAGTTGCAAGTAGTGCCACAGATTGGTGAATAACTCACAGGAATTGTTGTGGAATGTTGTACCATGTCAAACGGCTTGCAACTCTTTAAATACAAAATGGAACCTTTTAAATTGCAGACATCTGAACATTCCTCACATGAAACAACTTCAGACTTAAATGATCCTTCCCACTGTATAAGTCACTCAACAGATTGTACAGGACATTGCACAGTTTGGAATATTTTTCGGAATGTTCCGATTTACAGATTATTTATAGCCACATAGTAATTCACTTACAATAGACATTTCTGAACATAGTGCAAAATCTTTTAGAACTGAATGAAGACATTCTTTACAGAGGTCAAACTTCACAAATAGCAGGCATTTGTTTGGGTTTGCCATCACCAATTCTTCAGGTGCATAAAAGACCCTAAAGCCCATTCAAGGTGAACTATCGAATTCCTTTCTTAAAGTTCACTGCAAGTTTCCACGTCTGGACGCTTTTAGCCAGAGTGATTTCACCAGAAAGGTTGTCTTCTAGTCCTGGCAGAATATCGGAACCCTTGGACTCCAAGTAACTGAAAATTGTTTCATTAAGGCTGAAAACAAAACAAAGGGTAAATGCTTACAACTCAAAACTCAATGCAGAATATATTGAAGTACTTTTTCTCACCTATTTCAAGTTCCAATAAACAGGTCCATGACTTTGCTTTTGTTTTAAGTTGATCTTATTGCCAAATTACTTTGATGGGATGTTTTGCAGCTATTTTATTTTTCAATTACACACCTCACATACACTGGCATGCAGGGACTCAGTCTACACCTTTAACACTGGCACATCATCCAGGGACAGAATCCTTTATAAATGGAAGGTGCTGCAGTATTTCTTCCATCAGCTCTAGATAGCTGTTACTGTAGATTGCAGGGTTGTGGGATCCCTGCTGCGTTTCCTCACAGTACTGTATAGTCAAGGGCACGGCCAGGAAAGGGAAAGATAAAGAAAGATGAGAAGGCATGTCATTTTTTTTCTAGACATATGGGCATGTAATGGTCTCATTAAGCTTAATGTAGTGACAATCTAAGACCTCATTCCAACTTCACTGCCATGATATGCCAAGCAGTGAAAACGGGAAACCTGCTTTCTCAATATCTGAGATTCTTCAAAACTTAGTATGTATTTGAGCATAGCTGAGGTAGCAATTTGGAATTGGCACTGTCTCTCTTCAACAATGTGATGATGATGGTGATATTGTCATAGCAAGGAGAGTTAATGTACTGGAGAAATGGCCTCTGATGGGCTGACTGCTGTGCCTTGTCCCTATATCTTTTTATGGTCTTATCCTGTCAGTACCTGAACCTCAATCTTGGAAAACCCCAAGCATTATATACTTTACAAGTGCTTTTGATTTGAAGCATCCAGCAGGAAACTGAAGAGATTCCAGTTGATCACTTGTTTAATACTTAACCTGACCTTACATTCCATGAAAATCAATGGTAAGGGTGCACTGGTCCCTTAGAAAGACAATGACACTTAATTGTGATAAGAACATTGGTGGGGAATTTTTAAGCATGGGGAGTTTGTTGTGCTGCTGCAGCTTTGGGTGTCCGTGAAAATTCTCTTGCTCTTGCCATAGGTATATCGCACGTCATTAGAGTTTGACGATCAAGTTGCTTGGCCACGCAATGGCATACTTCCCACAACCATCAATTTTTAAACTCAGAGATCCTAGCCCAGAAGTAGGGACGCTACCACTGTACCGCAAGATCTTCGAGTCCAGAATAAAATCAGCTAACTCAAATAAAGGATGACCCAGTCTGAACCGGCCGGTTTCCTATGACGATAGGTTAAAATTTACCCTGAATAGTGAAATGCCCCCTTCACCAATCTGCCCAGCTGACTGGTCATCCTCAATGAGCCAATCAAAATTAGTGCCGATTGTACAAACTTTATGAAAGCACCATGCTCTTCCCTCATGCCAGAATTATTCAAACCTGATCTGTTTGGGATCCTAAACCAAGAAGTGCAAACCTTCCTTTCTGGGAACACCTTTATTCCAGTTGCACTATAACTACATGGAGGTCCTGGGTCTCCTTCACCGCCCTCCCTCACCACCAGATCCATGGAGGAAGAACGCCTCATCTTCCGCCTCGGAACACCTCAACCCCAGGGCATCAATGTGGACTTCAACAGTTTCCTCATTTCCCCTTCCCCCACCTCACCCTAGTTCAAAACTTCCAGCTCAGTACTGTCCCCATGACTTGTCCGGACTTGCCCTACCTGCCTATCTCCTTTTCCACTTATCCACTCCACCCTCTCCTCCTTGACCTATCACCTTCATCCCCTCCCCCTCTCACCCATTGTACTCTATGCTACTTTCTCCCCAACCCCTCTAGCTTATCTCTCCACGCATTAGGCCTTTATTCCTGATGAAGGGCTTTTGCCCAAAACGTCGATTTCGCTGCTCCTTGGATGCTGCCTGAACTGCTGTGCTCTTCCAGCACCACTAATCCAGATACTGGTGTATATTACCTCCATTCGGAGGAGAAGTTGTCATCAACATTGCTTTGAGTAGTCTTCAGGACCAGAATCTCATGCAGCTCCCAAAGAAAAGTGTTGATGTTGGTGGATGCAAAAAAGGTCTTCAGCTCTGCTTTCTCTTGAGGAAGTAAGTGTTTCTTGTATGCGTCAGGGATTCTCTCAAATGGGTCCTAATAAAAACAAGAGACAAATTAGTAACACTGTTCCTTTCAATTTACTGAAAACCTGGATGCTGCAAAATTGTGTTTTTAATTCACCAAACTGGATGCTATAATGGCAACTGCAACATTTAAAAGAGAATTTAAGACTGACTTCTTTATCCAGAAATCAACTTCAGAATGTCCTGTATAAGGACAATCTCCAGAGAAATAGAAATCATGCTAAAAGTAAAATGGTCAAGAAGTTAAAGATACAGGATGTATAAATATAGTATTCGCAAGGGAGATCAAAGTGAGTCAAAACATAGCAATTCCCCAATCCAATGGTCCCATTTCTCCAATATACCTTTGAACATATTCAACACTGAACTGAAAACAAATCAGTGATATCATTTCGTGGAGGTGCCATAGCACATGAGCACTCTCGTCAGTATGGATGCAGCAGTGTCAGGCTCAATGACCTTACCGTGACATATCTAAGGAGGAGAGACGGATAAATAAATAGATAGAGATAGACAGATAGAGATATGGCCAAGTGAGAAAGACAGAGATTGTTCTTCTGTCCATCAAAAGGGGCGATGGTCAGTTATCTAAGAGCATGGAGATAATGGATGAAAACCAAGGGACAGAGGACAGAAATAAAATCTCAACAGAAGGGAAGAGCCACACTCAAAAGAATGCTTAGAGTCAATAACCACAACTTGTAAGAGTGAAGCACAGTCAAAATTTAGAACAGGATTGAAGTAACTAATGACTTTCTATCCTGTAAAAGGTCACGATTTAATCTATTAGCCAATTCCCTTTTCTAATCCACGTAACATATTTTGCTTCAGTTTTACTGATATGTTGCTGAACAGGAATACTGGTATGACCAATCTCACCTTCTCTGTGCCCAGCATGACCTCAGATTTCCACGATGATAAGAGCTGCCAGAGGGACAGAGTGTGCTTTAATTTGCATCCTTCAAATGCCTAGTGGGAGAAGTATAAAAACATTGCAGTTAAGATAAGGCAGGTGGAAAATTGACACTCTGACAGGAACCAAATTACTGTGCCCATATGTGGTGTGATTGATAAATAACTGCAGATCTCATGCTCCAGAATCATGTGATCTCAGAACTCAGATTGGCAGCGTATCAGAGTACTTTAACCTTTCTGTGCATTTGTTGATAAATGGCATAATGAAAACAGAGCTATCTGAGTTTATTCTGAGTATCGTTGAGTGCTTTATTTCCTTGGTTACTAGACAGTTGTAGCTGTTTGTATTGCAAAAATAATCAAGTGAAGTGCATTTACCTGTACCGTGTGCAAGCCATTATCCATTAAATTTAGTTTATTCAGCTAAATGGTGTAATTACAGTCACACCTGTGGCTAGTCAGTATTTTCTACTGGGGAAGATGTAGTTGGGTAAAGGTGAACAAGTGGGTATATGTGAAGAGAAAGTACATGGATTAATGAGGTGGGTGTGCACACACAGGACAATTACAAACTAGTGGGCGGCACGGTGGCCCAGTGGTTAGCACTGCTGCCTCACAGCGCCAGAGACCTGGGTTCAATTCCCACCTCAGGTGACTGACTGTGTGGAGTTTGCACGTTCTCCCCGTGTCGGTAAATGTAGGGGTATGGGTGGGTTGCGCTTCGGCGGGTCGGTGTGGACTTGTTGGGCCGAAGGGCCTGTTTCCACACTGTAATGTAATGTAATCTAATCTAATCTAATCCAAATACCAGACAATTATAGCCAGGAAATGAAATAGAATGGAAAAGCTGTAAAAGAAGTGACTGATAAGTATCTCAGAGGTGAAAAGTCAAATATGGTTACTATGCCAGAGAGGAAATGTTTACTTTATGCAAGCACTAATGACGTTTTCCAGATAGTGAGTATGTTTACACAGACCTTGCTGACACAGGCTAACACACGCCAATCCATGCGTAAAGTATCTTTGAGGTAGCAGAGGAGCCTGCTGTCTGGGGATCCTCCTGAAGTAGCAAGGAATCCGACTACAATCTCAATGATATCCAGGGCATCACAAATGTCACTGTAAGATTTCAGCACCATCGTGATTGTATTGCAGACAGAATGTGATAATGTTTCCTTCAGTGGAGAAAATAAAATAAATGTCATTCCCTCAATTTATTTTCATACAAATTGGTAGAACTGTACGTGAACATTGATGCCTTGTTGATACTGGCTAGTACAGGCTGGATTATACTGTTCAAAATGGTGCTGCCAGTGCTGTTGAGGAGCCAATTGGAGGGAGGAAACCACAGGAACAGTAAGAAGAGATAGACTTGCAGTCAGATTTAACTTGGTGACAGGCAAAGGTGGAGGGTAATAACAGAAGGATGACAAAAATGTGTGACTCCAATTGGTTTAGAGTTGCTACATTCCTGAACCAGTTCTTTTAGGTTCCAAACTATTCATACCTCACAGCCCTTCAGAGACCAGATCATTCTACTGTCTAAAATATGCAAGCCTCATTACTTACAGGTCTATGATCAAGACCATAAAATATCTCTTAAAGACAGATAGACCAATGAATACATTGCATTAAATTGCTGTTCTACAGTTTTGCCATTAGTTGGTCAGCCAAGGTTAGCTACACTTAGTGGGAATTATGAGGCATTCTAATACCACTTTAGAAAATGCTGAAACCTTTCACAGATTAGATTTTTTTGACTGGTGTTTATTATTAAAAATGTTAACTCTTCGTATGAAACCAAGATTGTAGAAATGAAATGACAGCACTGAAGCATATCAATGATTGTTCTGTTTGGAGTAGAGACAGCATTATGCTATCTCAGTTCTAATTGAGACAAAATGCAAACATAATTTGTTTGGCTTGTTTACCATCAATTTGGATTTAAGTAGCAAAATAATGCCACAAAAGGTGAAGGCTTCATTTTTGATTAGCAGTCCTGCACTATTTTGGTATATTTGAGTACAAACTTGCTGAAAGCAGGAATCAGACATTGGAAAATGGCCAGAAACAGCATCATAGAGTAATAGAGATGTACAGCATGGAAACAGACCCTTTGTTCCAACTCGTCCATGTTGACCAAACATCCTACCTAACCTCGTCCGATTTGCTAGCACTTGGCTCATATCCCTTAAGGCCCTTCCTATTCATATCCCTATCCAGATCCCTTATAAATGTCACAATTGTACCAGCCTCCACCATTTCCTCTGACAGCTCATTACACATACACACTACCCTCTATGTGAAAGAATTGCCCTTAGGTCCCTTTTATATCTTTCCCCTCTTACCGTAAATCTATGCCCTCTAGTTCTGGACTCACCCACCTCAGGGAAAAGACCTTGTCTATTTACCCTATCCATGCCCCTCATGATTTTATAAACCTCTATAAGGTCACCCCTCAGCCTCTGACCCTCCTGCGAAAACAGCCCCAGCCTATTCAACCTCTCCCTATAGCTCAAACCATCCAATCCTGGCCGCATCCTTGTAAATCTTTTCTGAACCCTTTCAAGTTTCACAACATCTTTCCGATAGGAAAGAGACCAGAATTGCACGCAATATTTCAAAAGTGGCCTAACCAATGTCCTGTACAGCCGCATACTTAGAGGAATGACCAGAATTTCAAATTTAAAAAAAAATCAGTTGACCATTTTGAGGCATCTAGGTTATCTTGCTGCTAATCCTGCCCTTACAATAATGTCCAAAATTGTTGTAGTCCTCCCCTTTAGGTCTTCTGCTGTAATCCTGTGAACGTAGATGACTGTTCATTTTGTGCCTCATTCTGCCTCTGTATTTCCAGAAATACTGCTGAGCTGCTTGATGGCACTCAGAATGTGTTGACAGCTAAATATAATTGAGCCTCTCGCTACGCTGCAGAAGAGAAAACCAGTAATGAAGATAATAAAACTTGGAAATGAACGCACTGGTTGTACTGGAACACTGTTCTGAGGTATACAAGACCAGTCTGACCAATTGCATCATCCACAAATTTTATTTGTCTTTCTTTCTGGGAAGGGATCTCTGGTGACCATGATGTTTGCTTTAGCCATCAGACACATTCTCAGCAGCGTGATCAATATTTGTCAGTAATTGTTGGCTTTTTATAATGTAATCTTCTAATTGAACATTTACTGTATCTTGTTCAGGAATGGGTTAAGATGCTGTATTTTTGCCTGCCACCAGCAAATGTTTGCTCAGTTGGATTCAGCCATTAAATGAGACACTGTCTATGATAGCGGGTAACTTCACTTTGGACAGAACCTACTTGTCCAGGCCTACCATAAAACACAAATATTGAAAAGAATGGATCTGACAGTAAATTATGTCCTGCCAATTTTAAATCCAGACTGCAGAATTTGTTCTGCCCAAGGAAATTACTTACTTGAGATATCTTTGCTTTTAGCTCTGTGAAGATGCTTGAATAATCTCTTTCATGTCTTCCAACAAATTTGGGAATTTTCTGTTTAAAAAAAAGTAAATGTGAATTGGTTCTGTCATTCTAAAGTTAGACCAGTTTTCAAAAAAATATACTTACAGAGTCAACTATGAATGGTTTTCCTTTCAGGAACACGCGTATCAACTGCCGTTCAATATTTTTAATATCAAATTCTGGTAATGTCTCATGTCCTTTCTCCAGGAAGTACTGGCAGTTTGATAAAACAAGTGGGATGAAATCTTTATCAGGGTCACAGTGAATTAACTGTGAATCTGATACCTCTTCTGGATTGACGAATGACCTGCCAGAAAAAAATGGATATATTGTATAAATTATACACAATTATGTGAAGTAATCTCACTCTGAAATGGGAAATGGAAAGAGGAAACTATAATTGGAAACACAGTAACAATGGAACTTCATTTACTGAATCACACTATTTGAGAAACATTAGGAAGAATCACGTTTAATCTTGATCAAGTAGATTCACTAACTGGGTGTCACTCAGGAAAATCAATCCAAGAATTTGCTTACTTTTTAATATCACTCATGGCTCCAAGGAGATCATTTTGAATCTCAATGAGAAACTTGTTGAGTTCAATGGCACAAAGGCCTGGACCTTGTGGTTGAGGCAACAAAATTTCAATGGGACTTTCAAATGTTAAATCTTTCTGGCATAGCTCTTGTGGGATTTTCGGATCTGGAAAACAAAATATTGAAAATATAACTAGAACAGAGATACGCAATTTTGCATGTTGCTGAGTTTGCTAAACCCTTTTGGTGCTCTGCAGGCAACATGATAGCCTACCACAATTGTATGGAAGCAGCTAGGAGAGGACCAGCAAGCATAGTTTTTAACTCAGTTAAAAGCAATTGTGAGTAGCAATTTCAAATATACTAACCTATGAGACAAATTGTTGTTTTGTACAATGAGTATGAAAGAAATTGTTTAAAAAATTGAATGGACTGATTCCTACCTCAACAAGAAGTTGGTTTGGATTTGGCAGCAAGATAGAAAGGAGGAAGCTTAATGCATTTGACTCAATATGGTTGTGTGGTAAAATGATTTTTCATAACAAACACGCAGGTCTCAAAGTCTAAATATTCTAACTTTTAAGTGGTTGGCACGTTCACAGAACCAAAAGGTTTACTATAAATTTGATACCAAAAAAAGTTCTCCTTCATCTAACTGCACTGCTTGGTCTTCCACAGGACCTCAGTTTAGACTAGTAGAAGACAGACTTCTACACTATGATGGTTTTAATAGCTGGATGTTCATTCCTGCTCTACAGAATGGATATATATCAATTTGTCTTACTGTATGCCAAGCCATACTCACTTTCTCATTTACTTCAGCCAAAAGTTGTGTTTTGGAAAAGCCCTACTGTCAGAAAATCATCAATATGATATTATGTGACACAGATGCACAAAAACACAGATTTCAGGAAAAGCTTCCCTTCAGTCAGAGACTGAGGAGAGCCTGTACAGTTCTGGAGTCTCTAATCACACTGGCAATCAGAAGACTGTTGTGAAAAGTGTTAGAAACTGTCAAAGAAGAATGGGGTCACTAAATAACATTACTCCATCAGGAAAATTGATCCAGTACTGGATACTACAGTTCGAATATACTCACTGTTTTTTGCCAATAACAAACACAGCTGATTCCAAAGCTGTAAAAAAATCTTGATTCTTTTTTCAAAGCTTTGCTTTTGGCCCTGTTGCTCTAGAACCAAAAAAAATGAAACAAGAATAAAGCAAGTGTCTATAAACAGAACACAAATACCACTGTCATACATCTATATTTAATTAACCTACACTTATATTCTGGGCCTTTCCTTAATTCCCATTCCTTTTATTGTCCAATAGACAGCCAAGATATAGACTAGAACAAGCAGAAAATTATTTGATCAAAGAATTTGAAACACTATATAGTTTACTGTTGTGCATTTCCACTGTATTCACAGTAAATGAGCTCCATACAACTGAACACTTCTTACATTAAGAATAGCATCTTACCTGGAGCCATTTGCTGAAGGAACTGAGAAATGGTCTTTGATTTCATATCTGAGGCACTTTGGAAAGTCCTGATTAATTCATATTGCAGTCCAAGAAGATCGGGTAAATTCTTCAGCATCTTTATATAATTTGCCTAAAAGATACATTGGGATGGATGTCATTTTGTAAGGTAACCAAGTTAAGACATTGGTCATGAATCACTAAGTTTCCAGTAATCTTAAAGTTTGTGTCTCTTTAACAGTTAGTTAAACCATTAAATAATTGCAAACAAATTAATTAAAAAAGAGCAACGTGTTAAATATTCCACTATTTTTTAGAAATATGTAGACTTTTAAGTGAACGACTCATGAGATTTTAAACAGCTCCAGGTTGATATTACGTGGATTTAATGAAAATCAAAGAAATGTATGTGTGGACAACAATTCAGGGAGAAATTAGACAGAAAAATGTTACTTTGTCAGCACACACAATTAATCACTTTTTAAACCTTCGAGTTCCCAATTTGAGGACCCCTCAAAAAAACACATGACTTACTGGTTGCAGTCATCAAGACCCAGATGCGTAGATGTTTATCGGGGAGCGAAGGTGGGAAGGACAAAAGAATCTATTGTTTGGCACGGAGACATAGACATTAGCTTTAACAATTCCTGCAAGGCACTAACTGGACAGGGGCAGTTTGCATGGGAGGGGGCCCTTACCCATCCAATTCTTGCCTGATCTGCATCTGCTCTGAGTCAGCAGGGACCTTTCTAAAATAGGCTCTGGAAACAGAACTAGCCCTTTTGAAGAGGGAAGCAGTGTGGCTTCTCCACCAAGCCAAAGGTGTTGAGATCGGAATGCAGGGTCAACATAATTGTTTATGGTCATTTTAACAGTTTCCCTAGAGGAGCAAATATAGGGGTAAAGCCTGGGGTATGAGATGCTTCAAAAGGAGGTCTTGGACCTCCGCACTGCCCCAGACCGTGAGTGTTCCATTTGCAATTCATTGTAGGTTTCTTGTGCTGAAGACTGCTATTCTTGATCTGCAGCCACAGAGGTTGTCAAATATGTTCATGAGGGTCTGCAATTAAAAGTCTTCAAACCCTTCTACAACCACTTCCAGATGAACCAACCACTTGTGAAGCTATCTTCTCAACAGGAATGATAAGTGATCCCATCATGTCACAGTGCCTTCTAAAAAAATGTGAAAGTAACGATGCTATAGTTGTATCAGACCAAAGGGATGCTCTCCCTTTAGAGAAAGAGAGACAATTTGTGGTGGTTTAACCTGAGAGTTGCGACCTCACCATTAGGTGAGGAGAGAGGTTGAACAGGAACATCCTACATGGCCACCTCTGCTGGGGCAGGATTTGAACCCACACTGATGGTGTTACTCTGCATCATAAAGTATCCAGCCAACTGAATATAGTTTGCTTAAACAGCAGCCCAACGAGCAGGTAGGAGTGACAAGCTTAAACCATAAAATGTCTGGAATGTTAGGACAACAATAATATCAAAGGCATTTTGACACCCTTACATATGCTTATTACTTTTTTATATGACATTTATTGACTTGTATATCTTGAAACCATAATAAAATTTTCTGTGTCTAAGTCACTATATAAGCAGAAGGATAATTGTTCTCTCTCATTGTTTTCTCTCTAAAGTTCTTCTCTGACAAAGATGGAAAATCCAATTGCAAAAAAGGGTCATTTTCACTGTCTCCTTCTTTGTGCTTCTTTGCCAAGTTTATTAACTTAAAAGCTGAATGACAGCAGCAGGCATGTCTAGATTCAGTCTATAATCTCTGCCCAGTTAACTAATGTCAGCCAGGAAGTATTAAGGGAATGGAGCTGCTTTTAGAAAATTATGTTTAACTTAGAATGTCAACTGCAATGGACATGAAAAGATCTGATGCGAAATATACATACAGCTTACAGGGAATGGAATCAAACCAAGTAGTGGAATGAAAGTTGCAGTGCACACCTCTGGAAATGGCCATGGCTAGTGCTGGAAAGTCATTGCGAAAGCAAATAGGATTATAAAAAATATGTATAAGCTGTATGTACAGCAAAAGTCAACACAAAGCAAAGCTTATCAATTTGTCCTTCAGCTTCACCCTTACACAATACAAAATGCTGAGCCTTTGGAAAGTGTCTCGGGATTAATTTACAGTCTAAAAGATTTCATTTATTCAGACAGACTAGACATTTAAAAAAATGGTGTCTCAATGCAAGTTTCATTCAGGTTCACAAAATTATGAAGAGCCTGGGCTATGTTAAAATGTTGAACAATTATTTCAAATGGGTAGATTTGTGAAGCGCAGGGGATAGGCTTCAGATTACAGAAAGTCGGAATTGATTTGAATATAAGAGGACTCTCCTTTTGGCGGAGAAAAATAGGTACGTGGTTCACGTTGCTAGATTTTCTGGTGAGAACTGACTCACCATATTCCTTTAAGAGCTATACCTACTGTTTTGGTTGCAGTAAATGTTTTAATAGTCTGGTGATCTTCCATTCTTACTGGGAACATTCCTCTCATGATTACATCAAAGAACTTGGTTATGGGTGGCATTTTACGTTAAGAGCTAATCCACTACTTAAGCATAACTTAAAATAAAAACACAAAATACCTTTTGAAGAAATTTCCACAGTATAGGTGTTGCTTTCTTTCCCCCCTTTTGCTCCACAACCCGAGTAAAGTTCTCTACACATACTCGACGATCATATTTCCAAGCAGAGGAACAGTTTAAAACATCATCAGAGGTGATAAAATCTGATGGGTCTCCAAACAGCATTTTAACAACAGGACTCCCACCAATTCTCTCATCAGAACTGATCTGCTTGCCCACATGCAACAACGTTTCATCAAGATTCTGTGAATTACAAAGAGAGAGAAAAATATCCTAGTTTACTACCTTCATAGCCTAATGTTCATCAGCAAGTCAAGTGCATTTATGCTGGAACACAGTTTAACTGCTACTTAATGTTTAGTGACCAGGTTTCATTTAAACTCCCAAATCTCAAAAACTCAATCTCACATTGTCAGATCAATGTACATAGACTAAAAATAACAATTCAATTTATTAAAAATGAGATTACATACAGAAGCAGTAAAGTGCAACAAGAAACTAAAACTATAAACAAAGCATCATCTGTGATCAAGAATTTAATGTTCTTCTCCAAAGCTTTGACTGAGCAGGTGCAATATTCCTAGATAACCATATAGACCCTGAGCTTTATTCAGAAATAAAGTTGAACAGATGGGATGATTTATGCCATAGGAAGGGTAATTATATCACAGATGTTACTGTTGAGACAATAACTGTTTTTAGTGGATCAAACATCGGGGATAAAGGGGATAAAATTTAGCCTTTGCCTCTTGACAGTTAATTAGTTTAAATTAATGTTACTGGTATCAGGTAGGTTCTATAAAAGATAGGCAATCCACTCACCCAGTTTACTGTGTGAGGCATGAAGCTGAAAGTCGCTTCCAATTAATTTATAGCTTTGTTAATGTGAATCAATTTCAGCTAAAGGCACACTTCATCTCAAAAACACTAAAAAGTAGGAAGCTATATTTGTTAGGTAAGGCAGATGAACTTAGACCTTAGACTAGTACATATAACTATGATGCTAAAAGTTGAAGTTCTAAATTGGAGAAAGGCCAATTTTGACGGTATTAGGCAAGAACTTTCGAAAGCTGATTGGAGGCAGATGTTCGCAGGTAAAGGGATGGCTGGAAAATGAGAAGTCTTCAGAAATGAGATAACAAGAATCCAGAGAAATTATATTCCTATCAGGGTGAAAGGGAAGGCTGGTAAGTATAGGGAATGCTGGATGACTAAAGAAATTGAGGGTTTGGTTAAGAAAAAGAAGGAAGCATATGTCAGGTATAGACAGGATAGATCGAGTGAATTCTTAGAAGAGTATAAAGAAAGTAGGAGTATACTTAAGAGGGAAATCAGGAGGGCAAAACGGGGACATGAGATAG
>NC_057733.1:38013921-38139066 GCF_004010195.1 Chiloscyllium plagiosum | reverse complement strand
GTACAATTGCAACATTTAAGAGGCATTTGGATGGGTATATGAATAGGAAGGGTTTCGAGGGAAATGGGCCGGGTGCTGGCAGATGGGACTAGATTGGGTTGGGATATTTGGTCGGCATGGACGGGTTGGACCGAAGGGTCTGTTTCCATGCTGTACACCTCTATGACTCTATGTCATTACAGAGACTTGATTGAGAGAGGGACAGCATAATATTGCAGGATTTAGATGTTTCAGATGAGATAGAGAGGGATGTGTAAGAGCTGTGGGAGTTACTGATAAGGAAGAATATCACAGCTGTACTGAGAGAGGCCATCTCGGACAGCTCATCCACTGAGATCATATGGGTGGAGTTCAGGAATAGGAAGGGTGCAGTCCTTTGATGAGGTTGTATGACAGACTGCCCAATGAGTGACAGAGGAACAGGTATGTGGACAGATTATGGGAAAATGTAAAAATAACAGGGTTGTTGTGGTGGGTGATTTTAACTTCTCCATATTGACTCAGACTTCCATAGTGCCAGGAGCTTGGATGGGGGTAATTTGTTAGGAGGGTTCCTTGCAGCAATATGTAAGGGGCCATATGAGACCTGGTACTGGGAAATAAGCCTGGTCCAAATTTCAGTGGGGGACCATTATTATTCCATTAGTTTGAAGTTACTTTTGGATAAGCGTAAGAGTAGTCCCTGGGTGAAAGTACTAAATTGGGGAACTATAAAAATATTAAACAGGAACTGGGGAATGTAGATTGAAAGTAAATCCATATCTGTCATGTGGGAATCTTCTAAAGTTGATTAGATTTCAGGACCAACATGTTCTTGTGAAAATGCAGAATAAGGATGACAAGATTCAGGAACCCAAGATGACAAGGGAAATTGTGAGCTTCACCAAAAAGAAAAAGGAGACATATGGCAGGTTTTGGAAACTGAAGACAGACAGAGTCCTCAAAGAATGTAAAGAAAGCAGGAAGGAAGTGGAAGGCAACATTTAACAGGTATCTTGACAGATACATGAATAGGCAGGGAATATCAGGATATGGAGGGGCAAACAGTTTTTAGTTTAGAAAGGCATCATGTGTCAGAGAAGATTTGGTGGGTTGAAGGGCCTGTTCATGTGCTGTTTCTTTGTTCCTTGTACATTTATTTACTACCTTTCGTGTTCTAAGGACATCCCAGAACTTTGTGCCCATGAGGTAACTTTTGAAGGATATGCATTGCTGTATTAAAGGCAAAACCAATTTACCCACAAAAGGTCCCAAACTATCAATGGTTTAAATGATGGGATATCCATGTTAGTCATGTTAAATGAAAGATAAATATTGACCAAGAATAAGATTCAAATTTGTTTTCCAAGGGATCTTTCATGTTGAGTTAAAATGTACACAGGCCCTCTGTTTAGTGTAGTCTCTAGAAACAAACATTCCCAAGGTGAGGCTATAGCCCAGATTATGTGGTCATAACTCTATAATTCATCTTGAATCCAGAACCCTATGCACTCAGAAGCAAGTTCCTCAGAAAGTGATTCCTTCAAAAGTGCAACAATCTGAAGCCTTTTTGGAATAAGTAGCTCTACAATCAAAAAGCTCTTCATATGGTTCCTCTCCAATTATGCATTCATCCTAATCTCACTTTCTGCATGTTTCTCATTGTCTTCTCACAGGTATTTATTCTTGCTTTGAAGCTCTCTATCACGTCTTCTGGCATTATGAGGTGCCTTGTCAGATTGATATTCCTAACCGCACTTCCATTTAATGAAATAGTTCTGAAGTTCTCATGATGAAAATAGTATTGTAATGAAGAACACATTTCCTACACTTCAGCTTCCATCAAGAAGCACCTCATACAATAATTTACCAACCTGCAACAATGGAGAAATAACAACCTCGATGAACTGATTCTCCCATGCATTTCTCTCTGTCTTTGATGACAGCTGTTCGTTCCATCCTTTTTTGTGCACTGGGCAGAAAAGAAAACAAATCAGTACAAAGTACTTTTAGTCTATACATTTCATATTAACCAATAATATGCACCCCCAACAAATCTTTCTTAATGACTTTTGGGGAACAGTTGTCTTTATACATTAAAATATAAGTTAGTTTCTAAGTTGTTAATTTTTAAAAAACGTACATATTATGATTCTAGGTAAATTAAACTGCAGACTTCGAAGGTGCATGCAATATATACCCGACAGGCTGAATTATGATTGACATGAATGTCCTCAAAGTGAATTCTGCCAGTGCATGGAATTATAAAAAGATGTATTTTTTTGAGTTGCACGCAATGGTATAAACAAAGTAACATATTGCCATATGCAGTGTGTCCATGTAAATCTGCTTGAATCAGGTAAAGCAAATGGATGGCACGGTGGCTCAATGGTTAGTACTGTCACCACAGTGTCAGGGACTGGGGTTCAATCCCAGCCTTGGGTGACTGTCTGTGTGGAGTTTGCACGTTCTTCCTGAGTCAGTATGGGTTTCCTCTGGGTGCTCCAGTTTCCTCCCATAGCCCAAAGGTATGCAGTTTAGGTGGATTGGCTGTGCTAGACTTCCCATAGCATCCAGGGATGTGTGGATTATGTGGGTTAGCCATGTGATAGGGTTTGGATGGGATGCTCTTTAGAGGGTCAGCGCAGACTCAATGGGCCAAATGGCATGCACATCTTTGCACTGTGGGAGGAAACTGGAGCACCCAAAGGAAATTCACACAGACGCAGAGAGAATGTGCAAACTCCACTGGCCTGCTTCCAAAAATGTAGGATTCTATGATAATGCAAGATAAATGTGGGTTAAAATGGGTGAGGGTGGCAAAAGATGAATTTCTCAATGATGTGCTGCAACTTCACATAATAAAATCCAAGTTATACTGAGGGTAGTGAGGTGAACAGTACTGTACTCTTGGTCAAAACGTCCCATCAGGGTACCATCCTCTGCTTGTGGATTGACAGACTCCTCCCCCCTCAACCGCCGTTCCCCCCCCGCCCAACCAGCAAATCACTCCCAACATCAAAGGTGTGTATATCACAGACTGACACTAGATTTACAAATTTAGTTGGATTTAAACGTTGCTCTACTGGAGTGGTGTTTACATACTATTTTTATTCAAACTGACTTAAACCTTTGACAAGAATACCCTACCAATACCTTTAATGTGATTCATAAGTTTATGAATAACCAGGTGGATGCAGGTAGCTGTATCATCATTGTTCTTCCCCAGTGACTTTCCAAGCTGCGTTAGGTCGGTTTCTAGATGCTGCCACAGGAACTCTGAGACATTTGGTACCTGTGGCTTAATCATTTCTTGCATAATCTGAAGAAATGAATGGACAGGATTTTTGCGTTTTCAACTGTATAGAAAATGCATTCCAAGAAGGCAAGTCTCTGCAACTGTCCACCTTGTTTAAAGAAGAGACTCTATCACATCAGTCCATAACTTCAAATAAGAAGGTTATTTCAACTCTCCTGCCACACTAGCTGCATTTCAAATGACAGATTACTACCCTGACACATCTACTTTCTGTGGCGGCTGCACAAATGAATTTATTACAGATAAAAGATTAGAAAATATTGACTGGGAATTATACTAAGCAATGGTAATATTTCATATTGATGTGAAAATCCATTGTTTACTATTTCAATAGAAGCACTTAGAGGCATAAAGTCAGAGAGATGTACAGCACAGAAACAGACCTTCGGTCCAACTTGTCTGTGCTGATCAGATATCCTAACCTAACCTAGTCCCATTTGCCAGCAGTTGGCCCATATCCCTCTTAAACCCTTCCTATTCATATACCTATCTGGTGCCTTTTAAATGCTGTAATTGTACCAGCCTCCACCACATCCTTTGGCTAATTATTCCATACACACACTACCCTCTGCATGAAAACATTGCCCTTAGGTCTCTTTTATATTTTTCCACTCTCACCCTAAACCAATGTCCTCTAGTTCTGGACTCCCCCACCCCAGGGAAAAGACCTTGTCTATTTACCCTATCCATGCCCCTCATGATTTTATAAACCTCTATAAGGTCACCCCTCAGCCTCTGACACTCCACGGAAAACAGTCCCAACCTATTCAACCTCTCCCGATAGCTCAAATCCTCCAACCCAGGCAACATCTTTGTAAATCTTTTCTGAACCCTTTCAAGTTTCATGACATCCTTCCGATAGGAAGGGGACCAGAGTTGCACACAAATTCCAAAAGTGGCCTAACCAATGTCCTGTACAGCCACAACATGACCTCCCAACTCCTATACTCCCCATACCATTTATTTTAAAAGAACTGAAAACAAAGTTTTTTGGAATTTTTTGAGGATGTAATTCTGAAGATGGACAAGGGAGATCCAGTGGATGTAGTATACCTGTCAGAAAGCCTTTGATAAAGTCCCACATAGGAGGTTAGTGAGCACAATTAGGGCACATGGTATTAGGAGCAAAATACTGACATGGATTGAAAATTGGTTGGCTGACAGGAAACAAAGAGTAGTGATAAAATGCTCCCTTTCGGAATGGCAGGCGGTGACCAGTGGTGTGCCGCGGCGATCAGTGCTGGGACCGCAGCTTTTTACAATGTACATTAATGATATAGATGAAGATATTAAAAGTAATATTAGCACATTTGCTGATGATACAAAGCTGGGTGGCAGGGTGAAATGGGAGGAGGATGTTAGGAGAATACAGAGTGACCTGGACAGGCTGGGTTAGTGGACAGATGCATGGCAGATGCAGTTTAATGTGGATAAATGTATGGTTTTCCACTTTGGTGGCAAGAACAGGAAGGCAGATTACTACCTAAATGGAGTCAAGTTAGGTAAAGGGGCAGTACAACGAGATCTAGGTGTTCTTGTACATCAGTCAATGAAAGCAAGCATGCAGGTACAGCAGGTAGTGAAGAAAGCTAATAGCATGCTGGCCTTCATAACAAGAGGGATTGAGTATAGAAGCAAAGAGGTTCTTCTGTAGCTGTACAGGGCCCTGGTGAGACCACACCTGGAGTATTATGTGCAGTTCTGGTCTCCAAATTTGAGGAAAGACATTCTGGCTATTGAGGGAGTGCAGCGTAGGTACACGAGGTCAATTCCTGGAATGGCGGGACTACCTTACACTGAAAGACTGGAACGACTGGGCTTCTATACCCTTGAATTTAGAAGACTGAGAGGGGATCTGATTGAGACATATAAGATTATTAAAGGATTGAACACTCTGGAGGCAGGAAACATGTTTCCGCTGATGGGTGAGTGCCGAACCAGAGGACACAGCTTAAAAATAAGGGGTAGACCATTTAGGACAGAGATGAGGAGAAACCTCTTCACCCAGAGAGTGGTGGGTGTATGGAATGCTCTACCCCAGAAGGCTGTGAAGGCCAAGTCTCTGGATACTTTCAAGAAAGAGTTGAATAGAGCTCTTACGGATAGTGGAATCAAGGGTTATGGGGATAAGGCAGGAACAGGATACTGATTGAGGATGATCAGCCATGATCATAATGAATGGTGGTGCAGGCTCGAAGGGCAGAATGGCCTACTCCTGTACCTATTGTCTCTTATCTATTGTCTATAAAACCAAGAGTTTAGACAAAGCTTCACTCGTTTGGGAGGCACAGGTGGCTCAGTGGTTACCACTGCTGTTTCACAGTGCCAGGGACCCAGGTTTGATTCTCAGGTCACCTGTGCGAAGATGCACACTCTCCCCGTGTCTGCGTGGGTTTCCTCCCACAATCCAAAGATGTGCAGGTTAGGTGAATCGGCCCCGCTAAATTGCCCATAGTGTTCAGGGATGTGTAGGTTAGGCGCATTAGTTGGGGGTAAATGAGAAATGGTTCAGGGTGGGATACTCTTTGATGGTTCAGTGTGGACTTGGTGGGCCGAAACGCTTGTTTCCACACTGTAGGGATTTTATCAATGAATATTAATTGGTCTCACATGACATTGAATTCAGACGGTTAAAGATCAGGGACTGTTATCATTTGAAGTGAGGTGACAGCAGAGGCAATATGTATATTGCTTTATGTTGTTGTAAACTTGCCAAATCATAATTACATTCTCCTGCCATTGATGGTACTGCAGCGCCTCTTTGAGAGGAATTGTGTCATTACAAAGTGACACATTTCAGGCAATTTTCGTCATAAATGTGAATTAGAACAGCAACTGCACAGATACGTAATTTTTAATATAGTCTACACTATAAATGCAAGACTTTCTTTTAGATCTTAAAATGCTGTTATTACACCATAAAACCTTCCAAACCCACAACTTCTTCCACCTAGAAGGAAAAGGGCAGCAAAAACATGGAAACACCATCACCTGCAAGTTTCCCTTCAAGCTACTCACCATCCCAACTTGGAAACATATTGCACTTCTTTTCCTGTTACTGAGTAAAATCCTAGAACTCCCTGGCAAACAATGCTGTGGGTCTACCTACACGACATGGGCAGCAGCAGGTCACACCAACTTTCTTAAGGTCAATTAGGACTGGACAATAAAATACTGGCCCAATCCAGGAGCACACACATCAGTGAATGAAATATAAAGTAAAAAAAATCAGGCTTATATAACTTTATTAAAAGAGAGTCAGTTACCTGACGATGGTGAAATGTGCCGAGCATCATTGATACATGTGTCAGTGTCCGCAATAACAGGAAAACAACAGGAGTCATCTGTCGATCAGGTACAACAACTTGACTTCTCCTTGAGGCACTTCCCAAGACATGACCAGTTTTAGTTTGATCTATGTGACTACAAAAGAACCACAGATCAATTGAGCCTTGAGATTCCTGAAGGTCTGTTCTGTTACAGGAAGTGACCAAAACTGAATTCACCGACTTCCTATACTGACCAACTTTTATTTGCTATGTGTGGTCAGTTCAGACTCAAAACCATTTGAGTCTGCTGGCCTGGTATTGCTGCTTTTAACAGTCAGTATTATCATCCAGTTGTGTTTTATTGTGCCACAGAAATGATCAAATTATCCTTTCCTTCAAAAGCATATCGCAAAATAAGGTCAGTGTTGTTCACTGTTGCTGAGTCAAACTCCTGGAACTCCCTGCCTAACGGCATTGTGGGTTTACTTACAGCACACTGTCTGCATTGGTTCAATAAGGCAGCTGATCACCATCTTCTCAAAGGCAGCTAGGGATGGGCAATAAATGCTGGGCTGCATCCATGAATCCCACAGCACATAAATGTATAAAAAGGTATTGGCATGTTCAGTGAGGTGGTCATACTGCAGGTAAAGATTGCACAGGTAGAAAGAGAATGGGTGACCCCCAGAGTGAAAGCATTAGGCATGTCATTCAAGAGGAGTCACTTGGCTTATCTCTCTCTCTCTAACAGATTTTCTGTTTAGGACATTGCTGACTGAGATGGTTTCTGGGGGAATGATATGAGAGCCAAGTCTGTGGCACTAGGAATGGTTCAGATGTGCAGTGGTAGTTGAGAAGTAGGGGTGAGTGCTGTAGTGACAGGGAATATGCAGCATATTCTGATATTCTGGAGGGGGACAGAGAGCAAACAAGGGTCATGGTCCATGGCAGTATTAATGAGGTCCTGCAAACAGAATACAGAGGAACTTCAATTATCCAATATTCGATTATCTGAATATCTGATTATCCGGCAAAATCACAAAGTCCCGATGCTTGGATAAACTGTGTTATCCAGCATTTGATTATCCGGAATTTGATTAACTGAAAGAAATACTCCCTGCCTGTGTCTTTCAGATAATTGAGGTTCCTCTGTTTAGGGAGCTAGAAAATAAATTAAAAAGCAGCACTTGAAGAGGCGGTGATCCCAGGATGCCATAATCTTGAGGCATTGGGACTGATTCTGGCGATCATGGGAGATGTACAAGCTGGACAGATTGTATACTAGCAGGATTCTTATTGGAGCATTTGCTAGTTCCATGGGGGTGCTCGAGTTTAAACTAGAGTGGTAGGGGAATAGGAACCTTTGCTGGGAGACAGGAGTGAAGGACATGGAATAGGGGATTGACTGTGATGAAGTGGAATTTCTTTACTCTGAAGGAGGTGAACCTGTAAAATTCTCTACCACAGAAGGCTGCAGAGTCAAGTCAATGAATATTCTTAAGAAATAAATAGATAGATTTCTAGAAGCCAAAGGGATCAGATAGAATGGGGAAAGAGTGGGGGTCTGGCACTGAGACAGATGATCAGTCATGGACACACTGAATAGCGGAATGGGCTCACTGGGCCAAGTGTCCTACTTCTTATGTTCTGAATTTTTAAAAGAGAAATATACATACTGTTGTGAAACAGTAAATCCAGGAACAGCACTGTGATGTTGTCCACCAACCACACTACCACAATGAGAGCAACGAGCAGTTTGTGTTGGTTTTCCACACTGTCAATAAAAGAATTGTTTAGTTAGTTTATCAGCTTGAATCTCTCATTGCCAAGTGCAGGGAAGCTGCCTCACTGATTGACTTGCATACACCAGCACAAAGCTTCAGCTCCAGGACATCCAAGCCAGAATCAATCAAACCGAAGAAACATCCAAATGGTCAATCGCCATCTCTGATAGAAGGAAACATTTGGTAATACAGAGACATAGTCAATGATTAGTATTTAGCCATGAATGGCAAAGGAAGGATAAAAGTGCTTGGGAAAGGTGACAGCGTGAGTTGTAAATGTTTAAATGGATGTGACATAACATCATAGTCACAGGCCCAGATTTATGCTGAATTGGGCCAATCTAGAGACATTTAAATGGTGTAGAGAAGACTGGATTACTGGATTCTCACCTCTTTTCCATTTCTGACAATTTGGGCCTGCACAGATAGCCAACCCACATGGAGATGGCACTACTAACATTTCAAAAATATTAAATAATCAAGGAGGTGAAGTGAAAGGAAGAGCAAGAAATCAATAGAATAGCTATCACGAAAGAAAAAGTATGAGGAAAATTAATGGGGCTAAATGCATTTTGGCAGGAAGAATGGAAGACCTGAGGGTATTATCTCAGAGTAAGGAATCACCCACTTAAGACAGAGAGAGATGAGGAGGAATTTCTTCTCTCAAAGGATAGTGAATCTGTGGAATTCTACATCAGAACATGCTGTTGAGGCTGGTTTACTACATATATTCAAGGTAGAGATAGACAGATTTTTAATCAGAATGGGAATCGAGGCAATTGGGTAAATTGCAGGAAATTGAAGTTGAGGATTATCAAATCAATCATGATCTCAAAGAACAGCATAGCAGACTTGATGGACCAAGTGGCCTACTACTGCTTCTCCTTATGATCTTATGCAGCACTCCCACTCTTGCCAGCTTCATTGCAGGGATAGGCATTTCAAATTTTCCTGCAATTCTGAGGATTCATGAACCATGGGGGAGCCCTGGTACCAAGTTATCAATGAGGAAAATGACCAGTAAACACTCCCATTCACACTTCATGCACTACATTGGCACTGTATGAGTTCAGACATTCATAGTAATCAATTTCACAAGCTTTTATCCACTTCAGACCTCTCAATCTTCTGTATGTAATCACACAGCGCAGCAAACTCCCACAAATAGCAATGTGATATCAAGCCTGTTGCTTTGTTTTGTGGTGTTGATTGAGGAATTAATGTTGGCCAGGATTTCAGCATTTATTCCCTGTTCATCTTCAAAAATAACGTCATGGCATCTTTTACTGCTATCTAAACAGGCAACTGGGGCCTCAGGTTAACATCTCAGCACAGTGCACCTGACACTGCCATGGTCCCTTGGTGCTGCACAATGAGAAAGTGCCAGACCAGTGGATCATTCTCTGATAGAATGGTGGTGTTTGGTAAAACATTTACATGTACTTTCAGCTCCACTTTATTTCAGTTTTTCATGACCAAGGAGAAGCTGTAAAGCAGGCAGATAGACAGGAGTACGATGGCATGGTGGCTCAGTGGTGAGCATTGCTGCCTCACACTGCCAGGGAGCCAGGTTCGATTCCAGCCTTGGGTGATTGTGTGGAGTTTGCACGTTCTCCCCATGTCTGCGTGGGTTTCCGCCAAGTGCTCTGGTTTCCTCCCTCAATCCAAAGACTTACAGGTTACGTGGATTGGTAATAGTCCATGCAGCGTTGCTGGGTCTGGGTGGGATGCCCTTAGGAAGGTTGGTGCAGATTTGATGGGCTGAACAGTCTCTTTCTGTACTGTAAGGATACTATGAGTGAGTTACGTGGGGAAATGCAGGGACAAGCTGACTCTTAGTTAATGGATTAGCATTGCAGCACAGTAGAAGAAGAGTGAGTTAATTTGAGTAGCAGGTCAGGACAATTCAAGCAAATGTCAACGAAAATTAGGTTTCCCTAATTGAGACCTCACTTTACACTCATTTTTGGAGTGTCTTTAACTCTGGTGCGGCATTTGTGGAAAAGAGAAATCAAATTTGAAGAGTTCAGATTTCATCCCTTCCTGCTCACATATGGCCCCTGCAGATTAAGTGTGCAGACCCACCATATTCCTCGCAATATTAACTTACTGTCTAATGCATAGGAAATAATATGCTATGTACATAGCCTCATTTAAAAAGGATGCAGAAAAGGAAGGACTGATAATTTAATTCTTTAATATGGGTGCAATGAAAATTCTAAAGGCACTCTAAACTATTTTGAAACCTTATTTATACTTACAATAAAATTAATACTTACATTAGCAACTTGAACAGGTTCACCGCAACTGCAGTCTGCAATGAAATATAGATAGTGGGAGATGTATTGTTAACAGTGTAGCAATAAAAGGAATTAGAGAAAATTCCATCTTTATCTATAACTGGATTTAGTTATTGTCTTGCTCTTGGTTAAGTATATTAAAAATAACACTTTTGAAGGCAACAGTGTTTTCCACCATATGTATCAAGCATTACCCTTCCCTGAACAATGAAATTCCTTGTAACACATCTACTAGTCACATTGACAATGTCAGTTGCAGTGTGATACTTGCACCTTCATTTGCCAATGTTACTTTTGCCGAACGCTCAAATATATAGAACAAGAGTCAGACTTATCATTTATAAAATGCCTTGGAAAGTGTAATAGCATCAGCAAGATGACTATCTTCCTACACAGATGAGGATTAAATCTGAATATCACGGAAATGCCTTATCTCCTTTGTAATCATTTTCTCCCATCCGTAATTTTGTAGCAGCCAGAGTATTAATATGGTCTGCCATAAATATTTTAGCTCTAGTATAATAAAGTTTAGTGCATTCATACTGCAGTGAAAATGCAATAATCGCATTCTTGCAGCATACAAGGCTACTTGTCACATATAAACACCATGAAAACATAGCCTTCTAGGCTACCATGAAAAGCAAAAGACCCCCGATTGTCAAAATAAGTGCATTTTTGAGGTACATAAACAAATTTTAATGATACAATTGGAAGTATTTTAGATCTACATTTAATCTTTTTGGTTTGTAAATTACAAATAATTAACAGCACAGAGATGAATGACACTTACGGTACCAAGTCACCTTCTCTCGAGTCAATTGCTTAACTTCACTAAAAACATCTTCTGGCATGGTAGGTAAATAGGCGTGCTAAAAGTAGAAAGGAACATGTAAGAATGTTATAATAGGTCCCTTCCTGCTGTCAAGATGTTTCTGACATCAACATCACTGATTTCTCTGATCCAGAGGGAAGTATAAGTAAAGAAATAATATTTGGAGCTCTGAATCCCGAGTCTGAGGGAATTCTCTCTGGTTCCAAGTGTGACCTAGTATCCAACCATTCTGAAGTCTGAATAATATATTAGATCATTTTAATGAGATTTATGATCTTGGTCATCAAAGAGAATGTTGTTGCTAAATCAGAGAAGATTTGCATTATTCTTGAAGTTGGCGATGCAACACATGACCTCAAGTCCTAGTCTATAAATAGAACATAATGGTAAACTTCTCACCATGACCACTATGATCAGTTGGCAGACTGGTACTCAGACAGCATCAATGACTCTCTTTAGTGATGGGAATCTTGGTTGCAGTCAAAGCGGTGGTGGTGGAGGGGGTGATAATTGAGAATGCAGAGGTGACAGAGGGGAAATGATCAGCACTAGTCATTTCCAATCATGTAGTGACTTGATGACATAAATGGATAATTACATATTCCAGCCTGTGACCTTACCGAGTGAAGAAATGTGCTAAGGAAGCATTGGCAATGGAGTCCACACTTACAAATGATGGGGAGCAACAGAGAATGTAGTAAACATTCGGTCATCTTCCATAGCCTGGGAATGCTTTATGATGGAGCTTTGCCCTTTTACTGCAAACACCAAGCATTGCAGACATTGAGCAGTGAAATTCTTCTCAGGAGGCAAGACTGGGCAGGATGGATCAATAATTTAGAAGAACGATGAGTGATCCTATTTGAAATACTGAAGATTTAGAGAGGGCTTGGAAGGGTAGATGCTCAGAGGCATAGTTCCAAAATAAGGGGTCCCTTAGTTAAGATGGAGAGGAAGAGGAATATTTTCTCTTAGAGACTGTCAGTGTTTTCCAGTGATCATTGGGGGGCTGGCTTATTGAGTACTTAGAATGAATTAGATCGAATCTTGATTGATAAGGGAATTAGGATAGGAAATAAAGGGAGTTAAAGCCTCACCAGATCAGATGTGATTACACCACTGATAGGCACAAGGCGAATCCTATTTGTTATGTGCTTCTGACTGGGTCAGTATATGTTTTAAGTATCTTGGATGAGACAAGTCTAGTGAGTCATGGTAATCCTATGATATGCATTACAAATCACAGAACATGGGGCAGGTCATTCAGCCTTTAATGTCTATGCTGATTTTTGGAATTAGCTAGCAAACAGCCCACTCCCTGGTTCTTTTGCAATAGCCCTGCTAACTTTCCTTTTCAGGGGGTTATGGATGACTTAGAACTTGGGAAGCAAATTTTTCTTATAGAAATTGTGCGTCTGTGACTTCCTCACCCTCATTTCTGCAGATCTGAAAGCAATTTTGTAGAGTGGGGATTTCAAAACATTTTCTCCACAGATGAAAACCAAGGCTGCGTGCACAATTATTTCAATCAGGATGTGCCGTTGGTTTGACTGTCTTGCTGTGATCCATCGGGAAGAGTTTTGATCTCCAGTGGCATTTTCCACCAATTTAGTGCAGAAGTCCTTCAGGTCTGCAGCCTCAAAGAGTTTACTATCTTTAATAAATGTCTGCAACATGGTGATTAACTGAAAGATAGCAGATTTTGCAAAGTCAGTGCATTTGTATCACAGTTTATTTTCTCATTTACAAACAAGGCTGCTAATCTACTCATTGCTAGGTGAAACATTTTCAGACATAAATTATGAAATTTAATTTGTGCGTTACATTTGTAAGCAAATATACGGGACAAAAAAAATACTAGTGCACTGTTCCAAATTGTCATCGAATACTGGAATAAATGACCAGGTCATTCTATAAACTCTTTGTGAAAATCTTTGTTTTCATTTGGGTTCTGAGAGCTGGTAATTATTGTTAAAAATGTTGACAACATTCATAGATGCAATTCCTGTGCCCTATCTCAGAACTTGAGGAGAAATGCAGATTACACAGAAACTACTTAACTTTGAAAGTTTGCACCAAAACTACTGCTGTCAGCAGAAATTATGAAGAGAAACACGTGAATGCACAGTGTTGAACATAGAACACTGTGCAGGCCCGCACCTGGAAAACTGACCGAGGTCCGCGGAGCTACAGGAACAAATGTCTCCCTCATTTTGGTAAATTTACACACCCGCACTGAGTCATTGGAGAGCTTCAGTGTCTCGATGTTTGTTTCAGATTGGCATTCCGGAACAATAAATGTGGTAGATTACTGAATTAGCACAGGCCTGATTTGGAGATGCTGGTATTGGACTGGGGTGTACTAAGTTAAAAACCACACAACATCAGGTTGTGATGACCTGATGAAGGAGCAGCGCTCTGAAAGCTAGTGCTCCCAATTAAACCTATTGGACTATAACCTGTTGTCGTGTGATTTTTAACTCAGTACAGACCTTTGGCTTGAAAAGTCTATGCTACTTAGCAATGTCAAAAGTCCTCACTGCAACTTAAATGTGAAATGTTTCTATGGTGCTCTCATACCAATGCACATAGAATTGCTCTAAGTGCTGATGTGGTGCTCAACACTGCCAGAAAACAAACAGTCTCTGTTCTCTTCTCATCATGATCTTCAACATTTATATTTTCTAATATCCATCCTCCAAGTTTATCATGATTAAAACATGCAATAGTCTGAGCCACAATGGGAAGAATCATCTTGAAAACATTTCCAACACTGAGCAGTATGGCTTCACATCTGTAGGCATGCACCTATTGCAAACAGAATGCCTGTTCTCATTTATAGAAGTCTCTTTATAGAAAAACATCTTTATTGACTACTTGAATTTTGGATGCTTCATTTCACCCTTATAAACATTCCTGTATCACCAGGTGTACCATCCTTCATGTATTCACTTCCATTCTGAATACATGTGAACGAGCATCATCCACAAACAGAACACCGTTTCTGTAGATGCAATTGGTGGGGGCGCCATAGCATTTGGCCCTCATGCTCCAACCTTACAGTCTATAATAATGACTTTGATGTAGTTTGGATAGAAGGTACTATAGCCATATTTACAGATGACACTAAAATGGTTGGGAACGTAAATTGTAATGAAGTTAATGAAAGGCTTAATTGGTACTGCTGAGAGCTGATGCTTAGGTTGGCTGTTACCATGGGTGATTTGGAGATGGGATACAGTTGTGTGTAAGGACACTCTGGATGTGAAAATAAAAAAAGTAGGTTGGCTGTTGTTTAAAAATCTTCCATTTCTTCCCTGGGGACGCAGAGCAGAAACCCAAATTAGTTACTACTTCTCTTTTCTGTTCCCATCATATATATTTCAATAGTGGTTTGCTGTTACCTTCTTGAGTAACAGTCTGTAGTCAACAACATGCCAGAGCTGAAAAATGTGTTGCTGGAAAAGCGCAGCAGGTCAGGCAGCATCCAAGGAGCAGGAGAATCGACGTTTCGGGCATAAGCCCTTCTTCAGGAATCATTCCTGAAGAAGGGCTTATGCCCGAAACGTCGATTCTCCTGCTCCTTGGATACTGCCTGACATGCTGCGCTTTTCCAGCAACACATTTTTCAGCTCTGATCTCCAGCATCTGCAGTCCTCACTTTCTCCTAATAACATGCTAGACAGAACTTATTCTCAGTTTAAGTTCCCACACATCTGAAATTAGGTCAGTGATTGATTCTTACCTTTGGACTAGGTTGCAGACTGGAATCCTCTACAGCAAACAAAGATGTTACCTCACGGAAGAAGGCCAATGCCAGATAAACCCGTTGATTGTTTAAAGAGCATTTTGAAGTCTTTCAGGAGCAAAGATATGAAACAAATGTTGAGTGCTACTACAATATACTGGGCTTAAAACTAACATAAAACTGAGACAGAGTATTGCACTGTTACCAAACAGGATTATTTGCAAATACCTTTAACTGGTTTGTCACAGTATCCATTTGCCATTTCAGGATTGCCTGAGCAACAGTATCACGTATGGTTTTATACTCCCGTCCACAGAAAATAAAGCAATCCATCTGTACATCTGTCCAGTTAAGCTGGAAGAAAGAATTCCTCGACATGTCAGCACACAGAACAATAGAAGGACTGTACTGCAATTCTGTATCACAATTAAAATCTCTACGTTTAATCAATAATGGCCAATTATTTCACTCAACAGCATTTATTTCAAGAAAACTTTGAAAAAGGAAAATGCATCACTGGATCACATTATTTCATTTAGAATTGTAGAGTTTTTCAGCACAAAAGACCTACATTTTTCAGAGCAGCACAGTGGCACAGTAGTTAGCACTGCTACCTGACAGCAAAGTAGTCTGGCTGTTTGATGCCAATCTCGGGTGACTGTGTTGAATTTACATGTTCTCCCCGTGTCTGCATGGGTTTCCACCAGATGCTGCAGTTTCCTTCACAGTCCCAAAGATGTGCAGGTTGAAGTGGATTGGCCCCGCTAAATTGCCCCCTAATGTCCAGCGATGTGTAGACTTAGGTGGATTAGCCATGGTAAAGGCAGAGTTGAGGGCTGACTCTGCAGAGGGTCACTGCAGACTCAATGGGTCTAATGGCCTCTTTCCACAGTGTAAAGATTCAACAAAATGGATTGCCGTAGCTCAAGAAAGCAACTTGGGCAGTTTATCACCACCTTCAAAAGCAACTAGAGATGGGTAATAAATGTTGGTCCAGCCAGCAAAGCCCTCAACCCATGAATAACTTTGAAACAAGACTATTCTGGTCACTGAACCTCTGCTGACTTCCTGTCCTGTGCCCACATATCTGAATTTTTCATTTTAAAGATTTTTATCCCCTTTTTGAAAAATGCTTCAATTCTACTTTCCCTATCCTTTATAGTGGGCCACTTCAGGTCTATTTAAGCCACTGTTTGAAAAAGACTCCAGACCTGTCACATTGATTATTTTGGACAGTAAACTCAAACTCATTTGTTCAGACACAAATAATATGCTGTTATACAAATTTCACAGCTTTATCTTCTAGAAAAGTCTACAGAGGTCATTTCTATTCATTAACATTGCAGAATTATGGGGTAAAAACACATAACATTTACATACAATATCTAACATTTTGCATATAAACACAAAGAATTAAATGCATTTAATCAATGAATTTAACCATAATGTGTTGATATTAGCTAATTATTTAAAATTGACTGCATGTATAAAACACTTCACCTGTTTCTCAATAATTTTGTCTGGAAACATCCAGTGGAAGTCTTTGAGTCGTTGTAAAGACTGAACAAATGCCATCCCATAATGATCATAGACTGTCCTCATTAAATAAACTTGGTACCAGTCATTGCCAGAATGCAAACAAATCATTTTTATGTGGTCCATGAAATTTGTCTTTATGTCTTTGTTTCTCACATCTGGAAACATAATTATTTGAAAAGTAAAAATTCAAACTTATCCAATAATTTAAATTGCACAGGCCACTATAGAGGGAATGTACTGTCTGAGTCCAAACAGAGAATTCCTATTCACAAAGAGTACATAATGGAATAGTTAACAAAATATAGAGGAACAATGAAACCTGGCTACAGTTGTAAAACATGTGTGATAGTCAGCTCTGGTTAGTTTGTAGCATTGTTCTGCTAAGTCAGTAGCTGCAGATTCAAGTCCCATTCTAGAGACTAAAGCAGCAATTTTAGGCTGGCACTCCAGTGGACTGAAAAAATAACATTACCATAGTTCCAGAGTCTCAGGCAAGGGGAGAGATTGAAAAGGAGAGTCTTTCATGGTAACCTCAGCCAGTGCAGGAATTGAACCCATGCTGTTGGTCCTACTGTACGCCACAAACCAACTGTCCAGCGAACTGAGCTAACCAACCCCTACCATCCAGTATGGTCATGAAGGAATGTTGCACTGCCAGAGATAACGTCTTTTTGATAAGATGATTAAACCAAGGCCCTGTTTATTCCTCAACCAACAGCCTTTACAAAAGTATTTGCATAACGAAATTGCATTGTGCAATTGGCTATCACATTTCTCACAGAGACTGACCACACTTCATAGTCACTTAACTGACTGTACACACTTGGGGATGTTAAAAAACACTATTAAACTCCATTGTCTTTTCTTTTCTATCCCACATTTGCCTCAACACCTCTCACTGGGTTTCATAGCAACCATATCCAATTAACCACTTCCAATTAACATTGTTGAGGGAGGAAACACAGGTAAATAGGACTGGTTAGCTTTGGGATACCTGGTCAGCATGAATGAGTTGGACTGAAGGGTCTGTTTCCGTGCTGTATCACTCTATGGCAAAGTGCTGGAAAATGGGATTAGATTAGCTCGGTGGTTGTTTTTGACCATAGCGGATTCAATTAAGGGCCTTTTTCTAAGGTGTAGTCCTGTATGCCTTTATGAATCTGTAATCTTCCATCTCCATTTCTATGGAGTTCCTTCTCTCACTATCTATGTAACCACTATATTTTAGCCGGAAAACGTTTGATCGATAATATATGTGAATTGAACCAATGGCATGAAGAGGAGTCATTCTTCCACTGCAGCTAAGCTAGCTGGCTCCTGCCAATGTTCAAAATGGTGGCAGCTCTACCTTTTGTCAAATTGAGGAGGAACAAATAGATTGGATTGGTCAGATTAAAGTCTTGGATTGGTCAGATTCCAGCTGGGAGTAGGTGCTCAACTGTCTCACCTGGGGTTAGGACAATCTTAAAACACAGAATATATCCTTCCCCACAGAGAGGCTGAAGATATGCAGTCTGACAATGTGAGTCACAGAGTCATAGAGATGTACAGCACAGAAACAGACCCTTTGGTCCAACTTGTCCATGCCGACCTGATACCCTAAATTAATCTGGTCCCATTTGCCAGCACTTGGCCCATATCCCTCTAAACCCTTCCTGTTCATTTACCCATCCAGATGCTTTTTAAACGTTGCAATTGTACCAGCCTCCTCCACTTTCTCTGGCAGCTCATTCCACACGCACCACCCTCTGCGTGAAAATGTTGCCCCTTAAGTCCCTTTTAAACCTTTCCCCTCACCCTAAGCCTTTGCCCTCTAGTTCTGGACACTCCCACCCTAGGGAGCAGACCTTGTCTATTTATCCTATTCATGCCATTCATGATTCTATAAACCTCTATAAGGTCACCGCTCAGCCTCTGACTCTCCAAGGAAAACAGCCCCAGCCTATTCAGCCTCTGCTTCAGTCAGTCTCACTAACTCAAAGTAGCCCAGCCAGAAACTCCCCAGCAGCTTGGAGAGAGGCTGGAAGCAGGACAGCCTTTACGTTCTTCCAGGTGGAGAATGGTTTTTGTGTGACGCAGAGTGGAGGCAAAAGATGGTTGAAGGCTAATGCTTTACCTGTGCTGTTGTGTGACTCATACAGAAGTTGAGCTGTAAGATTGAAGCAGAAACGCAGCCTGGCAATGTTCTGCAAGTATTCTGCAGCATTTTCATTACAGGTAGCAACCTTGTGCCTGGCGAACCTGCTGAGAAAGTTGCAGTTCTGTTTGAAGAGTTCCAAATTGCCAAGTCCTCCACATTGTTCAAAGTGTCTGTTTATTGAATCCTGAAAAGAGAGATACATTGAAAGATTCAGAGCTATGTCCCAATCCTTCAGCTACCTTTAGGAATCAGATCAACTTGACCCCCTCGCTTTACCTCAAAACATTTGATGAACAGAAGATAAAGTTCCTGCAGATCTTCCGAGAATAGATTTTCTTCTAAACTTGAGAGGTAATTCTGCATAAAGACTTTCACTTTATCAAAACTATTGAGAGACACAGAAAGCATTAGTGCTGTGAAATGTAACTGAGCTTCATTTATTAAATGGAGTTTCATATAACTGATGTTACTTTACAGGAACAAACACAAACATGCTATTCACTCAATAATCAATTCACCTAGTTCACCTTTCTCCAATTTCTCTCATTTCTTCTACACCTTTAAAAAGTACATGGATGAGCACTTGAAATAACAAAACATTCAAGAATGGTTGGCACAGACCTGATGGGCTGAATGCCCTCTTCTGCACTGGATGACTGAATGACCCTATTATAATTCCAGATGGGGAGAATAATCTTAGGATGCAATCACACTGCAAATCTAGTGCCAGTACAGTGATTTCCACTTTCCATTGGTATTAAAATAGCTCATCTATCTAAGTCATGTGACAGTGCCTGGCATGTTCAAAAACAATTTTCTTTGCATCCTGTGTTGAGTTAAAGAATCTAGGATATTGTCAGGCACTTATCAAACCCACGTGTCCTGCTATTAAATATTTAGTGAATCCTGCTGCATTACACTGGTGTCCATAGACTCCCCTCAGTGGAAAGGAGTTGCATTTGTAGCAGTATTGAGGGCAAATGTTGCTTGGGTACTGAAATTCCTTTCAGCCCACTTTTGGCCTGAGGCTGGTCTGAAAGTAGTTAAAGAAATGCATAACATGCTATTTGTCTTAATGGTTGCAACTACACAGCAAGTTCCCTGGAGCTGGGAGGGCAGTAGAGTTGCTTGCTTTATTTTGTTGGTCATGGAATGAGCTGAAGAAATCACTGTGAGCAGAACATCTCTAAAGAGCCTCCCATTGTTTCCTTCGTAGAGGGTGGAAAAAGCTGACAGAATTTTCCATGCTGTTTGACGGTGTCTGGCATGATGTGGGCACTGTGCCTGGAACCTTTCACCTGAAGATGTATTCTGAGACTTACTTAAAAATCAACATCATCTACATAAACCCAGCAATCTATGCCGACCAGGTGCCTGGATGTAGCTAACTGTTTACTGGATCAATACCTAGAATGAGCAGGTTTCCTTCTGAGGAACGGTTAGACAGGCAAAATCTGCATCCTCTGGAGTTGCAAAGAGTCAGAAATAACTAAATTGAAAGTTCCTGAGGGGACTTGATGAGGAACGTGTGGAAATCATGTTTCTTCTTATGACAGGATCTAGAACAAGGTTTTTAGTTTAAAAATAAAGAGGTGCCTATTTTGAAGAGAGATAAGGAAACATTTCTTTCTCTCAGAGGGGTGCGATTCTTTGAAATCCCTTTCCTCAAAAGGCAAAGGATGCAGAATTTTAAAATATTTTTAAGGCAGAGGGAGACATGTTTTTAATTGCCAAGGGGATGAAAAATTATCTAAGATATGCAGGAATGTACAGTTGAGGTTAAAATCAGATCAGCACAATTTAACTGCATGGAGGAACAGGCTTGAGGGGCCGAGTGGCTATCTTTGTTTGTATATTTATATGTCTGTGGGGGTTGGGGGGGGGTCTTGTCTCCTTAGAAATGTCAGCTGATGGGAAACTCTCAGGTGTTTAGGGAGGTGGGAGGATTGGGGGTGGGGTGAGGGGTATGTGTGTGAGGCACTGACAAAGATAAGCAAACGCTAGTGCTTCCAGCTTCACATCAGTCCAAGAAAAACATTATCTTGCTTAGCATTCCCTTAGCACCCTCCAGTAGGTCTGTCCAGACTGGCTGATCAGACCATATTTAGCAAGTTCAAGGAGAACTGATACTTATTTCAGGCAGGTCCAGAAATACTCGGTAGCTGCTCCTGGGGAAAATTAGGTACAAGAGATTGTGCGTGGAAATTGCTTTTCCCCCAGATCATTAATAATTTAACTAAAGTTAATAAATAAACTTTTATTGAATGGTATGGTGACACCCCATGATTCAGTATTGTCACATTCTGGTTCTCCCTCACTGGTACTGAGGCATTGCTTTCAGAGTAATTATTAACAATAAGCAGGAGAACAAAAAGGACTAGTAGAAGCCTTCAGAACATAAGAGCATCTATCAGCTTCTATCAAATTCATGGAATTAGACATGTAACTTAACTTGTGCATTTTTCCCCCTTACCTATAATGCAGCATAAGTTTCAATAAAATGGAACGTATCACAGGATTAATGTCCACGCATTCTGAGAATGGTGTTAAACTCCGAGTCTGGTACAGATTACCTAATATCACAAATAAAGGTTGTTTTGTTATAGGTTGACAGATTGCTTCTATTTAAATGTTACTGCTGACCTATATGCAAAATTTATATAAAAACCAAAAGAACTGCAGATCAGAAATCAGAAACAACCATAGAAATTGCTGGAAAATCTCAGGAAGTCTGGCAGCATCTGTGGAGAGAAATCAGAGTTAATGTTTCGGGTCCAGTGACTCTTCCTCAGAAGTGATGGTAACTACTTCTTCTCTCTCTTTGGGCTCTATCGCCACCTATTGTTTATTCCCTGCTCCATCCACCACCACCCCTCCCTCCCCACCCCCATCCTACCTTCTGCATAAAAATTGTTTTCCTAGCTACCAGATGCTGCCAGATCTGCTGAGCCTTTCCGGCAATTTCTGTTTTTGTTGTATTTGGACCTTTGCTCATGGTCAGCAAACAGAGAATGTAGCTATTCCATGGGAATAGTTACTACAGATGAGAATGCCAAATTAAAAAAAAAATCCAGTTGAGAGGACAGGATGCCGTAATGTACAAGTCACACAGTGGATGTGCAACACAAAGTCCTCCACCCATTGCCTGGAAATAAAGCCGCCTTAACCCTGAGGATCATAGGCTGCTCTCCCATTACAGAGCGATGACTGATGGTGTTTTAAACTGAGGGTCAACACTCCTCAAGCAAGAGGAGAGGTTGGGAAGGAGAGTCCTTCATGATAATCTCAGGCGGGGTATTGGAATTGAACCCACTCAGTTGCCATGACTCTGGGCAAACCAGCCAATTGAGCTAACCAACCCATGGAAGTAGCCACAATCAACAGTACTTGGGAAATGCATACAAGATACAAAAGTCTCAACTGTGAAGGACAAGATTGAAAGCAATCTCAGTCAGTGTTCTGTTTTCTCTCTCTCTGAAGCTAGAATTCCAATTCAGCTCAGACCAGTGAAGTCTGACAGGTTTCAAAAGGAATCAGTTGGGGCTTTCTCAGGTGGATATGGGCTCTACACAAACTGGTGTTAAAATATGGATCATATTCTGAATTGTATGCGGATTAGAGAGGAATCCCAGGTGGTGCTCTTTTGTTTTACTGTTGTCCAAAAATCTTCCCATGGTAAAGTCAAGGGAGCATTATTTCCCCATTTCATTTTTCATTTGTGACTGTTCCAACCAGATACCATGTGACTGTTGCTGTTTCAGATGCTTGCAGGTGAGAGTAGGTGAACTGCATTCTGGTCACATGCTTGCTCATTGCCCAGAATGGAACATCTCAGGTCTGAGGCTTCTGGCACAATCAGGCACCTGTTATATCATCAGTCTCTGCAATGTCTGAAGACAGACTGAAATCTTCAATGTGAAGATGAATGGACACTTATTACCTTCTACCTTGATGCGTACCTTCAGGGAGTTTCCTGACTGCTATTAGCAATGACAGCAGCAATGTAATCACTTCATCAGAGGGTGGAGAATCTTCACTGAAGCAAAACCTGGAAACAACCTCCATGAAAAACAAATTGCACCGCTGTCGGAAGTTATTATATTTTTCTGAAGCCTTTCTGTAAAATTGAAAAAGCATTCAGTTTAAGAATGTAACCACTTTATAGTGTTAGACTAACTCAAAATACTAGTTCAGTCCTATTATACCTATATATTCTATGCATTGATAGTACAGGAAGACATAGGTACTGGTTCACAAACAGTTCCAAAATACAGCTAATTATTCCTAATACAAACTGATTACAGAATTCTAATTAGAGTCCAATTGTATATTGTGAAGCTATAGGTTTATTTTCTGATCTTCTGGATATTATATATATATTTACAGTGGGATTTTATGAACTTTCACTATTTCTACATAATATGCAGATATTGGGAACTCTTTGAGCTCCTTTTTATATCATTAAATTTCAAACTTCTGTTTATATTTACTTCTGCTGAAATGCACTTGAGTGGCTAGGGATACAAGTTCAGGGTAGTCCAGAACTAGAGGGCATAGGTTTAAGGTGAGAGGGGAAAGATTTAAAGGGAGCCCGAGGGGCAGAGGGTGGTGCGTGTATGGAACAAGCTGCCAGAGGAAGTGGTAGAGGCTGGTGCAATTACAGTATTTAAATGACATCTGGATGGGTATATGAATAGGAAGGGTTGAGAGTGATATGGGCCAAGTGCTGGCAAATGGGATTAGATTAATATAGGATATCTGGTTGGCATGGACGAGTTGGACCAAAGAATCTGTTTCTATGCTGTACACCTCTGTGACTCTATGACTCAAAGCCTTACCTTCATATGATCAGGATAGAGAGGACTCATCAGGAAGCAAAGGGGTAGCTAACAATGCAGGAGGAAGAGGTTATCTGGGAGAAGAGGTTAAAGAGGAAAATAGCATTGCATGTAAGGCAAGAGGTGAGTTGAAATGGTGGTTGAAATGACTGGAAATCAGTAGTAACTCAGTGTCAATGCTGATAAAGGGAAAGTAGTGAGGATACATCACCAAGGAATTTAATCTGGGGTTTGGATGTAGGGTAGAGAACATGAATTTTACCGGAGAGGTGAACAGGATGAAATAAGATTACAGGAGAAAAATATGGCAAAGCGTACAGCGATGGACCAAGGTGAGGTCTGCAAACCAGGGTCACCCTGCTACTGGAAAAGCTTGGGCAGGACAGGCAAGAGAAAGTATAATCAGCTGAGACTGTTACAGATAGAGGTCAGGTCAATGAGGCTATGCTCATATGGCAATAGCACCATCTTATTCCTTGACAAAACACTGCTCCAGGCTAACTTAATACTTATGGCTTATATCTTTAAGTTTAATCAAGAGACATATCTCAATGGATGTGTTGGAGGGAGACTGAAGGTCAGTGTCTGTCTGCTGGCACAGTCCAAGAGTTCAGCAGTGGGGGTGGTGTGTGAATAAAATAGGAAGGAGGTCGAAGAGATTAGCCACTAGTGGTCTTGCTGCATAGATAGGTGGACAAGGGAAACATGCAGCAGTTGGGGCTGCTATCTGGGAGTAAAGGAGGCAAGATAAAGCCTTGATGGTACTTTCACAGACACACAGAGGGCTGCTCATTTCAGATGGAGTCAAGTCTTAGATAGCAGCCGGAGAGTCACAATAGGGAAGAGTCATGAAAGATTGAAGTAGTGATGTTGGTTGGGTGGGGGCAAGCTAAGTCTCAGTTAACAATATTCGCAAACAACTTACTAGGGCAGACATACTCTACATCCCCTACATTTTCAACAAAAACCTATATAAGTCTCCAGTCTGCTGGAATGAGGTTTGGTAGCTCAACATAAATCCATCAGACATCTCTACCCACAGTTCTCAGAAAAGTAAGTAATTTCACCATAGCACCTTTTATAAAAGTAATCAGGCAAAAGTCAAAACTGAAACTTGATTTGGAAGAGTGTAACTTACTTTAACTGGATAGAGACCTCGATTTTAAAGGAACCTGGCACGCCTGCCTTACATTTTGGACAAAACGAGCGAATCTTCAGTGACTGATCCAGACATTTGAAACAAAAGACATGTTCACAGGGAAGGCAAGCTGGATCATTCAGCACCCCGAGGCAGACCGCACATTCTTTGATGCCATATCTGAGGTAGAGCAATATAGTGCAAAGATGTTCAGAAATTGTAATATAGACAGCTTTCTCTTTTAACTCCTGTTTGCTAATCTGCAGCCTCTTCCAAAAGGAGAGATTGGACTATGTTCCGGAATTAGCAGGAAGTGGCACAGCGCTGCTTTGCATTTGGTATGATTCAAGCAAGTTGTGAAGCTTAGACTGCTTTCCTTTCCGTTTAGTGCAGAGTTTCTCTCTGTTTGGCCTGGGGTTCAGCTGAGAAATGACCTACCCTCGGCTGACTCCAGCCCTCTCAGCTTCCAGACGTTACAAATTTGACTGCATTCCTATTCAGTTAGAAGGTAAGGACAGGTCGTACTGCATTTTCAGCCAAGATGCTACAACACACATCTTCAAAATCCTTTTATAGAGTCACACAGCACGGAAACAGACCCTTCGGTCCAATCAGTCCGTGCCAACCAGAATTCCAAACTAAACTAGTCCCATCTGTCTGTGCTTAGATCATATCCCTCCAAACATTTCTTATTCAAATACTTATCTAAATGTAGTTTAAGCATCGTAACTGTACACACATCCACCACTTCCTCTCCAAGTTCATTCCACACGTAAACCATTCTCTATGTAAAAAAAGTTGCCCCTCATATCTTTTTTCAATCTTTCTCCTCTCACCTTAGAAGTATGCCCCTAGGCTTGAAATCCCCCCATTCTAGGGAAAAGACACTTGTCATTCACCTTATTTATACTCCGTATGGTTTTATAAACGTCTTTAAGGTTATCCCTCAATCTCCTACAATCCAGTGAAAAAAGTCCCAGCCTATCCAGCCTTTTTTTTAAAGTCAAACCCTGCATTCCTGGCCACATCCTGGTAAATCTCTTCTGAACCCTCTCCAATTTAGTAATATCCTTCCTATAACAAGGCGACCAGAACTGGACACAGTACTCCAGAAGAGGCGAACATCCCGTACAACCTCAACATAACATCCCAACTCCTCTACTCAAAGGTCTGAGCAATGAAGGCAAGCACACTAAGCACTGTTTTAACCACTCTGTCTATGTGTGATGAGACCTTCAAAGAATTATATACCTGAACCCCTAGGTCTCTTTGTTCTACAACACTACCCAGAGCCCTACTTTAATTGTGGAAGCCCTGCCCTTGTTTGCTTTATAAAATACAATATCTCACATTTATCCAAATTAAATTCCACACCACTTTTCAGCCCAATGACTTAACTGATCAAGATCTCTTTGTAATCCTAGATAACCTTCACTGTTCACTGTACCACCAATCTTGGCTTCATCTGCAAACTTACGAACCACGCCTTCTATATTCTCATCTAAATCTTTTATATAAATGACAAACAATAGTGGACCCAGTATTGATCCCTGTGGAACACCGCTATTCATGGGCCTCCAGTCCAAAAAAACAACGCTCCACCATTACTGTCTGTCTCTGACATTAAGCCAATTTTGTAAACATTTGGCTAGCTCACTCTGAATAACATGTGATCTAATTTTATTCTTTAGTCTCCCGTGAGGAACCTTGTCAAACGTTTTACTAAAGTCCAAGATATCAATCTACCTCTTTGCTCTCATCAATCTTCTCATTACTTCCTCAAAAACCTCAATCAAGTTTGTGAGACATGAGATCCCTCACATTAAATCATGTAGACTATCCCTAATTATTCTTTGCCTCTCCAAGTGCATATAAATCCTATCCTTCAAAATCACTTCCAGCAACTTACCTATCACTGAAGTGAGATGGGTCTATAGTTCCCAGGTTTCTCTTTACATTCCTTCTTAAACAAAGGCACAACATTAGCCACTCTCCAGTCACCTGGCACCTCACCCGTATTTATAGGTGATAAGAATATTTCTGTAAGGGGCCCTGCAATTACCTCACTAACTTCCCACAAGGTCCTCCAATACAGTAGGACAGGTCCCAGAGATTATCTATCTTTATATTTTCGAAGACCTCCAGCACTTCCTCTCCTGTAATGTGAACTGTTTTCAAAACATCAATATTTATTACCCTGCGTTCTCTAGCCTCTATTTCTTTCTCCACAGTGAAAACTGACACAAAATATTCATTTAATATCTCTCCCATCTCCTGAGGTTCAACAGGAAGATGACCTCTTTGATCCTTAAGGGGCCCTACTTTCTCTCTAGTTGCAATCTTGCTCTTAATGTACTTGTAGAATCTCTTTGGATTATCCTTAAACTTATTTGTTTTAGATTCAGTAATACTAACACTTCAGGACCATTAGCATCCTCCAGTTGAGGCAGCGTTGCTGAATATGTGCTAAAGCATTAATGTACAACATTATGTAAAGGATGACATGCACTAATTGAGGGGACAAAGGCAAACTGGAGAGAGAGCCACAGATCACAAAATGACACTTTTAACAGCCAACAACACAATTAGTTCTAAGATCTGTACAAAATATGGTAACAAATGGTGTTTTGATGATTGAAGTGTACCTGTAGTCCAAGTGACTAGCTTCTTCATTGCACAACTGCAACACTTCAATAACTCCTTCAAGTGTTCTTTCCTTTTTCAAATCAGAGGATATTCTGAGGATCTGTGTAAAACCAGAGAATAAAACTGTTCAATGCAATCAGAAGAGAAAGTGGAATAATTTCAGAGACAAAAAGCACAGGAAACTTCTAAATCGTAACATAAAAGCCCTCTCATCAAAGACTTATTTCACATGATGAGAACTAAGCCTCAAAATTCCTGTTTGTGCTGTTATTAGAAGAATACTTAACATATTTGTATAATTTTCTCTTATCTGCTGTTTTAAGAGAGGTGCTTATATGTATATTTTAAATGAACTTGTGTCTTTATTTTAACAGTGAATAAAGGAAGAAGCAGATGCAAGTCAAAGGGATTCATTAAGGTGTTGTGTTGTCATTAACTTTTAAATAAAGACAGCTTACAGAAATGTCTTCTGGGAAAAGGATTTCCTTAAGGCAGTTTTTGTTCACATTTTGACCTCTCAAGGGATTCAGTCAAAACATCAATGTGATGTGACAATTCTATTTCATCTCAAAAACCAAGATCTGAATCCACAAACCACATTTGTGCTCCCTGTAATTTAGAAGGTTAAATGAGTGATTTGCCTGAAGTTTAAGATTCTAAAGGGAACCAACAGAGATTGATAGATCTTTGTGGATCAAAGTTATTAAGGAACATAGGGCAAAGTGGGGTATTCAGAAGTAGGTCACAGTTCAGTATGATCCCATTGAATGGCAAAAAAAAATGCTGGGAATTGAATGATCTATGCCTGTTCAGCACAGCCAGAAGTGAAGAAAGCATCTTCTTGTTGGTTGAGAGTGGCTTGTATCAAATGAGTCTTAGTACAAAAATTACCGCAGTCAGACAACAAATAGCATTCTGATCAGGGTAGTTGGAATGGAAAATTGAATAATTTGTACTGTTTTAGTAATGCCTTCTTCTGAAACTGGGGTAAAAGCAAATTTTGGAACAGGGATATTTCAATCTAATTCAGCCTCCCTTCTCTTTACTTGACATGGTAGGGGTTAATGTCCTTGAGTTTTTGAGAAAAGTTCCACAGAAATTTTGGTATTGGAGAGATTATATGTGAAATCTTTCCAGAAATAGTCTTACAATAGGGAGAAAAAAAATCGAAACTGATTTCAGTAAAGGGCAGGTGGTCATAAACAATTGAATTGCAAAAGCAAGAATTTACTGGTAGTAAAAAGGATACTTGTGTCGACCAACTTATTAATAAGGATCTTGATGTGTAAGGTTAAAGAAGAACTGCTAGAAATAGAGTTTTACTTTAACTTTACACCATTAAAAAATGACATCTCTGTGGCTATGTGCTGAGTTGCAATATAACTTACTACTCAGTGGTACTGTAGACAGTATGTGCAGACATATGAAATATTTAAACCTTTGTGTTGATTGTCAGTCTGATAATAGAGAGAGTTAAAAAAAAATCCAAGAATCTCATGTGTTTAGCATTCTGAACAAGTGATAATAATTTATCAGCCCAAAAGTAAATTAAAATCACTGACATGTACATCGTGACAACTTCACTCCTTGGAAAGTTTTGTTCTTTACCTTCTGAAGTCGTGCACAATATTTTACAGCAATGTCTTGCAACTTGGCCTCAGTGTCTGGTATACTGAATACGACATGTTCAATAAACACACCCAATACAAGTGCACATTCCCAGTTTGATCTACCAATCATAAAATAAATAATATTACAACTCTTTTTATGATTATAACATTGAAATTATTCATGTTAAAAATAAAAACAAACAACTTTGAAACAGAACTGAAGTATACACGTGTCTTAGTGTTGTGTGGTGGTCGATGAGAGGTTGTGTCATAAATTCACACTGCAATCTCCCTCATGGTAGGCTATTAGAAGGGACAAAATATATCCCAACTTATTTGCTCTGGATGTCTGCTAAAGCAAGCTAAAACTAATGTCAGTCTCCTGCTTCCTCTTCATAGACTTCTATCAGCCTCTGCTCTCTCCTCCCATGCTAAAATAATTGATCTCACATTCTGGTAAATCAATGTAAGTTTCAGACCAAAAATGGTATGAATGCTATAAAATTTCCTGTGTAAACTAGTTTTTTTTTTGTTTAGGTTCAGTGTCACTAACGGAAGAACATTGATGAAAAATTCAGTTTTTAATTGCATTGATGGCTCCAGTTACATTAATCATTGAAACCTTGCAGTGCAGAAACAAGTTATTTGGCCCATTGAGTCCACACTGGCCACACGAAGAGCATCCTAACCAAGCCTACTCGCCCAAACTTATTCCCTGTAATCCTGTGTTTCCCATGACCAACCCACCTAACCTACACATTCCTGGGCCACTATGGGCAATTTAGCATTGTCAACCCATCTAACCTATACAATCTCAGGGACATTATGGGCAATTTACCAAGGTCAATCCACCTAACCTACACATCCCTGGTCCACTATGGGCAATTTAGCATTGCCAACCCATTTAACCTATACATCTCTGGGACGCTATGGGCAATTTACCAAGGTCAATCCACCTGACCTACACATCCCTGGGCCACTATGGGCAATTTAGCATTGTCAACCCATCTAACCTATACATCTCTAGGACACTATGGGCAATTTACCATGGTCAATCCACCTAACCTACACATCTCTGGGCCACTATGGGCAATTCAGCACAATAAATCCACCTGACCTGCACATCCCTGGACTCTGGGAGGAAACAGGAGCATCTGGAGGAAATCCACGCAGACACAGAGAGACTACGCAAACTCCATACAGACAGTTGCCCAAAGGTGGAATCAAACCCAACTCTCTGACACTGTGAGGTAGCAGTGCTAACCACTAAGCCACCTTGGCACCTTAATGCCTGAAATATAACATAGCCATAGACCTGGGTTGGGGTGAGGATATGTGCAACTTGGAACAGCATATCTATAAACAGTGTCTTCACAAGTTGAACAAAAAGTGAATCTTGCCTGATTTCACCAATGATTTGCTGACATAGTGGTCCGCATGCTTTGATGTAGCTTTTATCATGAATGAGTTCAACTGATGGCTGCACTGTTTCCATTATTTCCACTAGTTCCTTACAACTCTTGAGCCCCACAATGTTTACAGCTTGAGCTTTTTCAGCACAAGCAGAAATTGTAAATATGTCAAGCATCTGAAAATTAAGCAGAAATATTGCACTTGTGATGAGGCATTCCCTTCATTAAGTATTCAATTCTAAATAAGTGGGAAAGATAAGAACTTCATGTCGATTTTCTTTGTTGTAATTTCATGCTTCATCTCATCCTTTACTTGACTAACAAAAACGGTGAATGTAATAAGCTAGGACTGCTCACTTCTTTTTACCATGGGCCAAGCCTTTAAAAGGCTATGAAATTTTCAATATTTTCATCAAGAAATAGTCAGCTCTTCATGAGTGGGCTAGACCAACATTTATAATCTAAAATCCATTCCCTCATCCTGGGCATGGAATCTAGGCATGGAATTAAAAATGGTCAATCAAAACAGGGCAAGTACAATGGGACTCCATATGTCCTGGACTTCAGTTGTGAAGGTATGTGAGGAATCCTGGAAGAACTCAGCAGACAGGGCTCTGGCAAACAAGTCCTCAGCTGCAGAATAGACAAAGGGAGACACATCATCTGGATGATCTCACTGGTGACGTGGCAGACAAAGATTGCAGAAGAACAAGGCTTCCCAGTTAGCTCGGTTTCCTTGCCACTGGGTTTAATTCTGTCAAGATGGCGCGCAACACTTGCTCCATGTTAAAACTTGTCACACTCGGGCGATGCTATCCTGAATATACCCTTTAACCTCTTCAGCAACCAACAAATAACAACAGGAGCAGAGCGGTATTGGCCAGAAGTTGAAATATATTGAATACAACTTTGCTCTTCACAACCCACAATTATTGTTCATTGCACTGAATAGTATTGTTATCTCATTAGATTCAAGAAAATCACTGTTCCTTTAGGCTATTTTAATTCAAATAAATCAACTGGAAGAAACAGAGAACCAAAAGAGATAGCTAGTTGATTATCATAATCCTGCTGTTTCTCCAGGCTGTCACTGATGAGGCGAGACACACTCTCATAACTTCACTCCATTTAACTCACAAATACAACTAGCAAAGTTAAGCATTCAATGGAATGAAAGCCAGGGTTACAGGATGGAAAAACATACAAATTAAATATAGTATTAACAGGAAAAGACAGGGTTGATAAAGATAAACTACTCTGACTGGTTAAGGATTTGAGAGCGAGGGGGTGTAGTCTGAGAATTAGGGGCCAGACGGTTCATATTTTGAAGCACTTTTATACACAAAGGATGGTAGAGATTTGGAACTCTCCATAACATGCTAGAGCAAATGTTAATTTTAAATCTGAAACAGATAATTTTTTGTTAAACAAAAGTATTAAGGGATATGGGCCAAGGGGAATTAGTTAGGCCACAATCAGCTGTGATCTGATTGTGTGGTGGAACAGATTTGACAGACTGAATGGATGACTCCTGTTCCTGCATATGGGAAGCCTTTAATTAAATAACACATATATATCATAGAATCATAGAGTCATACAGCACAGTAACAGATCCTTCGGTCCAACCAGTCCACGCCGACCATGTTCCCAAACTAAACTAGTCCTCCCTGCCTGTGATTGGCTCATATCCTTCCAAACTTTTCATACTCATGAACTTATCCAAATGTCTTTTAACTGTACCATCATCCAACCCTTCCTCTGGCAATTAATTTCAGATACAAATTACTCTCAAAATGAAATACTTGCCCCTCATGTCCTTTAAAATATTTCTCCTCTCACCTTTATAAACATGCCCCCTAGTTTTGAACACCCCCAGCCTAGGGAAAAGATCCTTGTCTTTCACCTTATCTATGCCCCTCATGATTTTACAAACCTCAATAAGGTCACCTCTCAACCTCCTACGCACCAGTGAAAAAAGCCCTTGACTTTCCAGTCTATTTTTATATCTCAAACCCTCCATTCACAGCAACATTCTAGTAAATCTTTTCTGAACCCTCTCCAGTTTAAATATATCCTCCCTGTAGCAGGCAACCAGAACTGCACACATTATTCCAGAAGAGGCTTCATCAATGTTTCTCTACAGCCTCAATATGATGTCCCAACGCCTATACTCAAAGGTCTGAGCAATGAAGGCAAGTGTATTGAACACCTTCTTAACCATCCTGTCTAGATGTGATGCAAATTTCAAAGTATATGTACCTGAACTCCTAGGTCTCTCTGTTCTACAACACTAGCCAGGGCTCTACTGTTAATTGTATAAGTCCTGTCCTTGTTTGTATTGCCAAAATACAATATTTCACATTTATCCAAATTAAACTCCACCTGCCACTTCTCAGCCCATTGACTCAGTTGATCAAGATCGCTTTGTAATCTTAGATAACCTTCTTCACCGTCCACAATGCCACCAATCTTGATGTCACCTGCAAACTTACTAACCATGTCCACTATATGCTCATCCAAATCACTTATATAAATGACAAACAAAAGTGGACCCAGTTCTGCTCCATGTGGAACACCACTGGCCAAAGGCCTTCAGTCTGAAAAACAAGCCTTCACCATCACCCTCTGTCGTCTACTATAAGGCCAACTTTGTATCCAATTGGCAAGCTCACCCTGAATCCCACGTGATCCAACTTTACTAATTAATCTACCATGCAGAACCTTGTCAAAGGTGTTACTAAATCCAAGTAAAGTCCAAGTAAACATCTACCACTACGCCCTCATCAATCTTTTTGGTTAATTATCATATATTCAAAGTACAGTTAACACTGAATGGCTGAAGGACGAAATAAAATGTGTCTGTCTAATCAGTAAAAGGGTTGAATAAATGTGGCCACATATATAATATTGACTTCAAAACAAGACTTAAAAGAATCTTGTGTTTTACTATCAATGCTTCATAAGCTTTAATTAGTTTGCAATTTTTTTATAAGACTCACCATTTGCTGAGGTTTTGAACTCACTGTTCCTTGTAGATAACAATAAATGTGTTCCAGGATTATTGGATAGAGTGAAATTGTCTTGGACAAATTATGCAGGCGGTTTTTGAAAACATTGTAGGCAATGTGTATCCAGGGAGGTGATTGCTCTTGAAGGGTCAGATCACAATCATTGTGAAGCTCATTCATGCAGGAAACAAATGCAATCTTGAAAACCTTTAATAAAAATACAGTGTAGAAAATAACATTTAATGAAGTTGCATTGTATTGCTTTCAATCAAAAATAATTTAAAATTGTCAGCTGCCTGAAGCTTGCTCCCATTTTTCAGGTACTGTATTGTCAGAACTTTGCCAGAACTGTATTGAAAACCTGCTGCACTTCTGGCCATGTTATGATGATGCAGCTGACGGAGATCTGGGGAAATTCAAGGTCACCACAGCGAAATATTTAGAATTCCTTCTCCACGACAGGAGAAAGTGCAATTTTGGAGTAGAACAAGCTCAGTGGAGGTCCACGACGTGCATCAGAAACAGAAATTGCTGGAGAAACTCAGCAGGTCTGATGGCATTCGTAGCGAGGGAAAGCAGAGTTGACATTCTGAGTCCAGTGACCCTTCTTCACTACTGCTAGACCTGCTATAATTCCCTGGCAATTTGTTTTTTGTTTCAGATTTGCAGAGTCTACAGCTCTTTGTTTTATTTCCATGATGTGCATAATGGGTCTTTATAGCAGCCAATTAGACAAGCTGGCCAGGAGTGTAGTGTTTTATAGCATCAACTGCACAGCTTTGGGGGGAAGATGAGTGATGTAGTTGCAACGTCAGCAGGCCTGTAATCCAGAGCCTCCAGGCTAATGTTCTGGGGATGTGGGTTTGAATCCCAAAAGTTAGCAAATGGTGAAATTTGAATTCAGTAAAAGCTGGAAGAAAAAGCTAGCCTAATGGGATCCATGTCAACTGTCCTAAAAACTTATGTCATTCATTAATGACTTTCAGTGCAGGAAATCTGCCATCCTTGCCGGGTCAGACCTAAATGTGACTCCAAAGTCACAGAATGTGGTTGACCCTTAACTGCCCTCTGGGTGACTAGGAATGGGTAATAAATGCTGGCCTAATCACATCTCATGAATGAATTTTGAAAGACATGTTAACCCACATCAGTAGCCCCCTGATTGCACTACATAGAAAAGGAAACAGTTCATTACCTCTCCCTGAACAAGTGAGGGTGATGTGGGATCAGCATTCTTATCAGAACTGACTGGTCCCACCCTTTAACCATGTTGAATTAAGAAACACTTTTTCAGTATATAATAAACATATTTAATACATCTGAAGAGAGTTTGGAATCTCAGTGTTCAGTTCATATTTTTTGCCTGTATCATTTTCACCTGTATGAGTTACATTTTGTTTCGAGATGCGAGTACTCCACTGATGGTTAAGAGTGGAGTATTTTCATTTCTAGCACACCCTTGTCATGTTTTGATGTTCTATAATGCTCACAATCCTGACACTCATTTTAATTGGAAACCACTTCATTTTACATTTGCAGCAAAATGCCAGATAGAATAGTCCCAGAATTTATCACCTGAGATGAGTGGTTTCACTTTTGAATGTTCCCTTAATGCCAGTGAGGTGAGGTATGTGAGGTGTCATCACTCCGGTACTATATATAATGGGATGAAGTGCTGATTCCCATTCACTTCACTGAGGAATGTGAGAGGACAATCTGCAACCTTACTGATACATATTGTGGAGGGATTTATAACTAATTTACAATCTTTCCAGCTGCTGTGGGATATCAAAGACATACACAGGTAAAGAAATTGGAAGTTCAAGTAAAACATTGTCACCGAATCCCTACAGTGTGGAAGTAGGCCATTCAGCCCATTGAGTTCACACCAACCCTCCAAAAAGCATCCTACTCAGACCCACCCTCTACCCTATCTCCATGGATAAGTCACCTGTCCTGCACATCCCTGAACACAATGGGCAACTTAGCAGGACCAATCCACCTATCCTTGGACTGTGGGAGGAAACCAAAGCATCCATAGGAAACCCATGCAGACATGGGGAGAATGCGCAAACTTCACTCAGATAGTCGCTTGATGCTGGAATCGAACTGGCACTGTAGCTTTGCCACCGTGTTGCCCTCTGTCTGCCCAGTTAAAATGGATTAGCGGGGAAAGATAAAAGAAGCATTTTTGTTTTCACAAGTATTATCAGATTTACCTCAACTTCAGCAGACGATGAGACATTTATGGTCATCAAAATGAAATCAGTCAGGTATCGCTGACCAAGGTCACTCTTTGCATCTTCACTTTGACATCCAAGATACTGTCCAAGTTTACTTTCATTGAAACTGTCAACAAACTTCATCATTTTTGCTCTGTCTCTGTCGGCTGTCCCTGAATGTGAGGAATATTTTCTAATGTTACCTTGAAGTCATATACAGAACCAAATAAAATCTAAAACACATGCTGAATCTTTAGCAACAGGTGCAAGTTCTTCAAAACAAAAAAGGCATTTTTGTAGTGCCTTGAGCAGTGTATTTGAGCGGTTAATATATGGAATTCTCAATCTTAGGACTTTGCCATCTGAAGACACAGCCATACATAATTGAAATTATAGATGAACAAGAAGTTAGAATTAGGAAAATGCAGAGAATCTAGAGGAGGTATTGAGCTAAAAGGAATTATGAGATAGGAATAGGTTAAAAAAGGATATGGATGGAAGGCTGGCTGCGAGGGTATTAAAAAGTTAGGGCTAGAGGTAACAAAAACATTCAAGACATTTGGTAAGACAGAATTTTGGCATATCAATCAAACATATAAATTCTAAGAGGAATTGTCAGTAATCGGCATTTAAAGAAAATCAGCAGTTGTAAAACACTTTTGACAACCAAAAATTAGTGCAAGATATATATTTACATGATCAGTACAGATGAAAATTCTGAATTGTATTTTTTGGCTACACTGAGATTGCAGACAGACTTTGGGATGTTCCTGCTCACAAGCTGAAACTCCCTCACACAGTGAAAACACCCTTTGGTCACAAATGTCTTAATGAATTTTGAATACATAATTCTTTACATATTCCAAGAATGCGAGATTAAAAAGAACACCTTTTTACGCATGCATTTAAATTTTTTTTTGTAATTAATGTAAAATCGAAAAGATGCGATTACCTTGAGAATTATTTAAAATATATATGGAAGGAATTTAAATAACCAGATCTTTCTCAACAACATCCCACTAAGATCCTAATGATCATAAGGAATCTGTTCTCATAGCTTTGACTTCCAAAGACTATGAGAGAAGAAATTTCTCCTCATCTCAGTCTTAAATTGGTGCCCCCTTATTCTGAGGCTATGCCCTTTGGCCCTAGACTCTCCCAAGTAGGGAATGTCAGCATTTACCCTGTCAAGCCCCTGAAGAATCTTAAATGCTTCAATGAGATCAGCACTCATCCTTCTCAATTCTAGTGAGAAGAGTCCCAACCTGTTTAGCCATTGTTCAGAAAAAAATCTCTCCATCCTAGTGAACCTGCTCTGAACTGTCTCAAATGAAATGATATTTTTCCTTAAATAAGAGGATCAAAATAGCTCACTGTACTCCAGAGGTGGTCTCACCTTGTGCTATTGCAGTAAGACTTGCATCTAAAACCATTAAAACAGGGTTAACATTCCAGCTTACTTGCTGCACCTTGTGTGCTAGCATTCTGTGTTTCATTGACAAGTAATATCCCACTGAATGGCGAAGCAGGCTCAAGGAACTGAACAGTCTACTCCTGCTCCTATTTCTTATGGTCGTATTTAATGTTGGAAGGTCTTGTCAGTTTTTTTTCCCTAGAAATGCCAATTATAAATAATGAGACAAAATAAATTTTTCTGTAAAATTAGAATGGATCCAGGTTGGATTTCATTTAAACTAATGCACCCAGCATATATTAAGGGGATGACTAACAGTCCATGCTGAAACTGATAACGGACAGACATATACACAGGGCGGCACGGGGAGGCACGGTGGCACAGTGGTTAGCACTGCTGCCTCACAGCGCCTGAGACACGGGTTCAATTCCCGCCTCAGGCGACTGACTGTGTGGAGTTTGCACGTTCTTCCTGTGTCTGCGTGGGTTTCCTCCGGGTGCTCCGGTTTCCTCCCACCATCACAAAGATGTACAGGTCAGGTGAATTGGCCATGCTAAATTGCCTGTAGTGTTAGGTAAGGGATAAATGTAGGGGTATGGGTGGGTTGCGCTTCGGCGGGTCGATGTGACTTGTTGGGCCGAAGGGCCTGTTTTCACACTGTAATGTAATCTAATCTAATCTAATACACAAGACAACAGCGAAAAACGGTATATGTATTCTGATAGATGTAGGATGCCTGTACATGGGTCTCAATAACTCAATAAAATACGGAAGCAAATACCAGCACCATACTCCTCCAACAGCAGCATCTTTACATTAGGTTTTCCACAACTTCAAAAAGACCATTGGAATTTTGTTATCAATCAAACATATAACAACAGTCGAGTTTGATCACCTGGCATGTGAAGGCATGTGCTTTTCTTTAATCATTGTTAAAAATTAGACTTTAATTAACTGAGTTTAAAGCAAGCAATACCTTCCAAATAGTGAAATTCAACCCAGAAGTGGTCAATGTATTCTTTGATCAACCAGCTGAAAGGGGCAGCACAGGAAATTCCTTCACAAACTTTATTCATTTTGTGACTGACTGTTATTTCCTCTGTCTTTGGCCTAACGGAAAAACAATGCCATGTACATTAGGACATTGTAATTATATTGAACACACACACACTCATTCATGCGCGCGCACACATACACACACTCACATGCGGACACAAACACACACACTCACTCACTCGTGTGCGCGCGCACACACACAGAAACACAAGAAAAATCAACATTTGATGGAAAGCCACAACAACGTGGTGGGCGGCACGTTGGCACAGTGGTTAGCACTGCTGCCTCACAGCGCCAGAGACCCAGGTTCAATTCCCGCCTCAGGCGACTCTGTGTGGAGTTTGCATGTTCTCCCTGCGTCTGCGTGGGTTTCCTCCGGGTGCTCCGGTTTCCTCCCACACTCCAAAAATGTGCAGGTTAGGTGAATTGGCCATGCTAAATTGCCTGTAGTGTTAGGTGAAGGGGTAAATGTAGGGGAATGGGTCTGGGTGGTTTGCGCTTCGGCGGGTTGGTGTGGACTTGTTGGGCCGAAGGGCCTGTTTCCACACTGTAAGTAATCTAATCTAAAAATGGTAAGTAATCTTAAGTAATCTAATCTAAAAAAAACATTGTGCGAGTTGATTGTTCCACTGATCATTGCCTTTTTTCATGCAGTGTAAGTTGTTCCCTTTCAAAAGCTGGTTTTCTTGTGTTGCAGAATCTTGTGAAGACAGAAAACTTCCACTTAATTGGTCAGAAAGAAAAAACATATTTTCCAATTATAATTTTGTTTTGCACAACAAATGAATTGAATTTACTCAAATAAAATCTATTTCACCTGATGGTACAAATTAGCAGCACTAAAAGATACACAACCACCTATGGAAGGCATTCTTACCCTGAGCTTCGTTGTTGGTGAGATACTCTCAGTATCTGAGTATCTTTAAAAATGTTGAGCCAGAGCTGTTTAATTTCTTTGTTCACTTTACGATCCACCAAAAGATTCAAGTTATAGTCTCTGTCTAGGATCGAAATCATCAGGGCCAGATTTGGGGTAACCATCTTCTGAATGCATTTCCAGAGTGTGTGTCTACATTATTGATGCAAAAGGAAATGAATGCATATGTTGTATATAAAAAAGATGGTGCTTATATTTTCAAATATACAGTTCCCTTTTACCTAAGCTATTGGGCCTGGAGTTCCCATATTGTGCCAATGCAGCTTAAATCTTTGTCAGCATGGCAGTGACTCGTTCAGAAAGGAGAGGTAAGATCTGCATAGAATTCCAATCCCCATCATGAGCCTTTTATATGTGCGAAGTGCTGAAATAAATCATGCAAGGAACTGCAGCAACCATTCAGTGGGACAGAATGTCCATCAGCAAACTTTCTCTACAAATGCTTAATGTTCACATATCACACTCTGATATTTATCTGTTGTACCCAGGAATTTACCGAGTTTTGCAATAACCATCCAATGTCTGTTCCAAGTAACATATGGGCAGAACTATCTCATTTTCAGTTGAAGTGTTTTATCAGGTGAGATTTGTGGCGCTCAGTCAGCTACTGGTTGGAGTGGCCTCTCTCACACAACTGTCTGCTCATCATTTCATCAAGTCCACAACCCTGTTGGTAGTCTTTCTCAGGGCCTGAGACATGGAAATGGTCACCACTGCCATGACCTTCTGGCGTTAACTCCTCCGGCACCTTTTGGAGAGCCCAGGTACACCTGCTGTACACCTGAGAGGAAAAGGTAAACATCGAGAGTATGGCGCTGGAAAAGCACAGCGGGTCAGGCAGCATCCGAGGAGCAGGTGAGTCAGGATGCTGTCTGACCTGCTGTCCGTTTCCAGCGCCACACTCTCGACTCTGATCGCCAGCATCTGCAGTCCTCGCTTTCTCCTAGAAAGAGGTAAACCCTAGCCTTACTCCTCATGACCAAACCCTGGAGGTTGGTTAAAAAGGCCAAATGTGGCTCAGGCCTTTGGTCGACACAGATCACACACAAAATGATGGCTCTGCAGCACTGCTCTCTCCTACCCATCCAGCAATTTGAATTTCAGCATAGTCCCTCCACTCATCCCCTTCACCCACCAGCATCTGTGCTGGGTAGAGGCCATCACATCCCTAGTCTATTCGAATGACTCTCTTGTTCAGTGGTGGTAACCATCAAGACTCAGTGGCTCTAGACAGGAACATTTGAGTTTGTAAATGTAAATAAAGATTGAGCACAAACATTTGGATAACATTAGGTTATCTTCAGTAATGTGACTTATAGGTGTTCACTGCCTCAGCAATGAAACGCCACGAGTGAGACAAATAGGGAATTACAAGGGGAAAGGAATACTAATCTATACTAACAGGAATATAGTAAGTCTACTTGGAAGGCAATCCCCCATCAATTAACCAGTCTATCCTTCAGCTCACTGCGCTGAAGACTAAAAAAGTGGGAATAAAAACCAAAAGAATTGTGGATACTGGAAATTGGAAACAAAAACAGAAAATGCTGGAAAGGCTCAGCAGGTCTGGCAGCATCTGTGGAGAGAAATCAGATGTAATGTTGCGGGTCCAGCTCTGAGGAAAGGTCACTCGACCGGAAACGTTAAGTCTGATTCCTCTCCACAGGTGCTGCCAGACCTGCTGAGCTTTTCCAGAAGTTTCTGTTGTTGTTACTAAAGGGTATCACTGCCATTCTCTTTAAAGGCATCTCAAAGATACCATCTTCCAGTAAATGTTCTGTTTCACATGAACAAGGGGCAGTTAACAAAAAAAAATCACTGGTGGTGCACCGATTATTTTCTTAGCAATAAGAGTTGGCACAGACCCTGAGTGAATGTGAAGATGAATCACAGGTCAGGCTGCTGCATTCTGGTCCAGGGGTACAGGTTCTGAATGTAATCCACTATCACCTACAGCAGAAGGTCCACCAATATTGTGAACCCCACACAGCTCAGCAAGCTACCTGAATGTGCCACCCTCCTGCAGAGCGCTGATTTTCTTAGCCTCATTGCACATCCATTCCTTTGGATTTAGTGATATCTCCTCCTGTTCTTGCAGCTGTAGTGTCAGTCTCTCTGCTACCGTCCTCAAAAATTGTGCTGTTTAAAACACAAACACAGACAATTACCACACGGCTTTAATATCAAAGTATTGATGTGGACAAAATCAGCCTTGGTGCAAAAGCACTTTAAAATTGTGCAATGCAGTAAATATTAACTCTGCCACAGCCAAACTCACATCAATCCAAATGTGTTTGTCAACGATAATGAAAAAGGAGCAGCATATGATCCGATCAGTAACAAATGACACATAAAATAGTGTTGCATCAGCAGAAGGCGTTTGCTCAATGGTGGAAAAGTAAATTTTAAGGCCCAATCTGTGAAGCACCTTGCAACATTTCATTATGCTAATTGTGCTACAGAAAGACAAACTGTGCTGCAAGAGATGCCTGCAGGTGACACCAGGCTCTGCTAGGTCCTTTCTCGTTTATGTTTTCTGCCACCAACCCTTCTTGTAAAACTAGTCCGCGGGGTTTACTTGTATCAAATGGTTAGGATCAAACACAAATATGGCTTCAGCAGAAGAGTTACTTGACTTAACAAGAAATTGTTTGTTACATTATAGAAAGCTAACAGATTACATTGGCTTAAGACTGAATAACTAACTGCATTGATACTGGGTATACAGTTATCACCCCTCAGATAGTATGTGAGTCTATGCTGCATGGTTATAGACTGTAGAACTGACTAACAACTAAAAACAAACTGAATCACTGGCCAGCTTCTCCCAGAGCCAGTTATTTACATCCAAAGCTTCCAAATTAACCCGCCAAACCAACTGTGTGATGCAGCAAATTACACATTCCTCTCTGTGGGAACGTTCAGATTAGTCACTGAGCAGAGGGGGAATGTAATAATCCTTCTTCAAGGCTGGAGTGAAAAATAGCTCACAGAGCAACACACCAACCTGACATGAAATGGACACCAACCCTTCAAGTTAGTAATAATGCTGAGTCCTTTAGCAATGACAATTCTTTACAAATGCTCACAGACATAACCAACAAGATTGTGACTTACCATTCTTCCATTATATTATTCAGCAGCAGTTGCACAGTATTAAATAAAGATGCATTACAATGATCACCAGTTATGCTTGTGCAGTGTAAACTGAGTGTCAGAGCTGGACTTTCCACGACAGGGAGATTCCATGAAGTTAACTGGACTGAACATCCCATTTACATGATACATGTTCCATGTCAATGTGAGACTGAAACTGTCTGGCACCGGTATTAAAGTTACAGCGGCAATTTGAACTAACAAAATGCAAGCTTTTTCAATAACACATAAGTGTCCAGGCTCACCCTCACACTCCCCCTCTTCTCTCAGGAGATCCAGGAGGACCTGAACACGGTCAGTATTTCGACTGGATCCATCGTCCCCATCACGTATTTTACTCACTGCACTCTGTGTGCAGCTTTGTAACAGGAATGTTGTGTTGAGAATGCTTGGTTTTGCCTGTTGACAAACAATTACAAAAGAAAAAGTAAATTCCAGAAGAAACAGAGAAGGAATAGCTTGCATTTCTGTCACACTTTGCAAACCCTCAGCACCTTCAACATGCTTTACTTTCTGAAATGGAGTGGAGGCAAACATGATTGTCAATCTGAGGAGAGCATAAAGTCTCCAACATCCCAGAGGAGCGCTCTTTCATTAGAAAGAGAGAGACAGGGAGAGAGGTGACTGGTCACCAGGCCTCAGGCAAGGGGGAGGAAGAGAATCCCTCAGGATAACCTAAGCCGGTGCAGGAATTGAACCCACACTGTTGGCATCACCTTACATCGCAAACTAACTGTCCATCCAACTACAAAGGGGATGGTCAGGTCACACAAACAACGGAATGGTTTAATGATGTGGTTTGAAGTGTAAATATTATCGAGTACTTCAGAGACTTTCCTCCACGGCTATCAACATGTGACAAAATTAAAAATCACATAACACCAGGTTATAGTCCAAACAGGTTTACTTGGAAGCACTAGGTTTCTGAGCACTGCTCCTTCATCAGGTAGCTGTGGAACAGGATCGTAAGACACAGAATTTATAGCAAAAGATTACAGTGTCATGCAACTGAAATGATATATTGAACAAACCTAGATTGCTGTTAAGTCTTTCATATTTTATAATGGGTTCCAGGTTTTGGTTCACTAACATGTAAATGCCAGAACTTCTTTGAAGTCACATTCTCAACATATCTTACGGATTTATAAAAAAAAAGGGTCCTCTCAGCTCAGACAATGCATTAAAGGTGAGAGGTTAGAGACTGTCTGTATCTCAATCTTGAGTCAGACTAGTTCTATTTCCAAAGTAGGAATTTTTAAAATATTGCATGGATTGACTGCCCGTAGATTGTTTGCTTTTTGAGCAAAGTCAAATGTATCTGCAAATATAATTCTGCAAATGAAAATTTACCCCATAGACTTATATGTGTGTGTGCGTGCATGAGACAGACTTCGGGATACCCAACAATGCAGAATGGCCAAGCAAAGGCTGGTGGCCATGAGGATGGTCTCAACTGGGACACTGGGTTCATGTCTCAGTAAAAGTGACCCCAGTCCACTACATACACACTCACACCCCACACTCACACCCATGCACACACCCTCTCACAGGCTGATATTCCATCACACTCACATATACACTTTACCAAGCTTTCACACACGCAAACACGCACTCTCTGATGTGCACAATCACACTCTCTTTCTCTCTCATGCACACACACACACACACACATATAAGTCTATGGGGAGAATTTTCATTTGCAGAATTATATTTGCAGATATATATGACTTTACTCAACAAGTGCACAATCTTCAGGCAGTCAATCTATGTAATATTTTGTAAACTCCTACTTTGGAAATAGAACCAGTCTGACTCAAAATTGAGATACAGACACACTCTAACCTCACAGCTTTAAAGCATTGTCTGAGCTGAGATTTCACATATTTTTTAAGTTGTCTTGAGAATATGACTTAAAAGAAGTTCTGGGATTTACCTATTAATGAACTAAAACCTGCAACCCATTCTAACAGAAGAAAGACTTAACAGCAATCCAGGATTGTTTAATATATAATTTCAGTTGCATGACACTGTAATTTTTTGCGATACATTCTGTGTCTTATGATCCTGTTCCACAACTACTGATGAAGGAGCAGTGCTTCCAAATAAACCTGTTGGACTATAACCTGGTGTTCTTTGTCCACCTCAGATCAACACCGGCTCCTCCACATAATGGGTGGTAAGACCTGATTGTTTCTATCTCGAGAGGCTTCGATTTAACAGCTCAGTTGAAAGGCAGTGCCTCAGACAAAGCAGCATTCTTTCCTTGCTACACGCTGAGGTGTCACCCTTGATGAGATGCTCACTCACTAAAGTGGCACTTAAGCCCAGAATGTTCTGAACCAGAGGCTGGGAGATCGTGAGGACTGCAGATGCTGGAGATTCAGAGTCGAGAGTGTGGTGCTGGATAAAGCACAGCCAGTCTGGCAGCATCCGAGGAGCAGGAGAGTCGATGTATTGGGCATAAGCCCTTCATCAGGAATGAGGAGGGGGAAGGGGAATGAGAGATAAATGGGTGGGGGTAGGGGTGTGGCTGGGGGAAAGGTAGCTGGGTATATTACACTGAGCCACATCTGACCCAATGAGTAAGGGCCACTTGCTTGCGGATTCGCACTCAGCCAAAGTCAGCAACATAGAGGAAAGTGGATTGTGACAGTGAATTGTTGTCACTGCTCCTTGCATCTGTTTGCAACAAGTATCTAGAAAAACCCAAATAAACAAGATTCCTCAGGAATCAAAACCTGAGGATAAGATTTTAGTGAGTCATGGAGATCAATTGATTTGCAGCATTAGAGGGACTGAATTATGTCTGGAAACTTAAGTGGCATTGGTATGCTTGCCTTTATTAGTCAGTGCATTGAGTATAGGAGTTGGGAGGTCATGCTGCAGTTGTACAAGACATTGGTCAGACCACTTTTGGAATCTTGCATCCAATTCTAGTCTCCCTGCTATAGCAACAATATTTTTAAACCTGAAAGGTTTCAGAATAGATTTACAAGAATATTGCCAGGTTGGAGGGTTTGAGCTATAGGGAGAGGCTGAATAGGCTGGGACTGTTTTTATTGGAGTGTCAGGGGCTGAGGGGTGACCTTACAGAGGTTTATAAAATCATGAGGGGCACAGATAGGGTAAATAGACACGATCTTTTTTCCAGGTAGGGGAGTACAGAACTAGAGGGCATAGGCTTAAGGTGAGAAGGGAAAGATTGAAAGGGGCAACTTTTTCACACAGAGGGTGGTGCATGTATGGAATGAGTACCAGAGGAAGTGGTGAAAGCTGCTACAATTACAGCATTTAAAAAGCATCTGGATGGGTAGACGAATAGGAAAGGTTTAGAGGGATATGGGCCAAATGCAGGTAAATGGGACTACAGTAATTTAGGATATCAGGTTGGCATGGATAAGTTAGACCGAAGGGTCTGTTTCAGTGCTGTACAACTCTGTCAGTCAATGGTGTGGGAAAATCCTTCAGTTTGATTTTATGAAAGTGGTGGTAATTATCTCCAAGCGCCCTATGTTATGATCCCATAGGCTCTGGCAGCATTGCCAGAGGTTGAGTGAAACAAATGAGCAAGTGCTTATTACACATTAATTGAGGGTAACTGGTGAGTACTCGTTTATATAGAGAACAAGTGATATAATAAAAGCAAAATACTGCTGGAAATTTGAAATAAAGAACAGAATGCACTGGAGAAGTTCACCAGGTCTGGCAGCATCAATGAAGAAAGAAAGAGTTCAACATATCGAGCCCGATATGACTCTTTTTCAGAATAGCTAAGTTATACCAGACTCGAAATATTGTATTCACTCTTTTTCTCTCTCCACAGACGCTGCCAGACCCGCTGAGTTTCTCCAACATGTTCAGCCTTTATTTCAAATAATCAGTGCTGTTGGATTTGGAGGAGAAAATATTGGAATGAAACATTTTAACAGAGAAGCATTTACCATTATTCAACCTCTGATGTTGAACATTATGGATGGTTTATGATGGTACAATTTCACAAGTAACATCCAACTTCAAACGATGCACCATTACAATGGCTGTAAACTGTTCCTTTTTTAATTCATGTTTGGTTAATAACATTGAAGAAACATTTCTGCAGTACGAAATTTTCATAAGTTAGTTTATACCTTGACTTTTCCATCACCTTCTCGATCTGTGTTCTGCTCATCAAATTCTAAAGGAAAAAGCAGAGATTTGTAGAGTCTAGATACTGCAGAATTTACAGTGCCCAATGGTCATACGCTCAGAATGAATACGACACATTTTTGGTCTTTGTATTTTAAATGAACACTTCGTAGATGAAAGGTACCAATTACGGTTCTGGTCTGAATTACCTGACAACGGCAACTAATGGATCCATTTGAACTGTCGCACCTCTGTTATCTGCCACCAGAGGTCACTAATACACTTTTTAAAAACTATCTCTACTATCTGTGAGGAAGGGTCACCTGACCAAAAATGTTAACTCTGATTTCTCTCCACTGATGCTGCCAGACCCACTGAGTTTTCCCAGAAATTTCTATTTTTGTCCCTGATTTACAGTTCCTTCAGGCTTTTATGCATTATCTTTGGGTTCAGAATTAAACACTGCAGTACTTTTATTACATCAATTTAAGTTACTGTGACATCCTTAATGTAGTAAAATGACCCAAAGTAGATGAATACATTATCTCCCAGGGCAGAAATTTTAATATCTATCGCTTTGCATAACAGCTCTGCACTGTTCATCAGAATGATCCCAATCTCCCAGTTGCTTGCCATTTCAATAAACCACCAGCTCCAGGGCTAACATTTCCGTCTGAGCCTGCAACGGTGTTCCATCCAAACTCAAAGCAAACTGGAAGAATAACCCTCATTTTCAGCTCAGATACTTTATAGCCTCTAGGATTCAGTACTAAATCCCATAACTTCACATGATATCTGTTCTCTATTTCCCTCACATTAACGTTCTTCCTCCACGCCCCACATCCATTGGTCCCATGACTGTTTATCCTCTACTCTTCTCCCACATGGAGGGGACCCATTTTCTCCTTGTCACACTGTAATTTAGTGATGAAGGGCTTTTGCCGGAAACATCGATTTTCCTGCTCCTAGGATGTTGCCTGACCTGCTGTGCTTTTCCAACACCACACTCTTCACTCTAATCTCCAGATCTGCAGTACTCACTTGCGCCACACTGTAATTTACACTGTTTCACATCTCTAATTCTCTCCCACCACAATTAGCAATCCCTTTGTCTTTTGCACTGGGCCTCGACACCATCTGTTCCCCTCAATACTCCTCTTTCAAAAACACAAAACACTGTTTTCCAACCCCTTTAGGTACTGAGGAAAAGGTTATACTATCTGACACAGATGCTGCCAGCCCTGCTGAGTTTCTTCTGCATTCTCTGTGTTTGTTAATAATTACCAGTTTCATCAAAGATCTGTTCTGTGTCTCACACTGCAATTTACCTGCATTTTCCCAACAGTCTAATAGGAAGCACAGGCCTCACTCTCTCTTAAAGTTGCAGTATGTCTTTGTGATGTGTTGATAGCTTTGAAGGGGAGAGATGGCCCGGGATGGAATCATTTCCTTCACATCAAAATGTTCTTTTGAAGCTGTATACATTGTGTGATGTCTCACACAGGTAATATGCAGTATACTTTTAACAGACATAGTCATGATATCATCACCAAACCATAGCATGTGATCTGATGGTATATAACATCTTGGACTCCATGATACTTGGGCCACTTCAAGCATGACACACTGATAGATGTGTGCTATTGTTTGTAATTGTGCAGCTTAGTATTTCCCCAAGCATTGACGTGTCTATAATTGAAATATATCCAAGTTATCGGGAGCTGCAATAAATGTCTGTCCAATCTTTGAGAACAACATTACCTATATCTTATTCTTATGTTATGAAAGCTAACAAAAGTGTTGCATCATCAGGTACAAACATTTTTAATTCTGCATGAATTACAGAAGCTAAAAAACCAATGACTGTGCATCAAAATGACAGCAAACAGAGAGGAACTTACATTTGCAAATTGCTACAGCTTTACTCTGAGCATCTCAACACATTATTACTTTATAACATGCTCCTTGTTACAACAATGCAAGAAACATAATTCAACTCAGACTGACATAAGCAATAAATTACCTGTTGGTGCACCCAAAGCCTTCACAAACAGTCCACTGATAGTCGTGTTATAGAAAGCAGATAGATCGGAGGTCATCTCCTCTGATTCGGTCATATCATCAATGTGGACGGAAAGCCATTGGCCTGCACAGTAATCAAGATACACATCAAAACTGAAGAGTGTTGCCACAACAATAAACACCAATTTATATGCTCTCTTTGCTTATGCTGACTGCTTTGCTATGTATTTTCAGCCAATTGGTTTTAAGAAGAGGGACTTTACCAGAAAGTTGGCCTGATACTTCACACGTGGTCACAAACAGGATGGTGCCTCTCCTCCAATAGCATCTTTGATCCACTCCCCTGAGGTGCAAGTAGATCTGCCCTCATTGGTCAGCTCCTATATTCATACTGCAGCAACAGAATGTTACTGCTACGTAAAGATTTATGTGCAAATATTAAATTCTTTAAAAAAAAATTCACAGGCTTCAGGCATCAGCATTTATTAACCCATCTTTAATTATCCAGAGGGCAATTAAGAGTCAACCATATCACTGTGGGTCTACAGTCACATGTAGGCCAGAGCAGGTGAGAATGGCAGGTTTCCTTCTCTAAAGGACAGCAGTGAAGCAGTTGGTTTTTTGATGACAACAACAGTGTTTACATGACACACATATGTAGCTTGTTCCTGCGCCACATCTTTCTTTACTTGCTGCATCAAATATGACATATAAATCCTGCCAGTTTGCACCAAACATGGCTACTGTGCCAATGCTAAACAGCAGCCATCTTTCCTGTTCAACATACCTCCTTGAAATCCAATATATTTTGTTCGGCCTGCAATTCGAGAGAGCTTTGTGATAAAATACACAAAACAGTTTGATTTGGATGTAGGGCTCATCAGATTCATTTCATTCATTGTACAGTATCTGGAAATTAAAATATAAGACCTCAGTATTAGACTTTAAAAACAAGATCATGCCATCTTACTAACACTGACAAGCGACACTGGGAATTGGTGAAAACTTTCCACTGGTTGGACTCATACCTGGCACAAAGGAAGATGGCTCCGTCCACAACAGAAGCTCAGTAGCAGCTGTCTTTGTTGGTGGTAAGTCATCTCAACTCCAAGACATATCTTCAGATAGTGAAGCAGTCCATGAACAAATCCAGCAAGACTTGGACAATGTTAAGATTTGGCTGATAATTGGCAAAAACACTCATGTCGTACATGTGCCAAGCAATGGCCATCTTCAAGAAGAGGGCATCAAGCTAAAACCACTTGACAATCAATGATGTTACCATTGTCGCTGAAGCCTCCACCATCAACATTCTGGGATTACCATTGATTGCAAACTGAGCTGGACCAGTCATGTAAATACAGAATAAATACTGACCGACAGCATCTAACAATCTGCTGCAAGTAATTTATCCCTCGACTCTTCAAAGTCTATTCACTTGCTACAAGATGAAATTTTGACAAGATGCCCCCAAATCACCTGGATGAGTGCAGCTCCAACAACATTCAAGAAGCTTGACAACATTCAGAACTAAGCAGCCCACTTGATTGATACCACATCCACCAAAAAAACCATTCTGTCCATAACAGAAGCTCAGTAGCAGCAGTTTGTACCATCAATCAGATGTACTGCAGAAATTCACCAAGACTTCTTAGACAGTACCTTCCAAACCCAGGGCCACTTCCATCTGGTGTATAATGGCAGCAGAAGCATGGGTACACCATCACCTGTAAGCTTCCCTCCAAACCATTCACCATCCTGACTTGGGAATGTATCATTAAGTCAAAATCCTGAAATTCTTTCCTGAAGGATATTGGACTTCAATGCTTCAACAAGGCAGCTGACCACCCCCTGCTGAGACAGTGATTTTCTATCATTCAGCACATAGAGGTTACAAAACCATAAGCTCTTACTGTATCATTTTACAATGCAATCCTCTGAATGCATTCGGAAAAGGTGATTTCTAAATTGATTATTCCTAAGTATTCACTTATTGTGAAAAATAATGTCAAATGACCAGGAGTCTGCATTGAGCATCTCAAAGAGCAAAAATAAAAATAATCTCAGGGGAAACCACCTCAAGAAACATTCAATTTTGAGATAGCTGATGGCATCCCATTCCTGTTTGACAATTTCTAAATTGAAGCACTGACCTAGGGGTGGTTGAAACTCATTAACCAATGATACACAAGGGATAAGCATATATTATTGTAAAGCAAAACTCCAGAGTTTCTAAAAGTCACTGTTAAATCAACCAACCTCTTAAAAATGAAGAATTATTTACAGGACAAAATCAGGCCAGTTCACTCAACAAATCCATAATTATGCTGCACTTAAGCCTCCACCAAATCCTATTTATTAAAGGGCATCAATTTGTTTTTATTTATTCAGTTGTGGGACTTGGGCGTCACTGGCTGGCCAGCATTGATAGCCCATCCCTATTTGCCCTTGAGAAGGTGGTGGTAAGCTGCCTTCTTGAAACGCTGCAGTCCACTTGCTGTGGGTGGTCCCACAATGCCGGTAAGGAGGAAATTTCAGGATTTTGATCCAACGACTGTGAAGGAATGGCGTTATATTTCCAAGTCTGGGTGGTGAGTGGCTTGGAGAGGAACTTGCAGGTGATGGTGTTCCCAAGTACCTGCTGCCCTTGTCCTTCGTGGAAGTGGTCATGGTTTTGGAAGGTGCTGCTAAGGATCTTCGGTGAATTTCTGTAGTCCATCTTGTACACACTACTACTACTGAGCACTGGTGGTGGAGGGATTGAATGTTTGCAGATGTGGTGCCAATCAAGCGGGTTTCTTTGTCCTGGATGGTGTCAGATTTCTTGAGTGTTGTTGGAGCTGCACCCACCCAGGCAAGTGGGGAGTATTTCATTACACTCCTGATTTGTGCCTTGTAGATGGTGGATAGAATTTGGCGTGTCAGGAAGTGAGTTACTCACGACAGTATGCCTAGTCTCTGACCTGCTCTTGTAGCCACTTTGTTTATGTGATGAGTCCAGTTAAGTTTCTGGTCAATGATAACCCCAAGGATGTTGACAGTGGGGGATTTAGTAATGATAATACCGTTGAATATCAAGGAGCAGCGGTTCGAGTGTCTCTTATTGGTGATGGTCATTGTCTGGCATTTGTGTGGCATGAATGTTACTTGCCACTTGTCAGCCCAAACCTGGATATTGTCCAGATCTTGTTGCATTTGAGCACAGACTGCTTCAGTATCTGGGGGGTCGGGACCACTGTGCAATCATCGGCGAACATCCCCACTTCTGACCTTATGACAGAGGGAAGGTCATTGATGAAGCAGCTGAAGATTATTGCATCTAGGACACTACCCCGAGGGACTCCTGCAGAAATGTCGTGGAGATAAGATGACTGGCCCTCCATAACCACAACCATCTTCCTTTTTGCCAGCTATGTGTCTAACCGGTGGAGTGTTTGCCCCCGATACCCATTGATTCCAGTTTTGCCAAGGCCCCATGATGCCATACTCAGTCAAATGTGGCCTTGATGTCAAGGGCTATCACTCTCACCTCACCTCTGGAATTCGGCTCTTTTGTCCGTGTTTGAACCAAGGCATATATGGAATATATGCATTCAGCATATATTTCCTTTTATTACTATCCACATCAAGTGTTTATCTAGTTTCCCTGGAATGCTATTCACCTCAGCTTTGTGGTTGTGAGATGCACAACCTAGCCTCTTTGCTAGTAAAGGCTTTTAACCCAAAGTTGTATTTATTAATCACTAACTTTATATCTATGGCCCTTGGTTCTGGTCTTGTCTGCAAGTACATCTTAAACCCTAATAAATAATTTCCCAATGTTAAAATATCTTCAGCAGGTCAATCCTTTTCTAGAGAAAAGTGGTCCAGCCTGTTCAATCTTTCTGGATTGTATAACCTCTTGGTTTCAATGTGTCCAGTCACACCAGGACTCCTTCTGGAGCAGTGTGAACCCTGGAGAAACTCAGCAAGTCTGACAGCATGTGTGGAGAGAAAGTGAGAACTGAAGACAGCTGGGGAAGGGTGGAATTAATGCTGGTGACAGGGTGGAGAACAGAGTACATGGAATAGCGCCCAGAGAAAGAGAGAGAGAGGGTGTGTGTGAGAGAGAGAGAGAGTGATAGTCAAGAAAGAGAGTGAGTGTGTGTGAGTGTGAGTGTGAGTGTGAGTGAGTGTGAGTGTGAGTGAGAGAGAGAGAATAGATGGGTGGGATGGTGTGTCTCTTTCGGCTTATCATCAGTAATCCATTTGTTTTTCCTATCCCCTTTTCCTCCCTTTCTCTTTGCCTGAGCACCGTCTCCATTTACTCTATTCTCCCCCACTACTCCACTCTGTCATTAGCGTACTTTCCAGCTTTCTCCAGCTATCTTCAGTTCTGATGAAGGATTTGAAACATTAACTGTGTTTTCTCTATAAAGATACTGCCAGACCTGCTGATTTTCTCCAGCGTTCTAAGTTTTGGTTTCAGATCTCCAGCATGCAGAATGCGAACGCCTTGTTGTTCCTACCTGATGGTGAAACCATTTGTACTTACTTGGCAGAAGCAATCAGCTCTGAACTTTGGGAAGACTCTTCGGTGTCCATCTGTATCAGCAACACTCGAGTGCCAGTGTTCATGTTTTGAAACGATTCTCTGTGGGTATAAGAAGATGAACACATTTTCGATTTGGAACGCACAATGAGGATGTCGCTTTGTGTTATTTTTGAATGATTTGGTAAGAACATATCGTTTACTAGATAAGCAAATGTTGACATTTTCTGAATTGCACTGGGTCAATTTTCACCCATTTCTGGACCTGTCGATGAAAATAAAGACCTCAGTAATCCAGCAGGCTTGGATCTGAGTCGTTGTTGAAGGGAGATCACATATTTGGGTCATCATGGGTATTTAAACCATTCCTTTCCCTCCTGCCATCCCTCATCTACTAACCAGAGACACTGACTCATACAAAGGCATTTTCCTTTGTGCAAACTTCTGATCGAGTCATAGAGTCATACAGCGTAGAAACAAACCCTTCAGTCCAACTTGTCTATGCTGACCAGAGAACCCAATCTGACCTAGTATCATTTGCCAGCATTTGGCCCATATTCCTCTAAACTCTTCCTATTCATATACCCATCCAGATTCCTTTTAAACATTGTAATTCTACCCACCTCCACCACTTCCTCTGAAAGCTTATTCTATACAAAATTACCCCTCAGGTCATTTTGAAATCTTCCACTCTCATCTGAAACCCATGCCCTCTAGTTATGGACTCCTGTACCCCAGGAAAAAGACCTTGCTATTCACCCTATCCATGCCTGTTTGATTTTATAAACGTCCAGAAGGTCACCCCTGAGTTTAAAATATTCCGGGGAAAGAAAGCCCTAACCTATTCAGTCTCCCTCTATAGCTGAAACCCTCCAGTCCTGGCAACACCCTTGTAAATCTTTGCTGCATGGTCTCAGGTTTAACACCATCCTTTCTATAGAAGATAACCTTCCAGGGGCCATTCAACCATGGGATTGTTGCACTTGTACAGGTCAGGTGACCACTCTTTCTGTCTATCTTCTTGAACCAGTCTTGCAGCTTGGTTTGTATACTGATAACTCCGTAAGTTGTCTCAGGGCAGTGACTTGACAGAAATTCTGGGATTTCCATATTAATCAATCAAAACCTGCATCTCCATTCTCACTGATTAAAGATTTAAGAGCCATCTTAGGCATGTTCAATTCATTCACATGAGTTTTCTGAAGCTTTCACCTTTTCCTTATAAATTCTGCGTCTAAGGTCTTCCTCTCTCACTAACACCTAATGAAGGAGCAGCACTCCAAAGTCTAGTGTTTTCAAATAATCCTATAACCTGGTGACATGCGATCTTTGACCTTGTCTAACCCAGTCCAACACCAGCAACACCACATTATGTTTAACATATGTTAGTCTTTGATGCGTTTCTCTCGTACCATGTATATGGACAACAACCTCTTGACGGTGCAGGACCAGAAGAGTATCAGAAGATTATGGAGATGCAACCCAGATCTGGGATTTGATTGTAGCTTTACATTATTGAACACTGTTGCAGTAATCTACAATTGTGCAAACCAAGGACGACTGACCTTATCTTTTTACAGAAGGAATATTCTGTATCAAACTGGTGCAGGAACAGAAGAAAAAATTCCTCGACATTGTTACCAAGTTCCTTGACCAGTACCTTGACGTCTGTCTTGGTGAGAAGCCTGGAAAATGTGGTTACCTGGAACAGTAGTATTTTATAGTCAGTGTGACAGTATCCAACCACAACCTTTTCAATGCTCAACGTTCAGCTTGAGTTCAGGCTGTTCACTCTGTGTCTGATTTTACTGTGAAAATTGCATTTGATATGAATCAGGAAGGGAATGGTGGCAGGAAGCCAATAAATTGGTCAGTCATAGAGTCCCCACAATGCAGAAAGAGGCCATTTGGCCCACTGAGTCTGTACTGGCCCTCCACAGAGCATCCCACCCAGATCCAGACCCCCTGTAACCTCATATTTACCATGGCTAATCTACCTAGCTTGCACATCCTGGTGTGGTCAGGTGGCCAGCTTACAGAAATGCTTACAAGATCAGTCAAAGTTAAAAGTCACACAACACTAGATTAAAGCCCAACAGGTTTATTTGGAAGTACAAGCTTTCGAAGCGCTGCTCCTTCGTCAGGTAGCTATAACCTGGTTGGAGTATAACCTGGTGTTGTGTGTCTTTGAACTCTGTCCATCTCAGTCCAAGACTGGCACCTCCACATCATGGCTACAAGATTGTTGAAGAGCTATGATCAAGCACACTGGGCATTTTGGTCAAACTAGTTTAAATTCTGACTTAGTTAAACTGCAACCAGGACAAGTTGTGAGCTGTAGTTTCCTATGCTGGCACCACTACTAAGTTATATTGAGAAGGGAATGTCATTGTTTATGGCTTGCTGTAAACATTTGGGTGGAAGAGTGTGGCGCTGGAAAAGCACAGCCAGTCAGACAGCATCCGAGGAGCAGAGAGTTGACATTTCGAGCATAAGCTCTTCATCAGAAATTACGGAGGGGGGAAACATTTGGGAGTTGTTTCCTAGGAAACTCTGTTGGCTGGGATCAAACAATGTGATCAGGCTTTGATCAATTCATTGGCTGAGTGCCAGAGATCTTTCTGGAAATTGAGCACACTTTCAGATAAGCTAACAGAACAAAGGAATTTTTTGAGAAGAATCCATATTTGAGAAGCATGTACCCTGAAGAAATCTTCAGAAAAGACAGAGAACTATGAGGTAAGATCTACATGGAGAACAAAGTTGGCCAATTCGCTCAAATCAAGGTAGTACTGGATTCAAGCCAAACTAACAGAGTTAATGAAAGTGTTAGGGCTAAATGTGAATTAATTTAAAGATAAAGTGAAGCTAAATGAAATCAGCTAAAGTTGAAGTTATGTTAGATGAAGTGAGAAATAAATGTTGCAACAAATGTATGTTTTATATTGTATATTGGTACTTAAAGAGTTAAAGAAGGGTTTATTTAATTCAGTCCTGAGTCAGTTCCCTGCCTTTTGTCTTTCACACAAGGAGAACACCTGAGTAAAATGGTTGCGAACTCCTTTTCCAGCAAGTTAGCATGGCCAATCTAACCTAACCTAACCTGCACATCTTTGGACTGTGGGAGGAAACTGGAGCAACCAGAAAATACCCACACAGACACGTGGAGAATATGCTAACTCCACACAATCAGTCACCCAAAGCTGGAATCAAACCAGTTCCCTAGTGCTGTGAGGCTGCAGTGCTAACCACTGAGCTACCATAAATAGAAAATGCCATCACATTTATACTGAATGAAAGACGGCCTTAATGAAAGACAAAAGATTTTCAGGGGCTGGACAGAGTAGACGTGGGCAAGTTGTTTCCCTTGGTAGAAGAGTCTCAGACCAGAGAGCATCATCTCAGAATCTCCAGTCACCCTTTTAAGACAGAGAGGAGGAGAAATTTCTTCTGTCAGAGGATAGTGAATCTCTGGAATTCTTTACCGGAGAGGGCTATTGAACCTGGGTCAGCCAGTATATTCAAGGCTGACATAGACAGCTTTTTAATTAGAAAAAGATTCAAGGGTTTTGGCAAAAAGGTAGGAAAGGGAAGTGAGGATTAAACCTGTTCTTAAGAAGGGAAAGGTTAACTCTGCTGTTACACTTGAAACGCCGACTTCTGCTCCTCCTGATGCTGCCTGGCTTGCTGTGTTCTTCCAGCTTCCTGCCTGTCTACTCTGGATTCCAAAATCTGGAGTTTTTTTGTCTCCAGATGCTGCCAGACCTGCTGAGGTTTTCCAGCAATGTCTGTTTTTGTTTCAGATTTCCAGCATCCGCAATTCTTTGGGATTTCTTTGAGGATTAATCGGATCAGCTTTGATCTGCTCGTAAAAGGGGCAAGAATAACAGCATAGATTTAAAGTGATCTGCAAAAGAAGCAAGAGTGAAGTGAGGAAAAATGTTGTCAGTCAGTGAGGCATATGGCAGTATGGTAGAGGCAGGTTCAAAAGGCATTCAAAAGGGCTGTGGATGATGACTTGGACAGAAATAGTGTACAAGGGTGTGGGGGAAAAAGCAGGAGGTTAGCATTAGGTAATGGTGCTCACTTAGTGAGCCTGTGTAGGCCCGATAGACTCCTTCTGCACTCTAACATTTTTGTGATCTCAATTAATGACTGAGCAGTCTTGATGGGCTGAATGGCCTACTCTTGTTTGTATGTCTTATTGGCTCTTTCCTTTCACCACTGATTTCTCATAAATGAGTTATTAAGGCACATCATGTTGTGGCCATACGAGATGCTGATGAGGCCACATTTAGAATACTGCAGAAAATTCTGGTCACCCTGCTACAGGAAAGATGTTGCTAATCTAGAAAGGATGCAGAAAACTTTTACAAGGTTGCTGCTGGAACTGGAGGGTTTGAGTTATAAGGAGAACAGGATAGGCTGAGACCTTTTTTCTTTGGAGCATTGGAGGCTGAGGGGTGACCTCATAGAGGTGTTATAAAATCATGAGAGGCAGAGATACGGTGAATAGGCAAGGTTTTGTTTCCCCGAGGGTCAGGAGTCCAAAACTAGAGGGCTTAGATTTAAGGTGAGAGGGGAAAGATTTAAAAAGAGACCTGAGGAGCAATGTTTTCACACAGAGGATGGTGCAAGTGTAGAATGAACTGTCAGAGGTGTTACAGGCAGGTTTGATTACAACATTTAAAAGACATTTGGACAAGGACATGAATAGGAAAGATTTACAGGGATATGGGCCCAACAAAGGCAAATGGGACAAGTTCAGTTTATGAAACCTGGCTGACATGGACGTGTTGGACCGAAGAGTCATACCGCATGGAGACCAAAATTTAAGCACTTGTTAACACAGATAGGCATTTACGCAGGAGGTAGTGTCAGGCCTGGTTAAAACAATAGAGGGGATTCAGTCTACATGGCTTCAAAACTTCCAACATTTCTTTCTCAAATTTTGTCCTGAAAATCTTCAGTCTTTTTGTTTTCCCTGACTGGAAACAGTTTATGTTTATTCCTTCACATTAGTGAGCGAACATAAAGAGTCACAGTGTCATGAAGAGCCATCTTTCACAATGAAACAGGCAATAATTACAGTTTGGTGAAATTGACCTGTATTAATACCAAAGGTCAGTTAAATCAGTTGGCTGGATAGCTGGTTTGCAATGCAGAGTGATACCAATGACATAGGTTCACCTCCTGAACCAGCTGAGGTTACCATGAAGGACTTTCCTTTCAACCTGTCTTCTTGCCTGAGGCATTGTGACCATTGGGTTAAACCTACCACTAGGTTAGCCCAACAAGAGAGCAGACAATGGGGACTTTACCATTACCTGTATATTTAAAGGTGTACAAACTGAAGGTATAATCAAATCCAATCAATTTGGATACATGCTTTGGCTATCCAGCTTAAGTTTTTGAATTTTATTACCAAAATATAAAAGAAAATCCCTAAAAACAAATGATGATTGGTCGCTGAAGTCATAATGATGTGTTCAGTCCAGCTACTTCCCACCTTCCAACACAACACCCCATTTGGAGGAATCCTCCTGAACATGATTAGATTAGATGCCCAAAGGTGTGGAAACAGGCCCTTCGGCCCAACCAGTCCACACCGACTCTCCGAAGAGTAACCCAGACAGACCCATTTCCCTCTGACTAATGCACCTAGCACTGTGGGCAATTTAGCTTGGCCAATTCACCTGACCTAGACATCTTTGGACTGTGAGAGGAAACCCACACAGACACGGGGAGAATGTGCAAACTCCACACAGACAGTCGTCTGAGGCTGGAGTCGAACCTGGGACCCAGGTGCTGTGAGGCAGTAGTGCTATCCACTGAGCCACCATGCATGATTGACTAGCAAGACCCTTTGGATTAAGGGATGCGAAACTATGGAAGTCACAATAAAGTTCATTGTGACAAACAAAGGGCAGATTTTGAAGCACCGCAGAGATAGGCCCATGCGAAACAGGTTCAGGACAAGCCAGAACCTCCGCACAGCCAAACAAAGCCCTAATGCACTTCTGGGAGACACAAATGTGTTTCCCTTCCACAGACCAAGTTGTATCAAGTAATCACCTTAAACTCAACAAATGATGCGGCAATCATTTGACTTAGGGCTTCATGCTTATTCAATAAATCATGATAGTTAAGATCCCATAATTGGATTTCAATTTTTTTTACACTATTAGAGTCACAATATTAAATGTGTGCATTTCAACATTATTACCTCGACAAAATTGTGCCGTCGTGTTTCTGTGTTTCCAAGATGGTGATGAATATAATTACTCAGTGACCTATGGCATTGTTGAACAAAGTATTCTTCCCATTGCTCCTTGACTTCCTGATCCGCTAGCTTTGAATGTTTTAAACGAACCACGGCATCTGGAGTTACGCAGTTTAGAAGAAGCTTTTTTGCTGATTTAAGTATAATTCGAGGATCTTCAAAGATATCACTGTTTGTCAGGTCTGCAGTATCCAGAACTTGTAGTAGGACACTGGCACATGCATCAGTATGGAATCCAATGATCACCTCTGAAGGGTTTAGCATTAATCCATATTGTTGTCCATCATGACTCATTTTCACTGACACAAACTCCTTGACCCATAGCTCCAACTGTCTGTTGATACTTTTCTGCTGTTGGTTGAGTACAGTACTCATGTCCAGGCTATGTTTTTCAAGTCTATTGACCAAAGGAATGGGAAACTGCTCATAGACAACATCCCTGTCTTCAATAACAATGAGTCGAAACTGTCTGTCCACTCTGCATTTGACACGATGTGTTCCTAAGCCCAGGTCCACATATTGGTATTCCCCAAGATTCACGTAGTACTGATTTAAGGCATCATAAAGGCTCTCATACAGGTTCTTCAAATTCAGAAGGATTACTGTCCTCCCAGTCTCCATGCAGGTCTTCACTCGATTTACATTTCTGCAAATTTGTGTATACTCCTGATCTTTTGGAAAACTGGACCCGAATATAATCTCAGGCTTGTCATCCAGATTAAGAAAAACATGCTGCAGGACAATCTGAAGGGCAACATAATTCTTGGTAAGAAGCAGTAGATAACGACACTCTCCATCACTAGAGTCTGCTCTGATATTTTTCTTCACCATCTCCAGTGTGCTTATTTGAGGAAGAGATTCTAAATTAGGCAGAAAAATTTCAAGTGGATTAAAGTCATCTTTACCACTGAAATTCCGAAAGATGGTGTCAGCCAACTGTTGCTCTGTTGGATCACTCTTTGTCTCCTTCGCTGTGATAAAAACCATCTTTACAAGGCTGTAGTAGTCACGGAGTCCAAAAAACTGCCCGTCTTCATTTTTACAAACTTCTAGATAGGCTTTCGCAAAGGTGGGAAAGAGATGTCGCACCTTTTGTAGTAAAGCAGGGTCAGATGAACATATTCCTTTGGCTGTCTCAATGAGCTCGTCCTCACATGGATCCAATCGAGAAACAAAAATCCCACGGTTCATTTTGGCAGGATCCAAGGCCCAGTTTGAAATTCCGATGAAGCCTACTTTCTTGTGAGGGACTGGATTGTCGTCATCAATGCAACCATCTTCCAACAATGGGTGAAGAGTTTTCAAAGGCATCTGTGGTGAGTCTTCAGCCAAGCCGATTTCATCTAAGACCACCACGGAAACATACTCATCCAGGTTTTTGCCCTGCTGAAAACGTGCGCATTGTTTGAACGTGTTGATGATCCCATCTGCTGTTGAGTGGGGGCTACATTGAAAAGACACCATGTGGACCTGTTTCAGCTTCTTGAACAGCTCACAGTGAGCAGATTGTCCCTGCATCGCATCTAACACAACTGTTTTTGCTAAGGACTTTGAACTGCCAGGTTTACCAACAAGGAATAGTGGGATCCTCAGTTCAATGCAAATGACCATTAAGAAAACGTTCTCATTTAAGGCCTCATTTTTAGCTATTGTTTCCCGCGTGTTTATGTTTTTCATGAAAACATTTTGGCAGTGGACAATTTGATCATGGATTTTACTCACTGAATTATAAGGCTCAGGGAAAAATTTGCATATAGTTTCTAAATACTCTGCCTTGCACGACAGGGAAGGATAGTAACAGACTCCTAGTACTGACATCAGAGCCTGTAACATATTTGTATTTGGACTTGGGTAGTCAAATAGACTTTCTCTGTGTTCATAAAACCACACCAGGACTTTCATGCATCGTTCCACATCTCGCAAGCTCACAAAGCTGCACTCATCTTTCTTTTGCCTCATGAATGTCTGTGAGGCTGCTAGAACTTGCATTATGATTTCCGCATGCAGAAAAGGAAGTTTATGGTTTCGGATGTATCTCCGCACGATCTGGTTCGTGTAAGCCAACTCAGCTTTGTCACTCAGCTGACCAAAGTCCCATACAAGTGGGATCATACTTGGCGGTAGTGGCTGCACCCTGTAAACTAGCTGCCTCAGAGGTATTTTCCCCAGCTTATCTTCAGTCTCTTCAACTTTAACTCGATATCCCAACCCAGCCATTTCCAGACGTTTGATCATAGTTTCCGAATGTCTTCTGTAGGGATTGCAAGCTGCAATTATTTTTAAACCAGTGTTGCTTTTCATTGCTTTACCTTGAACTGTTTTATCACAGAGGACTTCTTTAATGGCATGGATAGCTTCCGTGGTGTTGGCTTCATCAAAGAACAGGACCGTCTCCAAGCCATACTTGGCATTGTTGACTCGGGCAAGCTTCTCTGCTTCTCCAATTTTTGCATAGATCATCTCAGCTGTTGTGCCTCCATGTACCTTAACCAGTTTCAAAGTTTCTGTCTTATGCTTCCCTTTCTGGAGGTCACAAAGAAACCTAATCAGTCTTGTCTTCCCACAGCCAGTCTCCCCCATGATGATGACAGGAATTTCACATCTAAAGCGCATGTGGATGGCCAACATTTTCATCATGTTGTCTGCAGTTAGTTCATAAGTCTCATCCGGATCTATTGCTTTTTCAACCCCAAGTACAAGGCAAAGCTTTCGGATTTTCTCTTCTCTGGGAAGATTATCAATATCTTCGTTGAACCGTATTCTCTGCATGCTAAGCCCATTTACAAGCTGTGGAGACATGACGCTCCCTTTCAGAACCTCGCCAGTCCGATGATCCACAGCATCAACTCGCTTTCCAACGCTTCTTAAATGAAAACCAAGGAAAGTCATGGACAAGTGATCAGCATTGAAAAAGATGTACGGGTGAGGGTTGTTTTCCCATCTTTTCCGGATCAAGAACGGAAGCAGGTCTTCCTCTGCTTGGAAAGGTGAGAAAGCGGGGCTTTCATCCGAAATGTTCATAGCGGGCGTTGCAAAGTCTTGAGCCATGAGGATCATGAACTCAATAATGAAGTTTTTAAAACCAATCAGGGTATCTCCCACAAACAAAGGTTTACAAAACACTGACTGCTCACAGTTTTTTAGCTGAAGGTTCAGAAACCAAGAAAAGTTTCTCAACTCTGCCCAGGAAGGATCCCTTAGTCCACAGTATTGTAGGAGTAAAGTTAGGCATCCAGCTGGATTTCCTTCAACACTATACTTCTGATATGAGAATGCATCAATGTCCTTATGCACACTGAACCTATGGAGATATTGGTAGGGTCTCTGATAGGCTTCACTGACAAATATATCTTCATCCATCAATGGATCTAAAATATTAAGGTGGGTGCCTTGGCGCTTTTTTAGTTCAAGCTGACGAACTTCTCTTGGTGGTCTGCAGTGAATAGTGGGTAGGATACCTAGAAGTCCCACGCTTGCCTGCATAAAGAAAAAAACAAGATTTGAACAAAGTATTACTTAAAGAGAGGATTTATTTTCCTTACAGTTGCATCCTTTGTATTACAAAAAGAAGCTTTTCTAGTTGTTAGTGTAGACAAAATAACAATCACAGAACCGGATGAAAGCAGGTGGAAGGAGTTTAGTCAAACCTGAAGATTTGCTATAAAAAGATCATTTCTGTGAATTTCACTCACTGTAAAGTGGTGGTTTTAGGGAATAGATGAGATTGATGTACAAATATACATTTTGATGTATATTTTATGATCTTTTAATCTGCATTCTATTTTTAGGTAGTTTGGTTTCTTTTATTCATCTCCCTTTTGTTTTATTTTTCCTTTTTTTAATGCAATAAACTCCTATTTTATTGTTAAAGGAAATTTGCATCCTTGTGCACTATTTTTCAGTGAATGATCATCACAATAATTAAAAGTATTCCAATCTGACAAAGCCAACTTTCAGTCAGAGGTATGTCTTCTGCAATAGTAATGTTACTTGGAATCATTCCGCTTGATCATTCAGAATTACATTTTGGAAAAAGTTATTGTTCAGCTACATCAGCTTAGGTTTCATTTCTTTTTATTTATAATAATCCAATCTTTGTGTTGGTTTCTTTCGATAAGAGTGTAATTAATTCAGGTACAGGTCTTGTATAATTTGAAAATGTTTGAACTGATGGCCAGTTACAAGTCACCAGAAGAACAATGTGTTAAGTATTGCAACAGAAAACATTTAAAATTGCGCTGTCTCACCATTATATGGAGCTTTCAATTGGCATATTTAGATGTACATGCTTAATATGCTCAAATACATTATTTGTACACAAGTATAAACCCATTGCAAATAAGTATCTACCGTATAACATGCACATCAAGGATAGAAATTGTGTGTGTTAAACCTTAAGAGATATCACTCTTTGAAAGTACTGTAGTATAAATAACCTGCTGAGCTGATTGTTTATAAAGGAACTCATTGACATCCAGATGTTCCACAATATACAGATGAGTCATGCTGCGTTTCCAGATCCTTCCCCGACTGTCCTTCAGGAATCCTAGAATTAGGATCTTGAAAAGGAATTCTTCCAATCTTTTCCTTACCTTACAAAAAGAAAAGAGTTGTGAAGATTAACATAAGCAATGGCACAAAACAAAGCCGAGTTCTGGATAAGATCAACTTCATATTTTGAAAGAACAACTGGCTCTTTAAAAATACCTGATATTTTTCAAAAAGAGAGTAACATTTATGCAATGCTTCTGCTGTGGAAAACACCCTGTGTATACAGCCTGTACCATCTTCCATCTTTACAGATTAAAATAAAAGTGAAAATGTTGGAATCCAAGGTAGTCAAGCAGGAGGCTGGAAGAACACAGCGAGCCAGCCAGCATCAGGAGGTGGAGAAGTCGATGTTTCGGATGTAACCCTTCTTCAGCACGTCGACAAATCCACCTCCTGATGCTGCCTGGCTTGCTGCATTCTTTCAGCCACCTGCTTGTCTACCTCATCTTCCATCTTTGACAGAGAGCAATGGAAATTGGTGGACAACCAGAAGTCCCCAGATGTTGACCTTACATGAATGTTTCTTGTAAAACTTTAAGCATAGGAGGCTAGCCTATTAAGTATCTGAGAAATCACATTTTCTCACTCTTGGACTGAACGGACATCAGACAGCAGGAGTTGGTTGCAGATATAGAATCTGACAGAAAACGTTGGCTCAAAAAAATTTGATTAAGATGGCCAAGATTAGAAAGCAGCTGATCAATTTTGTAAAAAGGGCAGTCTTCCATAGGTTTTAGAGATGTAGAAAGGTTTTACAGAACAGGTACAAATTTCATTTTCAGGGAGAAAAGTACCTGCTAAAAACTGACCTCATTTTTGTCAGGAATGAGGCACTAATTTTAAGTTAGTTCACCCAGGTGGAAAGTGGGTGCTGGTTAAGTCAGGGTAGCAGTTAAAAAAGAAAATGCAAGCCAATTACCCATTCCAAACTTGGTTTGGCCTGTGCATACCCAGCTTTGTCTCCTCAGAGCCCCACACCCACCCCATTTACATCATGGCCATGAATGTTGATGATGACTTACAGGCGATACGTCAATATGGAATATCATTGGCTGTCGAAGATCGTAGGGATCGGAAGAAGCGTGCAGCATTTGGACAATCCGATTTTCATCAACTGTAGGTTCAATTAATCGAATTCTCTTCAGGGCACTGCATTTTCTAACACTGCGCTGTAAAAGCTTCTCATTTAACCGTTCGATGTAGAGTGACTTTCCTGTTAAGAAACAAATCTCAAAATTAGTTAGACAGCTGTCACTGGGGTTCCTGCTGGTCTGAAATTCTGTTCAAAAGTGGAAAGTTTATTAATCTGATGCCATGATGACCCATGAGGTTTATTAATGGTGGTTCAGGGAAATTTAAGTTAATCAGTATTAAAGAATGGGGAAACGAGAGAAAAATCAACTTCCAAATAATTCTTTTTTGCCAAATTATCGAGTCATAGAGATGAACAGCACAGAAGCAGACCCTCAGTCCAACTCATCCATTCGGACCAGATATACCAACCTAAGCTAGTCCCACCTGCCAGCACTTGGCCCATATCCCTCCAAACCCTTCCTATTCATTTACCCCATCCAGATGCCTTTTAAATGTTGTTATTGTACCAGCCTCCACCACTTTCTCTGGCAGCTCATTCCATACACGCACCATTCTCTGTATGAAAAAGTTGCCCCTTAATTCTCTTTTATATCTTTCTCGTCTCACGCTCATACTATGCCCTCTAGTTCTGGACTCTCCCACTCCAGTGAAAAATCTTTGTCTATTTATTCTATCCATGTCCCTCATGATTTTATAAACCTCTATGAGGTCACCCCTCAGTCTTCAATGCTCCAGGGAAAACAGCCCTAGCCTATTCAACCTCTCCCTATAGCTCAAATCCTTCAACACTGGCAACATGCTTATAAATCTTTGCTGAACCCTTTCAACATCCTTCTGACAGGGAGGAGACCAGAATTGCACGCAATATTCCAAAAGTGGGCTAACCAACGTCCTGTACAACCACAATATGATATCCTAACTCCAATACTCAATGCTCTGACCAATAAAGGAAAGCATACCAAACACCTTCTTCACTATCCTATCTACCTGCAACTCTACTTTCAAGGAGCTATGAACCTGCGCTCCAGGTCTCTCTGTTCAGCAACACTCCCTGGGTCTGTACCATTAAGTGTATAAGTCCTGCTAAGATTTGCTCTCCCAAAATGCAGCACCTTGCATTTATCTGAATTAAACTCCATCTGCTACTCCTCAGCCCATTGGCCCATCTGATCAAGAACCCATTGTAATCTGAGGTAACTTTCTTCGCTGTCCACTACATTTTCAATTTTGATGCCATCTGCAAACTTACTAACTATACCTCCTATGTTCATATCCAAATCACTTATATAAGTGACAAAATATAGTGGACCCAGCATCGATCCTTGTGGCATTCCACTGATCACAGCTCTCCAGTCTGAAAAACAACCCTCCACCACCCCCCTCTGTCTTCTACCTTAGAGCTAGTTCTGTTAAATCTCCCTCATCCTACTGCCCCACATCTCAGGTTTATCCATCTTCACTCCCCTCTCTCTTGTTACCCTGCACACAAAAATATTGGGTGTGCTTCTCAATCCCAGAATATTGATGGAATACAAAGCTAAGTTAAGAAGGACAGACTTTGGTACCTACCCACTCCAGGTCTTTTTGATGATACAACTCTGACTGAAAGTCGGTCAAGGAATACATTGGCTGCAGAGATCTGCCCCAGGGGGACAGTGAAATGCTGTTCCAAATATTGCTGAATGGCTTCTGTTTTAATATTCAGTCCTGCAGGTACTTTGTAATGACTGAGATATGATGGGACATAGCAATGCTGGCGTTTAGTATCGCAGATTGCAACAAACTGATAGTCTGGTTTACATTGACACAGTAATTCCTCAAACAGTTCTCCAAATCTGACACCTGTTTCATAACTTAGGCAATCGGCATGAATCACTGTATAGATTTTCTGTTCATGAGACCCTTCGCTCAACGCCCTTCGTAAGAATAGTTCTACTTCTTCGTTAGTTGTTTCTTCAGAGCAAAGAAGTACTTCATCATACGTCGGCAGAGGTTGTCCTTGAGTTTGCATGTAGAGGCATAATGCGGCCTTAAAGATCTCAGGCTGTGCACACACTATGAGATTTGGTCTTCCATGACGCAGAGATGGAGGAAGCTGCCTGCTTATTGTTGCTTCATTCATACGAGACAGGCAGCCAAGTAATTCACCGAAAGCAAATATATCCAAATGGTTAATTAAAAAAGTGGCCATGTTTTCCATAAACTTGTTCCAGAGTAGTGTAATTGCCTCAGAAAGATTTGCCTCTTCCTTTTCGAAAGCTGTTTTTAATACATCAGCATCAGGAATTTCCTCACAGACAAATTCTGAAGATTCAATCTGTTGGAACCGGGCAGGTTCTGTGTGCTGGAATTCAGAGGGTTCAGTATACTGGGACTCTGTTAATTCATTATCATGTTCCTCATGATGGTCATGAGTAGGTGTTGGAGCATAAACTCTTTCTGTGATGTACTGCAGTGAACTTGCAGTTGGCAGATCAATTTCTATCGAATCCATACCAACCTCCTCACTCTCACTCTCTTCAGTTTCCAGCTCAAAGTCATCCGACTCCTCATCTTCAAAAGTCTCACTCAAATCAATTAGCCGAGGCATTGCCCTTCTGATGTCATTCACTGTGCAGTCAGGTTTAATGAATGATAACATTGTCACCAGCTGCTCACACAAAGGCTTCCCAGCAGCAAAGCCTCCCAGTCCTGAACACAGATACACTACCTGTTCTGCTGTGTAGTAATTCAGATGGTAGTACTTTGCTCGGCTCTTCTCAATAAACTGATGCCACTCCTGAAGGCATTTTTCAAGTGCTCTGCACAATAGCGGGAGTTGCTCTGAGAGATCACCACATACATTCAGGGGTCCAATATCCTTTACTTTAAAGTCCATCGTCATGCAGACATCGCTCTCTTTACTGCAATGCACACGTGCCCTCCAGTTTCTATAAAGCATGTTTCCAGATGAGTACAATTCAATAAATGCTTTTCCAAGTCGCTGGACATTGTTAAAATTCTGTTGAAAGTAAACATGTTCAAGTCTATAAGTACCGGACTAAATAAGGGGTCCAGCTAATTACAGCTGTCCATTTAGGACTTAACTTTTTTAAATCTACAACTGTAAGTACAAAAAGTTGTAATAACTATTTAAATGCTGTGTAAATTTTAAAACTATGATTGGTGTTCCAAGCGAATTTTACACTGATACAATACTATAAATGAAGAAGCTGTATGTGCAGACATTTTGTACACGAAAAACACGTTGCTGTCGGTTTCTTTTGAAGTATCAAATGATTATACACAAATATTGGTTACTTTTATTGGTACGTTTTCTCTGTCCATTTTTGCAAACATTATTTTCAAGTATTTCATGACTGATAACTCAATGAAGTTTGTTGTCTTGCGAGTCAGCGTGAGGAAGTAGCATTCTACACCAAGCCTGATCCTTGAGCTTAATTCTCCCACAAGAGCAGGAGGGAAGGCGGGGAGGAGCCCATAATCAGGTGAGAATGTGCAGGGTTGACAGGCCATGTCTTCCTGACTCCCCCAATCAAATCAGGCACAGGGGAAGTCAAGATTGACCTTCCCACTCAAAGGCCAATTGAAGCCATCAAGCGGTCACTTTTGAATTAGTTAAGGATGTTACCCCATTGATGCTGGTATTTTTACCAGCTCAAGAGGGAACCATACACCACGTGGACAGAAAACCATGATTGCAGCAAGTTCCACCCCACTGGAACATGCTCCCCCATGGCTCCCAATGATCCATTCCCAGCCCCACTTCACAGGAGCAGCTGACTCAGAGGAGCCTGTCTCACTCACTTGTTCCCTGGGGCCCCTTCTTTTCACATACTAGGCCCCACTGCAGTCCCAGAAGTAAACTGTCTTCATATAATGAAGCATTTTTAGGTTTGTTTTCAAGTTCAAGGCCATACTATTTTATTAAGTTACCTCCATGAATCTGGCAACTTCCTCTTTCCCACATTCTCTTTTTCCTGACATCAGCATTAGTTTGTTCTGCAATTCTTTTAGTTCCTTCAGGGTGTACATCTTCCATTCGTCAGTGCTCTCATCATAAAGGGCCAGGTGAAGGACTCTTTCAAGTGACAGCTACAAATAAAATTAGGTAAAACAGCTCATCTTCTGTTGAACATGATCAAACATGGACATTTCATAGTGAATTTTGGTTTTAAATATACACTTTAAGAAAATAGATTTTATTCGTATAATTAAGAGCCTATATAAACATGCTTTGGAGGTGCAGTTGTTAATGCTTTCCATTTGTATTTAAGTAATCGAGCTTTGTGCAATGCAATATGTATCTAGGTCTCTTGTAACTATGCTGTCTTTAGTTGGGCGATTCTGTCTATGTAACTGAGAATGATGACAGGAGGGTCAATTATCTTGTGATCTTGGCCCATCGTGGATTCTCCGTCTGCTTCACTAATGCTCTTTAGGAAAGGAGATCTTACCTAGACTTGCCTAAATGTGGATCCACAACAATGTGGTTGATTCTTCTCTAGCCTTTGAAATAGCCTAACACTCCACTCAGTTCAAGGACATTTACAAACGGACAGGAGATGTCGTCTTTGCCATTAGCGCCCCAAAAATAAAAATAATACTCATGCAAGAATCAAATTAAAAACAAACCATCAAATAACAGAGAGATTATGTTGCCATCTTCAGTGATACATATGTAGAACTTTGGGTGATGAGAACCTTATCAGAAATTTAATTGTGTGATATTTACTTTGATGTAGTAGCTGATGTGGGAAAGGAAATAAACTCACGCAGATTCAAAAGATCTTATAGAGCTGAGTCTAAAAATACACTGCATGGACATAAAATTGGAATTTTTGCTTTACCTTTGGCCTGTGATCCATCTTGAGTGCTCAGTGTTTGTCACTAAAACTTTGATTTCCAACAACCATACGAAAGCTTATCCCACAAAAACCTAACCCAACCTCACCCGAGGATCATTGACTCCAGCCCCAACCTAAGCCCACCCAACCAACTTCACTCTGTGACCAGTGATACATCACCACAGCTTTCTCTTAATTTTGGTTTGACTAACCATCTATTTAAATGCAAGTACCTTTTCATCAAGTGGTTCAAGAATGCTGCCCACAACATAAACTCCTTTATGATTGATGGCTGTTGCTAACGACAGGGAGGAGGTCTCTACAGATCCATGACTTTCCCTCAAGGTTATCAGCCATTCCAAGTAACGGGCAGAATCTCTCTAATGGAATAAAGAAATTAAAATTTGGAGCTTAGAACGTCATTTGGTTTCAGCAGTTTCAGAACTGAAGTGAAAACTAAAGTAATTTTGCACACTTGCAACGAGCATGCTGCTCAGAATTAAAACATTTTAAGCTTCTCACCAGTTTTTGGGAAAGTTTAGGATCACTCTTAAGTGCCTTCTGGATTTTATATACAGCAGTCTTCAACTCTTCAAAATCTGTGTTTTGCTGCAGTTCATAAATTAAGGGAGAATATCCCATCACAGCGTCATGGAAACAGGCGACACGATCAATTTCCATGTCATTTTCTCCAGCTGATATGGATGCCAGGTCCACAAACACTTTGACCTCCCTTAAGTCTGAGTGAAAGCAGAAGACACAAAGGATGAGGGCAACAGGAATATAGAACCATTAAACATGTTTCAAAATCTGCCCAGAGTAACAAAAGGAATTCTAGAATTAAATACAGGGATTGCATCATTGTATTTCTACTTACTTGTCAAAGCATCTTTTACCCAGTTTACAAATGGCTGCTTTTGAATAAATTCCTGTAAACACTCTCTGCATTCTGGAGTGATTTTCACCAGTAGCTTTTTGGTCTCAATTAAGTCTCTGTCAATATATTCGAGAGACTGTTTCTTGAAAGAGTGTTCAGTCTGAATAAAAAGTAAGAAAAAGTACCTGATACTGACTGAAGGATGTAAAGTTTCATGATAAACTCCACTATGTAATCAACATGGAATCATTCGTGTATGTCTGTTATTATATTTGTAGAAGCGAACAAGCTATTTACTGATGATAATTTGCTTCCCTTTATCATCATTAAATAAGCAAGAGCTATTTTTACTTTCTTCCTGTAAGTGGGGAAGAATATTTGGCCATAATTCAACTATTTAGGACAAATGCTGCAGGCATTCTCTATCAGCATTTGATTGCTTCCTTATAATAACTCCAAAATGTCCGCATGACCACCGTATTGTTACTATGGCTCACATTTAATGTTTTTTTCCAGCTATTACATTAGTCATATCAGTATTTATAAAACTCAGATATCAGACAACGTCACAGCTATCATTAATCTAAGAAACAGTAGAAAAAAATTCCCCTTCCCAATACATCAAAACACAAAGCCAAAGAACAACACTAATAGCTAGTAAGTAGCAAAGTCAACAGCCAGTCCAAGACTTGATTTGCTTTAGAAATGTTCATTTACCAGGAACCAGATGCCAATACATTACTAACCTACAAAGTATTATATACTTACTACTTTTGTCAAATTCTGAATTTTTCTGAAGTCTCCCTGCAGGTTTAGCTCCCTCACGATGTCTTGAAGTACTCGCGCAGAGTCAATAGCTGAGTGAAGTTGAAAATACTGTTGAATCTGCTCAAGCTTTTTATCAGGCAAATCGCTTTCTTTTACCATTTTGAACATGATGGCTAGCTCATTCCTAATTTCATCAGATTTCTCTCTTTGATCAGAAAACATCCAGTCAATCTCCTGGAATGTTATGGTGCCCTTGTCAGTTTTACTGCATAGCCCTTTGTAATCAGTCCAGCAGCAGCTCCAGATCCCAGTGCAAAGATCCTCCAACGTACTTTCTTTATAAGTGAGCACTGAAGTGGCTCGTAGCCAGCACTTTTGAAGAACCATGCTATCTTTGAGCTGATGCATTGTCATTGCCATGTCTTTAACAGCACTGCTCAGGACGAAATATTTAACATTACAAATAGCTTGACTTTCAATTTCTTCAGCTGTCCAGGGTTTTGTTTCAATGAGCTCATCGAATCTCATGGATTGGATATTGGCCTTGTGTTTTTCTTCAAGGGGACTGATATCAGTGACTATAAAGGAAGCATAGATGGGTATTTCTTTAGAAAAAAAAATCAATTCTGCAATATATAGAGAGCGTTGAAAATATTTAGATTTGACAAACCACTATTTTAATTTGGAAAATTCAATTTAAACAATAAAATTGAAAACTATAGATCAGAATTTAAAATTGATGGAAGACCCTTAAACAGATACTTATAAAACAGAATGTATATTTTCCAACCCAGTAATTATTAACAGTGAAGTTACAGTAATAAAACTTGTGAAATATTTTGACAGAAAGTGTTAATTATTTAATTAAAAGATATTTCAATTTCCTGTATTATTGTCTTTGTGTTCTTTAAACTACAGCCAGTTCCCTTTGATGGAACGGGCCCCGTTGCTGAGTCTGTTCACAATTGTGTGCCAGTTGGGACACAACACAGGACAATATAAAGTTGCCATTTGTAAGTACAGGAAATGTTTGCAACTTAAATCTTTAAAATACACCCCTTTTGGGATTGCATTCATAACTTTGAGTGTTCATAAGTCAACGGTTATAAATCAGGAACCCCTGTGTAAGGTCTTACATGTGAAGGTTTGTTTGAAAACCTCTTGATATCCATTCCTTTCAAATAACCAGGTATTGAGCCTGTCAACCTGCATACTTTGAGGCTGTGGCACAAGTCTGTCTCTGAAAAATTCTGACCCATTAATCCAAAGCTTGAGGGAAACAGTTGACCTTAGTTATTATTGCCAAAGAAAAACTGATCTTAACTGATGTTATTGCCATTTATGCATCTGAACTAACAGAATCTACTCGCTTCTATTTCACTTTATATAAGCTCTGAATAATGACTAATGTTGTCATAGGTACGGCAGCCCACCTTGGATCAAGTCCCTTTTATGAAAGTTGTTTTTCTCAGTGGGAAACCCTCTCAAGATCTTCAATTTGATTTTAAAATTAACAATGATTATAATTTCATTTCACTTTATAGGATACGGATGATTGGAGTTAATAATAAGCTTCCAAAAAATGAATTGAATCTTTTCAGCTTTGTGCAAAAATAATAATGATATTCTCAATGAGAATCATAAAGTGATACAGTGCAGAAGGAGGCAATTCAGCCCATCATTGGGGTGTCAAAATAAGATTTCCAAAAGATCAGAACAGAAGGAGTATGGTTGACCTCCATTATGATCATTTCTTTAGGATTTGTAGAATGTGGGCAGCTTTTATAGTGACAGCAATGCACATTATTCCTTGATTATTATTTACTTCAGTAATTGCTCGTTATTCCCATGTTTTGACCAAATACTACAAGCAGATTTAACTTTGTTTTTGTTTGATAAATTTTGATAACATTAATTAAATAAACTCTATGGGAGAATTCATCTGTTGTCTACTTTTCTTTGTTCATCAATTACTCAAAATGACATGAACCATCTATCAGATAGACAGTTTTGATAAATACTGTACCTGAAATAGTTTCGTGAATTTTATCAATCATATTTATTAATGTTCCAAAGGATTTTCTCTCATTCTGAAAGATCTCAAGTTCATCTTCTCTCCTTGACATCAGCTTTTCTGCATCAACTTGAAAAAATGCCTTGCTTTGATGGTCTGGGAGTTTCTGTTCTGTAAATGAAGGACACACCTGAAGAAGAGTCACTGGATTCAAAACGCTAACTCTTTCTCTCTCCACAGATGCTGTCAGACCTGCTGAGTTTCTCCAGCAATTTCTGTTTCTGTTTCACACACCAAAATTGTGGAAAATTGCCCTGACCACAAAAAAAGAGTCAAATCTAACCCAACCCCATCAATCAATTTACCACCCCATCAATCTCCCCCTTAACCATCAGCAAAGTGGTGAAAGTTACCACTGACAGTGCCAACAAATGGTAGTTACACAAAAAAACTTACCCACTGATGCTCAATTTAGGCTCCAAAGGGACCACTTAATGACCAACTGCAATAGCTCATTGCAAATGGGATGAAAGAGGAATCCCAGTGGTGAACTAAAAGTAAGTGCCCTTGAAAATCAGGTAGTATTTGGCAGAGACTGGCGGCAAGGAATCCAATTAAAATTGGAGTCAATAGGAACCAGGAGGAAATTCTTCCCTGATTGGAGTCCTACCTAGGGACTAGATTAAGTTAGGATATCTGGTCGGAATGAACGAGTTGGACTGAATGGTCTGTTTCCACGCTGTATATCTCTATGACTCTAAATGGAGGTGATTGTGGTTTCTGGAGATAGTCATCATAATTCCAGGACATGATTGCAAGAGGATACCATCTGAGGCTAAACCCTCTGCAGCTGCTTTATTAATGAACATTTTCCCTCACAAGATGGGAAAGCTCACCAATAATTGCACAACACTTACCTCCACTCCTCAGGTACCTACGTAGGCATCTAAACCAACACGCGGCAAGATTTGGACAGCATTCAGACTTGGGCTGATAAGGATCAAGTATCATTCATGTCATACCCCCATAAAGCAATATCTCCACAAGAGAATATGTTTTCAACCTCCTCTCACCTATTGCTGAATCCTCCACCATCACCATCAGGAAGGGGTGTGGGGGGGGGGTGGTAAATCACCACTGGCCAAAAACTGAACTGGCCAATCCATATAACTCCAGGGAATATCTCCTATTTGTGAGCCTGCATTTGGTAAATTTACTTACCTGCACAATACTTTCTGTCTGCCTTTTTGTCTGCTGCCTCTCCAATGTTTGCCTATCCATGAGTTTCCAGAAGTAAAAGCAATGTGCAGTTGTGTGTTGCACAGTTGGTCATTTTTGCTGTTCGCAAAAATCACTGACTACAACATTTTCCAGAATGCATCTCCCATGGTGGGACTTCACTGGATTGTGTTGCAAAAGTGGCCCAGAGACTTAGAATTCTGCAATGACCGACTCATCTCCTATCTACTTGAAACCACTCCACTGCTGATCAGCTACAAATTAAGGATATAATGGAATATTCTCAATTTTCCTGGACAAAATCAGCTCTGACAAACACTCAGGACTCTGAACACCACGAAGGACTAAAATGGTCCTCTTGTTTGGTTATCTGTCCGTCACTCTCAACATGCATTTTTACTCAGTGCACTATAGTAGCAATGTATACCCTCTACCCTCAGGCTTCTTCTGCAGCAACTTCCAAATCTATGCCTCTACTATATAGAAGGACAAGGGCGGCAGATACACTACCTGTAAGTTTTTCTTCAAGACATGAAGTTTTTCTTCAAGACACGAACCATCCTGACTTGGGAATTATATCTCAGTTCCTTTATCATCTGTGGAGCAAAATCCTGGATCTCCCTTCCTGCCTGCATTGTGGATGTATGTGTACCTGAACTAAATGAACTGCAACAAAGCAACATACTATCATCTTAGCAAAAAGCTAATTAGGAATGTGTAACAAATGCTATCCAGTGATGCTTGTATTCAATGAGTGAATAAAAATAAATTTTACCTCTTTTCATCCAAAGCATCAAGGTGGCACAGGAATGAGAATCAAGCAGTTCTTTTCCATACTTCTATACTGATTTGGAGTAATTGTACTATTGACAGGTTGAAGTGTTTGTGTTTCTGACTCTGACACAGACTATGCATGAATCAGGCTCTGAGGCAACTATAGATCCTTATTACCTGGAGCAACTAGCAAGGTCAATCTGAAGCATGACATCTTCCAATCATCCAACCAGTAAGTAAAGAGATCTTCCTTTGTGGAAGCCACAGGGTGAGGGTCTCATTTTACCACATCGCTTGATTAATTAACTGTTCTCCGATGGTTTTGTAGTGGTCAGGAGAATAAAGTATATAGACTGAAAACTGTTCTACACTGTAACTGCAAAGTGAATACAGCATATATTGCAAAAGCCAGTTAGGTAACAGAGTTAATTGTGCCACATTATGTGAGCCAGACTTACGTGCTTTAAATAAATTGAAATACTCCTTTCTTTTCTGCAGGAGTAACTGTAGGTCAGCAACTGTTATGCAACCTTGCCAGAGATATTCAACCACCATGCGAAAACTCTTCTCAGCATCTTTGAGTAAACCTCTTGCTTTTTCCGAGACATCAAGTTGACTGCAGTCACCTGGAGATCACCATATATATCAGGTATAATGTAGATTCATGTGTCCAAGCTAATTACAAGGTAAACATTTAATTGGAATAAACCTACACCATAGTTTCAAAAATTTTCTCTTTATTTCATATATCTTCCATGTAAAAGAAATAAAGTCAAAAAGCAAAGAATTCAACTTGGACTGGTTCCAGGAAAATCAAATATACTGAAGGGACAGAGTAAAATTTAACTGTAGAGTTGCACTTACGATGTATTAAAACTAAAAAGGGATAGCTGTTTTGCAGTTTACAACATGTGTTGATGACTGAAACAGTCCTCTGTCAATATTGCTTTTAGTTTGTTTATTACAGGAGAAGTCTTAAAAAGTGAAATCTTATCAGATCGTCTTTTCCTCTATCCACCAGAAGTTTAAATTGATTTTTTAAAAAGTTTTAACAGACATTGAAGATCATAACACTATTTCCTTTAAAACCACCTTCCTGCATTTAGAAAATTTGTGGTAGCAGGTTTTGTATGACTGTAATGTTCATTCAGGTGGAATTAATACATAACTATAGCTTCCTATAAATGCTTCAAACTTCACGCACTAAGATCTCTTCAGGGATCATTGGGCACCTAACCTCCGTGCTGAGATGGCTTGTGTTTTGCATAAGCCTTTTTGTCAACTTTGTATCACTTCTCAGCTCAGCATCCACTTCAATGAATGAGATTTCGCAATCTGAGAGGGAGGCTCCTGCTTCTCCTGGATATGTTGTCATGTATGTTTTTACACTCTGGGAAATATCTTCTCTCTCTCTCAATCTCTCTCCACCTTATACATAACAGGAATGAAGATAGCAGAGTAGCTGGGCCGAGAGGTCAAACTGAATGAAATGACTTTGCATGGTACACGTTGGTAGGGGAACAATGAACCATGAAAGCTAATGGATTGCCGTGAAAAGCTGAAGCAGTCACTGCAGTAGTAAAAAACCTGCTGCCAAACCTAATCTCAGGACGTTCAGCTGTAGGCAACAAATTCTCCGATGTTAGTATCATTCGCATCTCAAAAGCAAATACAGAATCTTTACATCATCGCAGTTCTTTCTGTGTGAAGTCATAGAAGTTGAATCAACGACTCCAGCAGAATCATTTAAAATAACACTAAAACCCCACAACTTGTTGAAATTTACTCTATGCTGCAGAGACAGAAATCAAAGTATTTGGGTACTTAGAGTAGTGACATTTGGAAGGCAGAATGGGTTACTCCATTCAGCATTAGCATTCATCGAGCTGAAGGTTCACTGAAGTCGACAATGGAATCAAAATACAGTAACACCACTGGGGCTAAACTACCAAACAGTGCAAGAGTTGGTTAGTTCAGATGGCTAATTTGTGATGCAGAGTGATACCAACAGCATGAATTCAATTTTCACACTGGGCTGAGGTTACCATGAAGGACTCTCCTTCTCAATCTTTCCTGTGACTTGCAATGTGGTGACCCTTAGGTTAAACCACTACCAGTCATCTCTCACTAGTGGCAGAGCAGCCTAGGACAATGGTGACTTTACCAAATCACTTGTTAACAAAGTCTTGTATTTATCGCAGGTAAAAGCAAAGCAAATCGACAAAAATTGATTACCTTGTAGAAGGCAATAATGCACAGCACAATCTGAACTTAGCACACAGCCAACACCTCGGAATTTGCTGCTTTCCATTCTTTTGCCAGATTCTTCGATTATTTCTGATAAAACGTTTGGACATTTTTGGTGCTTCAATACTTGCAACTTTTCAAGTAGTTCAGCTTCCTTTTTGCTCTAAAATTTAGTTGAAAGGAAGACATTTAAAATTTCCCTGCACTCCTGAGCACAACGATTCTTTCACAAATATAATTCACAGCCAAACATAATCTGCATGTCCCTTTTTCAGTCATAAGATTTTGACTTCTGTCATGAATTAACATTACACTGTCTACACTTTAATTTTCTTGCATTCATTTTGAATGTGAAGGCACAGAGGAGTAAATGTTTTCAATCTCACATTTCCAGTGGATTGGGAGCAAGTAAAGTATTAGGACTTTAAACGTTGGGGCTATATTTTCAACTGAGGTTCCTTGTGAAACTTTCTCATTGAATGCACAGGATTGCAGAATTAACTCAGTAATATGTCCAAGTGCATTTTCATTGACAATATACACACAATTATGGAATTAACCCTAGGCTCTCTACAAGTCCGTTTATCTAACACACACAATTACGGCATCCACTAATATCACCAGTTGCCTTAGCACTTCACACATGACTACAGCAGACCCCTTATTCTTGTGATAAAGAAAGTTAAAAATCACACAACATCAGGTTATAGTCCAACAGACTTGTCCAACAGGTAGATGAAGAAGCAGTTGTCCAAAAGCTAGTGCTTCCAAATAAACCTGTTGAACTGTAACCTGGTGTTGTGTGATTTTTAACTTTGTCCACCCTAGTCCAACACTGGCTCCACCACATCATACGATGAAGAAATAATCCTTCATTTTCAGGTGGAAACAGTAAGGGGAAAATGAAATCAGCCACCCCACTCTTTCCTATGAAAGTGACTTCTTTGGCCTCATGGGAGCAAATCTGACGAAAGATCCCTTTAAAATATTAATAGGCCAATCTGTTAAACATTTTCACATCTAACAAGAGTAGCTATTGGCAACAAGCACCAGTAACTTTAAATGAAACTCTGGCTTTGCTGGCTATTGCAAAGGATAGGAAAGTTTGAGATTTGTACTTACATTGATTGAATGGAAAATAATCTCCCAAAATTAACATCTTAAATTAATCTCTTGTAGGTTAAACATTTTCATTTGGTATTTTCTCTTACCTGGCAAACCTCTTTCACAGCATTAAGTGCACAACACTCAAAACAATCCAAAAGAGTGGGATTTAATGCAGTTAAAGTTTCCTTCTCATTCCAGTAGATTACAATCTGATCGCAGGGTGTCTCCTATTAATTAAATGCAACAGTCAAAATAAAATGTATAACCACAGTTATAACATACACGGGATTTTTAAAAATAAAGTTTGAATTTTAGTGAATAATTGGGTGCTTGAAACATGCAACTGTGTTTCTGTCTCCACTGATGCTGCCAGATCTGCTGGAAGTATCGAGTACTTTCCATTTCTATTCCTCTAACATCATTGCTGTGAGCTAAAAAGGGTTGTCACTGTCTTAGTTTATTTTGCTAACTGCATAGAATTGATGGGATATCACACTTGATACACTGGAAATACTCTGCTCGCTTTTACAGGGGTCAGAGACATAAAGTCCTCCAGCATGGAAACAGACCCTTTGGTCCAACTAGTCTATGTTGACCATATTCCTAAACCAAACTAATCTTATTTGCCTGTGTTTGGCCCATATCCCTCAAAACTTTTCCTATCATGTACTTATCCAAATGTTATTATTGTAACTGTACCTGTATGCACCACTTCCTCTGCCAGTTCATTCCATATACGAACCACTCTCTGTGTAAAAACATTGCCCCTTGTGTTCTTTTTAAATCTTTCTCCTCTCACTTTAAAAATGTGCCTGCTAAGCTTTAAACTCCCCCGCTCTGGGGGAAAGACCTTGCTATTTACCTTATCTAATCCCCTCATGATTTTCTACAAGGTCACCCCTCAACCTCCAACATTCCAGTGAATAAAGTCCCAGCCTATCCAGTCTATCTTTATAACCTAAACCCTCCATTCCCATCAACATCCTGGTAGATATTTCCTGAACCCTCTTCAATTTAATAATATCCTTTCTCAGGACGCCATGTTGAGGTTGTAAAGGATGTTGGTGAGACCCCTTTTGAAGTAGTGTGCACAGTTCTGGTTGCCCATTTCTTAACCAATGTGTCTACATGTGATGTAAATTTCAAAGAATTATGTACCAGAATTCCCAGGTCTCTCTGTTCTACAACACTACCCAGGGCCCTACCATTATTTGAATAAGTTCTACCCTTGTTTGTTTTACCTTGCATTTATCAAAACTATCTACCACTCCTCGGCTCATTGACCAAATTGATCAAGATCTCTTTGTAATCTTAAATAAATTTCTTCACTGTCCACTAAACCACTACTTTTGGTCTCATAGCAAACTTACTAATCATGCCTCCAATATTTTCATCCAATTCGTTTATATAAATGACAAACAAAAGCACCTTCAAAATTAGCTCATTGCCGATCGCCACATGCTCAATTTCAGTTCAAGAGGGTTCTCACATTCATTTTACACATTAAGTTATCTTTCTCAATAAAATTTACATCAAAGTTGCAGATGCAGATTTCAGAACTCTAAATTGCCAACCTATAATTTTACTGATACTGTCAATTAGTAAATCAGTACTTAATTTATGACAAAACACCTGTCTAGTACCAGGCGATTATAAAAAACAGAAGAGCTGCATTTGTAGACTACCTGCTCCAATCTTTTTATAAGGTCAGTTTTTGTCATATCTCTCCACTCAGTTGTCCAGTCAGCAAATCCACATTCTAAGGAGAAGTGGCAACACCACATCTGCAAAGTGAGTGAAATGTTTATGAATTGCTTCAGAACTTATTGCAACATCATTCAAAATAATTATATGCATGATAGATCTTTGAAAAAAAATTCAAGTTTACACTGATTGCTACATGCATACTGCAGAACAATTTCCAACGTTGAGATGTCAGGTCACAAGCAAAGTCAACAGCTTGTGATCATGCAGTTCATATAATTTAAACAGGACCCAGAACATATCTATTCCTTTTGATAAACATCAAGAATGGATTCACTGTCCAGCACATCTTTGCCTCCGCTGAGAGACACAGACATGAAAGAGCTACAATCAATCCACATATGAAGTGCAAACCAGCCACATTCCAAATGGAACCATGTCTCGGATCTCCGTACTGCAAGGATGAGTTCTGAATGGGCTGCTCTCCAATCACTTTCCTCTCATTCATAAGTTGCAAAAATAGACTAAGATTCATTCCTTGAGCAGAAGAGTAGGGAAGAACGCACAAACTGAGGAATTATCTCTCTCTCCCTCTCTCTCTCTCCCCCTCCCTTGTCTGGGTTGACTTCAATGCTTTGCAGTTCAACCAACAAGTCCTGTGCAACAACTTGGTCAGTACCTGAAGGGGCAGATTCAGATTTTGGGTGGCCTTCCAGGAATGTTTTCTCATTTGAGATGTGGATCTCATGCCAGGTTGAACTAATATGGTGAGTTCCATAGTCTAGTAAACTATAAGGGTTGAAAACCAAAACTACCACTGCAAACACAGCTCCTGCTTGAAGCCAAGATCACCCATCCATTAATTTTAACCAAAGTACAATGATGATGATGGGCTGGGAGCTTTGCACTTTTGACTTGCAAAACGCAGCATCAAAATTTGCCATGGAAACACCAGTTGTGGAACCAACTCATATTCCAGCCTAGTCGGGTGACGAAATGTCTGGAAATGAACCTTCCAGCTTAGTGAGCAAACCTACATCCAGAACCTCAACCTGAGCTACAAATCTTCTCAAAACGCGTTAAGTAGCATTTGAGGCAGCAACCAGTACAGCTTAGAAAGTTTGTGAGAAGATTTGTAGCTCGGGTGCTTGTTGTTGTGGTTCTGTTCGCCAAGCTGGGAATTTGTGTTGCAGACGTATTTATAAATGCCAGAGCAAACAACACAGAAGCGCTTCACAGGAGACTCCCAAGCACTGAGGATGTCACCTAGACAGGGGACGAAACGTCTGCAACACAAATTCCCAGCTCGGCGAACAGAAGCACAACAGTACAGCTTAGAGTCGGATTAATACTTGCAGCACAGAAAAGGACAAGGAAATGGAAATTTTGTTCATTTTTTGAAAAAAAAGGTTCAAGTTGAGTGCTGGCACTTGAGGGTTCAAGTGGCTTTGTTCTATATTTGCTTCTATCGTTTAAAACAGGATGTTCTGTATTTCATCCTGTTCCTTTTATAAATGATGATTTGAAATACAGCCAACATGCAATACTTTTATTGGACACTTAAAACACTTTAAGTAGATTTCAGATAGTAAAAGAGTAAATATGGAGTAGATGACAGCACTGGGGTAATGTCGTTGAAATTCAGAGGCCCATGCTAGGGCTCATGGGTTCAAATCTCACTGTTCCAGCTTTGAATTCAATTCATTAAAAAAAAGTTGGAATATAAAGCTCATCTTGTTAACAGCAAGCATAATCAATGACTTCAAAAATCCATTTTTATCAAACATGTCCTTGAGGGCAGAAAATCTGCCATCCTTACCTGGTCTGGCCAACATGTGACTCCAGACTCACAGCAATGTGGTCGACTCATAAATGCTTTCTGAACGAACCAGTCAGTGCAAAGGTAATCGGGGGATGAGCAAGAAATGGTGGGTTTGTCGGCAAAGCCTGTGACTTATGAAAGGATAAGTAAAACAAAGTACCTCTGGTTCTTTACTGTAAGTGAACTTTGTTTTGGTAAGTATGTTTTTCGGCAAGGTTGTCGTCCGCCAAGAACGGAGGGTATTTTGACAACAGTCAACTATTTCTTGGACATGGACGAGATTTGCTTCAGGAGATGGGTCAGCCTGTGATTGCTGGAATGAAGAAGGAGAGAAATCAAAGTGCCGTTCAATGTAAGTTGTTGCAGGCTAAGACTGATAAAAGCACAATGGACAATCGGCTAAAATTGCACTATCATTGGGTCAGTAGCAACATCACTGCAGAACACAGGATGAAGATAATGAATAGCGAAAGTTACCAGGATAGTATTGTCCGAGGTTGAAATTACTCCTGATTCAGCTAGTTGATGGGTGCTCGCTTTGCTAAGCATGACTCATCTTTAATTCCTCAGGTGTTCAACCAAACTCCAGTGGAAGATTGATGGAATATCCCTAAGAAACTCAGAACCTGGCTACACTACTGTTCTCTTAATGTTCCTAATTCCTTATAAACAGCAGAACCTTTATCCAGCCTGCACAAAACAACTGAAACTCAGGGTCAATGAATCACTGCATCATATAGTACTGAAGAGGCCTTTTAACCCATCAAGTCTATATGACTAAAGCTACACTAAATACACACCAGTTCCACTTTTCAACCCTTCTGGCCCATAGCCATGAAGGTTTTGGCATTTCAAGTGCTCATGCAAGCACTTTTGAAAGGTTACCCACCTCATCTATCCTCCCAGGTAGTGCATGCCAAATCCCCACTGCCCTCTGGGTGAAAAACATTTTCCTCAAATCCCCTGAAAACCTTCTGCCTTTTATGAGAAAAGTGTGCCCCTGCGTTCTTGACCCTTTGATTGAAGGGATCAGATGCTTCCTGTTCACCTGCCCATGCCCCTCAATAACCTTATGCATCTCTAACAGGTTCCCCACTCCATCTTCTTTGCATGCGTCAGAGCTGGGGTCTCCCAGATATGGTCATAGAGGAAGCCCTGACACGAATGCAGCAGTCAATATTCTAAGTAAGCAAAGGTTATCAGAGCTTCACAAGAATGCATGTGTGTCTCGTTTCAGGGATCCAGGTCAGAAAAGAGGTTCAAAGCCGTCTCATGTGTAAATAGAATAATAAATTAACGTAGATTGAACCTGTGTTCAAAGAACCCACTGCTTGCCCAGAAGAAAAGAAGAGTTAATGTCAGTTAATAAAATATCATGATCTGATTGGATTTGTACACATGAAAATGGGGGGACCAGTAAGACTGGTATGTCGCATTTACCAGTATGTCGCATTTAGAGTATGTCACATTTACCAGTATGTCACAGTTACCAGTATGTTGCATTTACCAGTATGTCACATTTACTAGTATGTCACATTTACCAGTATGTCGCATTTACCAGTATGTCACATGTGCCAGTATGGCATATTTACCAATATGTCGCATTTACCAGTATGTCACATGTACCAGTATGGCATATTTACCAGTATGTCACATGTGCCAGTATGGCATACTTACCAGTATGTCGCATTTACCAGTATGTCACATGTGCCAGTATGGCATATTTACCAGAATGTCACATTTACCAGTATGTCGCATTTACCAGTATGTCGCATTTACCAGTATGTCCCATTTACCAGTATGTCACATTTTTCAGTGTCAATTTCTTTTTCAACTGTTTTTTGTTTTCTCTCTGGGTGAGCAGGCATAAACAGAAAAATGCAGAGATAGGCCAGAAATGGTAACTCCATCTCCCTTTACCATTTAAGTGAGATACCTTCCTAATGGCTCCACAAACTCAGATGGAGACCCAAGTTTATGACACTGGTACAACCAAGCAGATTACTCTCCAACAATAGAATCAAAGTTTTACTTTACTCATACAAAGGAATCCAGATTCAATTGTTGAATAAAAAAAAAACCACTACCCATCTTTTCCTTTATTCATTCATGGAATATGAAACAGCTGGCCTGGTTCTTAATTGCTTGTTGTAAGGTTGCGTGAACTGCCTTCCTGAACCGCTGTGGTCCATGTGGGGCAAATAAGAAGGGATTTTTAGGCATTATGATCCAGCAACAGTGTAGGAATGGTGATAATATTGCAAGTCAGGATGATTGTGGCCTTGAGGGAATTTGCAGATGGTAGTGTTCTGCACTGTCCTTAGATGATAGAGTTTGAAAAATTAAAAGGTGCGTTAAAGGGAGGCTTGATAAGTATTGCAGTGCACATCATATTCACATACACTGATGTAGGTGTGCATTAATAATGGAGGGAATGAATGTTAGGATGGGGTGCTGATCAAGTGGGCTGCTTTAGCTCAGGATAATGTTGAGCTTCTGAAATATTAATAGAACTGCAATCATCCAAGCAAGTGGGGAACATTCCATCACACCCATGATTTGTTTCTTGTAGATGGTGAACAGGCTTTGAGAATCAGATGGTGAGTTTCTCACCTCAAAAATCTCAGCCTCTGGCCGATTCCTATAGCACAGTATTACAAGGGATTATCCCAATCAGTTTCTGGTCAATTGTAACACCTGGGATGTTGACAGAGGGGGGTTCAATAATGGCAATTCATTGACTTTGGTTTACAAAAACTTGAGGCCATGTAGGATGCTATATCAATGCACTACCTTTCTTTTAGGCAACAAACTCTCCTGCATTTTACATTCAGATTAGTTAAAGGCTTACCTCTCTTAGCCGTTTCTTTGTTTTCTCAGCAAATTTCATTACAAATTGAAATGAAAGAGTTGGAACTTCGTACAATCGTGTGTTCTCAGTCAATTCACAAATTATTGTATGCACCTTAATACCCCACTTTAAGCAATTTTCTGGAAACTCAGAGATATTCTCTCTGCAAAAATAAGCATAGAAACTGAATTACTAACAGAAGGGAAACATTAATTATAAAGATTCTGGGTTATTTGATTACTGGTACATGAAGAACCAAGGCTATTTTATATGCTAGAAATTGCAAATGATCACTTCGCATATATACTTAACCATGCTGTTAATTTAATAATTCAGGCATAGTTTCACAAACTGTAAGAGGCCCTCAGTTAAGAACGGTTCTGTTCTAGTTAAGTCCTCCCACCCAAATTTAGACAATCTTTCCTAACTGGCTGCTCTATAGAAACATCATCCACAGACAATGGCAACTGTTACATATAATCCTTGCAACCTCCAAACCTCCATCACTTTACATGAGCACTCACGTATTTCCATGCTGTCAGACTCCCTGCTCAAATGTCAAGTTAAGGATAAGTTGCAACATCCTTCATTAGAATAAACAAAAGCTTTAGTTTTCCTCCATAAACACCAATTCAACTGTCTTGTCAGTAACTCCACCTACTACATACACCATGCTGCTTCATGAAGAGATGAGCTTCAAACATCACATATTATCCGTCATCATAGTTATCTTTACAACACTCATGGCCCTGATTTGCACTCAACTTATCCCTGATGCCAATCAAACTCTAAATTGTTAAAATCAGAGCTACCTATGTGTATTTTTCCAATAAAACCCATTCATCATTTCCATCCTCACTGAACTACATAGATTTATTTTTTCCACACACATTCAAATTTAAGTTATAGCATGGCCTCAGACTTCCTAATTCTGTGATCTCCAACTTTAAATCCAATTTCAATCCCTCAGTCCTCTGCTTCTGGCCTTTAATACATTATACTCTCTTTTCCTGTTACTGACTCATCCTTTAGGTGGCTCAGCCCTGTTCCCTGGTTCTCACTCCTGATATCCCTCTAACAACACCCTTTGTCCTTAGAAACCATATTAAACCAGACCTTTTTCAATCCTTTGGTCATTCTTTCCAATCTCTTCTTCCATAATTCATTTGTCAAAAGTTTATTCTTTTTGGGAAGCAACTTGGGGGATACTTTATATATGAGAAAAGTACATTATGAAAATAAAACTTGTTTGCAATTCTTGCCAAAGTGAAGGAAACATTTAACTGTAACCATGCCAACAACAGGTTAGTCTGCGACAAGTTGTAAGCAGGGAAAGGGAGGCCATGTTGAGCATTCAATGAGGTTCATTAAGGAAATGGAATGAAAACTATGTTGATGTGAAGCGTTTGAGAAAAGTTCTGAAGGGAAGGGAAGAAAACCAGAGGAAGACAAATTGTGAGAACGGTGTTCTAGTTAACAGTGCTTTACCAAGGAAATAACCTAAAAACTGCAAGAACTGCAGATGCTACAAATTGAAAACAAAAACAGAGCTGAGTGACCCTCAGTTCTGAAAGGGTCACTCCACCTGAAACATTAACTCTGATTTATCTCCACAGAAGCTGCCAGACCCGCTGAGCTTTTCCAGCAATTCCTGTTTTTGTTTCAGATAAACAAACATAGTTAGTATTTGTCATAACCAAATGATATCCGATATATAAAATTTACCTTTCTGATTGGTGGTCTACCATTTCTTTAATAAAAGAGATGATTTTGCCAAATGCCTGCAAAATAATGAGACAATCCTTAAGCTTACTGATTGTAACATTCAACAAATCATAAAGTGGTAATGAAGAGTTTGCAATGCTCTTCCTAGTATGGAAGTGGAGATCAACATACAAGCACAATGGTGTGCCTAACTACGATGCCGAATTTGATGCTAGATATTTCAGTTTTCACTGCAACACAAGCAGAAGTCACCCACCATCCGGTTGATGTGATGGCAGCCCAGACTAAAGTTACATAAGTTTGGTGCTGTGTCTGCTGCTAAAATTCAGCCTGTTGTCATCATTGTTGTGGATAGAGCTAACAGACTAATGCAGCAACCCAGGAAATCATGAATTTGGAGGTGCCTAGGGAATGGCACTTGTTTCATAGAGCCCGACCCTTCCATCCTCTCTCTAAGATGAAAGCATTCACACCCTCCACTGTCCCTCCACCTCACTGTGCCTCTCCCACACAGCCCAGAGTGTGGCCACGCATGAAGTGGTGCAGTCTAAACCTGAGACTTTTAAAACTACAATCGAAACATTTAATGATTGCAAGGAGGAATTGGACATTGCACTTAGTGCTAAAGGATATCAGGGAAAGGCGGGAACAGGCAGCTCAGTTGGATGATCAGCTATGATGAATAGCGGAGCAGGTGTAAAGGGCTAAATGGCCTACTCCTGCTCTTATTTTCTATGTTTCTAGAACTGCTCAACTGCAAGACCATCTGCAGACTCTCCCACTGGATGTCAGCAACCTTCCGTCAATGATGCTGCAGTCACTGGGGTCAGACTGGTGGAAACACTAAGATAGGCAAAGACACATAAAAGGCAGGAATCAAGGGAAAGCACAAGGACTTTTATATAGAAGGTAGAAGAGGCAAGTTAAATAAAGGTTAGCTTGATTTATAAAGTTGCTTGGGAACATCTAGTTCATAATGGTGGCCAAGAGGACAGGGAGGTTCAGTTACAGGGAGGTGGTCAGGCTTGGAACTGCTATTGAATGGGCGAGTTGGGATGCATTCACTCGAATCACAGTCAGGTGAGTCAAACACTAAAAATCAGACTCAGAAAGGGGGTGCAGTTATTGATTTCCCATTTCCTTTCTCCTCCTCAGCTATCACTGCATTCCTGGTTGCAGGGTGAGATGGTGCAGCTTGTAGTCGACCACAATGAATTGTGACTTGCAATACAGGATTCCACTAGAACTGAGCAGACAGTGAAAGTATTATTTGAAATCCGCTCCCCCCCTTCCGCACCTTAGTCTGCTTGAATACATTTTGTGTGGCAGCAAGTTCTTTGTTCCATGCATGCTGCCTATGTTTGAGAAAGTTGTGCGTTGGCCTCATGAGCCATATGTTGAACAGATAGCCCTTCTCAGCCAGTAACTACCCTCTGGTTTGTTGCAGTGACTCAAATGTAGTCAATACAACAGACTAGTACAGAATGAAAGTGTCATTGCTCAGGAACAAAAGAACAGAATGAGGCCATTTGGCCCTTCAAGCCTCTTCCACCATCCAATTATGATCTTGGCTGAACTGTCACTTAATTTTGCCTTAAAGTTTCCCTCAGATCCCTTCATATATTTTGGTCCACAAAAATATATCAATCTCAACTTTGAAATTAACCATTGATCCAGCATCGATTATTATTTGCAGAAAGTACAAACATCCTTTGTAAAAGGTCTGGTGCTATATTTTAGATTATGCCCCCTAATCCTAGGTTCCCCAACTAACAATAATAGTTTCCCCAATCTACCCTAGTTACTTCTACCAGGATATTGGCTATTTGCTTGCATGATGTCCTCAGAACGGTAACGCACAAGCTGGATATTGAGTGGATGCTATTCCATCAGCTTGAAATACATCTCAGAGCAACTTGTATGCTGTCCATGAGGCAATAAAACCATAAGATATGGGAGGAGATTTAGGCCATTTGGCCAATCAAATCGGCTCCACCATTAGATCATGGCTGATGTGTTTCACAATCTCATTCTCCTGCCTTCTCCCCATAACCAGTGTTCCCTTTACCAGCCAAAAAAACCCAACTATCTCTGTGCAGGGGAAATCAGTGATTCTCACAAAGCCATATACAGTACTGGCTTCACCTGTTTTTCTCTGGTGCACTATACAAGGACATAACACAATGTTAGATGGAAGGTTGAGTTCTAAATTTGCATCTCTGCTGTTGAATCAGCATTAGATGTTGATTGGCATCATGATCTGTCTGCTCTTCATACATCTACAAACAAGAGTAATCCCCTAGACAATTTGGTGTGTGGCACCTTCACCACTGAAGAAACAGGCACTACACAACGGAATTTTGCATCATTTATATTGAACAATCAAAATAGCATCCATTTTGTAGATCTGGCAGAGTGATGCACTCACATAAAGGGACCCAAGGGGCAACTTTTTCATGCAGAGGGTGACGCGGGTTTGGAATGTGCTGCCAGAGGAAGTGGTGGAGACTGGTCACTTACAACATTTAAAAGGCATCTGGATGGGTACATGAATAGGAAGAATTTAGAGGAATATGGGGCAAGTGCTGGCAAATGGGTCTAGATTACCTGAGAGTATTTGGTTGGGTGAGATGGACCACAAGATCTGTTTCTGTGCTGTACATCTCTACGACTCTATGACTCTAACATGGACAGCTGTTCCAATGTAAATTACAATGGGTGCAGTTTTATAATGAATCTTCAGGACGAGTGTAGTTTGTGATGAACACCAGTAAGTTTGAAACACATCAACAAAAAACACTTAAAACAAACCTGAAAATCTTGGTTGCACAGTTTAAAGTTAGAATTTCTCATTTTTGTTTTAGATTCTTGTAATCTGTCCATTAATTCTTGAGCAACATGTTTTAGGGTCATTCCCATTTCCTTTGAATATTCAGGAATATCATCAGTTGCAATCAGTGAAAACCAGGTGAGAACCAGTTTGGGGTCCTTCTCAATCATAGGCTTCATCTGGAACATGAGTTCCAGTAATTTTCTAAAGCAAAAATAGAAAGCACACGTCTCAAAAGTTGTCACATTTCTTTCATGTATGTGTACATTTTTCTTATCTAGCTAAATTATTATAAATATTTTAAATGCATTGCAAACACTACACATCCATGCAATTTATAAAGTACAGCAGATGAAGAAGTCAGCTAATTGAGATGTTTAAGATGATCAATGGAATTGATAGGTTACAGAAAGAAAAACTATTTCCTCTACTGGGGGTGTTCAGAACAAGGGAGCACATAATGATAAAACTGGAGATAGACTGTTCAGGTGTGATTTCAGGAAGCACCTGTTCACACAAAGAGCAGAAGAAATCTGAAACACACTCCACCTCAGCCCCAACTACAACTCATTGAAGTCAGTGGAAAAACTTAAAAACTGGGATTGATCAATTTTAAGTTAGGGGAGAGTATTAAGATACTTGTGCGGATAGTCAGAGGCTTTTTCTCCGGAGTGGAAAGATCAACCACAAGATGGCACAGGTTCAAGGTGAGAGGAGGAAGGTTGAGCAGAGAAGTGCAGGGAAAATGTTTCACACAGAGGATGGTTGGGTGCATGGAAGGCACAGCCAGTGAAGGTAGTGGAAGCAGGCACATTAGCAACATTTAAGGTGTATCTTGATAGACACATGAATATGAGATGAACAGAGGGATAGAAACTGCACATGGGCAATAAGTAATGGGTCTAAATAAGGATTAGAATCAGCACTGGCTTGGTGGGCTGAAAGACCTGTTCCAATGCTGTATTGTATTGTATTGTTTTGTAATAAAGACAGATACAACAGATGGATCTAAAATGTGGGTTGATCATTATCTCATTGGATAATGGAACATGCTCAAGGAGTCTTATCATTATGGGGTGTTTTAGAATCTCTCTAATCAACTAAATTTCAGCATAATGTGTTCAGTACTGTCTGCAGTCAGGTTTATCTCAAGATGAGTGTCACTGTGAATCTATCCATTCAAGCCAAGGTTTCCCAATTTACCATAACACTACGAGATCATTGGTAAGCTGTAGTTAATCAGAAACAAGAAAGAAATAGGTCAAGAGAGCTTTGGTGCAATTAAGCTTCTATTTTCACACCATCTTTCAGATGCAATCAATAATGGGTTAAGGAATGGATTATAGAAATGAACGGAACTTTGTACATGTTGGAAATTTAGATGCAGAACCTTGAGTTAAATAAATCAGCCATTGGCTTCCAGCACAAAGTTGATCCAAAATGGGCATGACATGCAGAAAGCAGAGTGGGGAAAGGTCTATGAAGCCTATAAGGTCGAATCAATATATCACAGGCTTTTTCACTGGCACCATCTCTGTCTATGACATAAATTATCTGCAAATGATGTTGTCTATAAAAGATAGACAACATCATTTACAGATAAGCACTAACAATGGAATGAAAATGTCACTCTGCTTTTATATCAAATGAATCAATAATTGCACAACACGATTCAGCGTTATAAAGAGTATAAGCGAAGCTGATAAATTACACACCAGCCTGTCGCTCTTAATCTCCTATAGTCGGTAACGTACAAGCCAGGGTCCAAAATGCTAACTTTTGCAATGTAACACATCTGTGTTATTTACTTGTAAGTGTAAAATAATATTTAACTTAAATCTTTCATTTAGTTGTAAGCTTTGAAATTCAAACTTTTCCAACCTTTCCATTAATTGTCACCACTTAATTCCCTTCCTAACATCACCAGTTACTTCCTTACTTTATCCATGCCTTTGTTATCTCCTAGCTTGACTACTCCAATGTGCTGCTGACTGGTAACCCAACTTACATTCTCCATAAACTTGAACTCAGCCATATCTCGGCTGCCTTTATGCTACCTTGCACCAACTCCTACTCATCTCGTGCTTGCTGACTTTCGATAGTTCCTCGTCCACAATGCTCAGATTTCCGTTTCTGCTCCAGTTCTGAATTATTGCATGTTTCTGTTTTAATTGTTCCACCATTGGTGGTAGTCCCTTTAGCTGCCAAGGTTCTAAGGTTGAGCTTACCCCACGCTCTACTTATTCCTGCCTCTCACCCCTGCTTTAAAAACTGCTTAAAACCTCTTTCATTGAACTTATTCTAGGATTCCTTTCACGGTACCTTCCAAACCCATGTCCAATGTCATCTTAAAGGATAAGGGCAGTAGTTACATGAGAATATTACCACCTGCAAGTTCCCCTCCAAGCCACTCGCCGTCCTGACTTGGAAACATATTGATGTTCCCTCAGTAACGTAGGGTCAAAATTCTTAAGTTACTCTCTAATGATTTTGTGGGTCTACCTGCAGCAAATGAAGTGCAGTGGTTCAAGGAGAAAGCCCACCAACACCTTCTCGAGGGCAACTAGGGATAGGCAATAAATGCTGACCCAGCTAGGGACACCCACATGCCACATATGAATGAAAAAAAAAGACTCCCTGTGCAGCTGTATAGTGTTTCATTCACTAACTCATTTGCATAGTCTTCTACATTAAAAGGATTATTATACACATAGAAGCTCTTGGTGCTGCAAGTATAAAGCACATAAGAACATCTGGCCTGTTAAGCCTGCTCTGCCATTCAACAGGATCATGGCTGGTCTTTTCGTGGACTCAGCTCCACTTCCCTGCCAGCTCACCGTAACCCTTAATTCCTTTATTGTTCAAAAGCCTATCTTTGCCTTCCTTGTCTGAAAGAACATGGAGACAAACCGCAGATTCATCCTGTGCACTAACATGGTGGCAACAGAACATTTTGATCATCTACTCCGTATGGGACAAATCTTTCTGAATAACCGTAGAAATTCCTGTACCAAATAGACCACCAAAGGCATCTTGCAATTAAGGATAGGGAAGGAATGCTGAGCCAGTCAGAAAAGTACAAACAACTAAAAAATAATCATACTGGAATCATTAGAGTATCTTTAATGAAAGAGATTACAAATTAACCAATCCTGAACACTATTGCACTAAGATTTTGCATCAAAGTTTACCAGAAGATAGTTAAAACACTTATAAATGTTACCTTCTTATTTCAGATTTATCTCTTATTCTGTATCGAAAGCTTTCATACTGAACTCTTTGCAGCGGTTCTAATTTGCTGGAACTGGTGTCACTGCTCACTGGTGGTTGATGCTGTTCTGTACACCAGTGAAGAAGTGGTACAACTTGCACAAACTCCAAAACTTCTTGAGAAATGCAGTAGTTAATCAATGCTGTACATGTACTGGAATGCAATACAATTATAGAGTTAGTGCCAGGCCAAACCCAAGGAAGGAACTATTTATACCTATTCATCAGAAAAAAAATGATTCGATGAGCCAGTTAACATAATTTGTTGTGAGTTACTAATATAGACCGCTTTGAAGATACAATATTATCCAAAGTGCAAAAGAAAATGTATTGAGCTCTACAAACAGATAAAGGAAGAATATGTAACACTTCTATGCATTTTATTTAAGATTCTGGATGGGATTGACAGGGTAAACACTGAGAGGCAGCTTTTGCTACCTGAGGCATCAAAAATACATGGGTACCATCTCAGGATAAAGGAGTACAGTATGATCATTTGGGATTGAGATTGAGAGGGTTGAGAATCTTTGAATTCTCTACCCCAGAGGGTTGTGTACATGCCCTTGCTGAATATATTTAAGGCTGGGGTAACAGATGTTTGATCAGGGAATTGAGAAATGAGGAGTGGGTGAGAAAGTGGAGTTAAAGCTGTGCATCTGCCATGATAATATTGAATTGTAAAGCAGAGTCATTGGGTAATTTTGTTCCTAACCTCTTGTGTTTAGTACTCAAGATTAAGCTGTCTGGTCAGTCGTGTTTTTTTCTGAATATCGCTGTACAATGGCGGGAAGACACTAAAAAAAGTAAAGGTTTTTGACACTGACATATGTAGACAGTATAACCTTCTTATAATGTACTTTGAGGATCCCTGGATCAGTAGTGACATTTGCATTGCTGGATTGTGCTAACATGTCTCATAGGCACAGAAACCTGGTACTAACTAGTGTTTGGGAAGTGGAGAGCCTTCAAAAAATTCCTGGGGATTTAGTTATTTGCTTCAATCTTCCTGAAACAAATAACCATGATGTGGAGGTGCCAGCGTTAGACTGGGGTGGACAAAGTTAAAAATCACACAACATCATAGGACACAGAATTTATAGCAAAAGATCATAGTGTTAAAAAAGCACACAATCTGTAGGCAGTCAATCCATGTGACATTTTATACATTCCTACTTTGGAAACAGAATCAGTCTGACTCAAGACTAGAATACATATAGACTCTAACCTGATACCTTTAATGCATTGTCTGAGCTCAGATGTCAGCTTTTTTTTTTATAAAACCTTGTTACCTTGGGTATGTGACTTGAAAGAAATTCTGGGATTTACATATTAATAAATTTAAACCTGCAATCCATTCTAAAAGATGAAATACTTGCCAGAAATCAAGGTTTGTTCATATATTGCATCAGTTGTATGACAGTATGATCTTTTGCTATAACTTCTGTGTTCTATGATCCTGCTCCACTAGCTACCTGACGAAGAGGCAGCGCTCTGAAAGCTAGTGCTTCCAAATAAGCCTGTTGGATTATAATCTGGCGTGGTATGATTTTTAATTTGGAACAAATAGGACATTCCATGGTGACACACAAAGACCAGTGCACTCAATGATGCCCACATTTCAAAATGACCCAGATACTGGATGCAAACATCAATGCAATGGAATGGTTGGAGAAGGCAGATTTAAAAAGAATGCACATTTAACAATTCTGCATATTATAGCAAAAGACAGAACTGGAGAATACATGTCACAAAGGGTTTAGTCTGGTGATGAATGTGATGGTTGCACATTATTAGATAATGTGATTGGATAACTACGATCATGTGCGATAAAATAGTGAAAGCATTGCCTTGATTTACAATAGAGTGAGGATTGACATAAGTTAAGAAATATAAAAGTACTACTTGATTTAGGGTCGGTGATATAACACAGTGAGGTCACCACATAGAGTTGTAATTCCATGTAAGATAGTTGGAATAAACAATTTTATAATTAAAGATGTAGACTCTACTGAGATATCTATGCTGTTAAATAAACCTATGCAAAAGGGTGAAAATGAAACTTGACATTGAACATGATAAGGCAGTGTTTTTGGAAGGTTAGTGGATCAGCAGTTCACTCTGTCAGGAAATTACTGTATTCCTTTAATAAAATCTGGCATCTTTCATCAGACTGTTAGACAAATGTTAATGGGATCAGGCAATATGAATCAAAGAGAAAATAATCTTAAAGTCACAATAATGATATTTTCACTTATTTGTCAAAGGTTGAAAATGGCTGCTAAAAGATGCAGATATGGTTGATGAATATATGGAGTGAATAGAGATTCATGATAAATGTGACATTTGTATTAAATATCAGAGAACATCTCCACTGCTTATTGTAAGCTATAACAGCACAGGACAATAAAAGGCCCCTGGCATGCATCTAAAGATTTGGGACAAAGGCGTAATATTTTCACTTTAAATTTTGTATGCTTGACAACTAGATTTAGTCTTTCTACAATAATGTGCAGTAAGGACAAAAGGATCAATATAGACACAGCAATGGACAAATAGATTGAGACTAGACTCAGTACATTTGTGAAAATGGAATAGTTTGGAGACTATTGGAAATATGAATATCATGGCCACGAACACCACAGCTGAAAGTCCTTTCAGTAGCAAATTCTATTCATGGGATCATCTTGTGATTGATGAAATGCTGCAGAAAATTTTATTTGATCACCCAACTGTCCATGCCTAGAACTCAGTCCAAGTGACCTCAGGGTAGCCATTATCAATTAGTTCAGAGACAAAATCCTCAAGTGCCTTCTGCTTAGAATAGTCTGCCTGCTCTAGAAGAAGGTGTTGCTATTTGTTCCATTTTTGGACATAAGAACCTCAATCTTTGTAATGTGTAATGCTAAATAAATATAAAAGCATATAAAAATTTGCTCCAGTTCCATCCTATCCCAGCTAGTTCTCTGGAATAAAACAGTCCATATCCCCCTTTCTAACTATTTTAAAAAGTTCAAAATAGACTTGAATTTGGAGCAAGGAACACATAAATCCAAAACAAAGATAAAGACACAGACAGGGGGGAGAAAATTGCAAGAAAGAGAACACACAGTAGTATTGTTAGAACAGACAGCTGGACATGTGAATGTAATTTATTGTAGTGCTGTTCCAGATCAATCACTTGGCTTCAAGTCTGAGAGATTGAACTATCACTCATGCATACCTGATTATTGCCATGGGTTGGAAAAAGCTTATCTGATTTTCTATGCAATATCTTTTTTTGTGTTATATCTTGTACATAATCAGAAAATGGCATAATAAAAATATGCAATTGAAAGCAAATTCCGGGTTGGAGCTCTAAAATCCCAGCAGATTTTGACAGTCAGGAAAAGAAAGGTAAAATGCAAGGCAAGATATAAAAGTAAAATTAATTCACTGAACTTACTATTGATGTTTTGGGAAAAACATTGCAAATTCTTTCAAGTGTTGAAGATGCTCTTCTGTACATGTCTGAGGCATTTGTAACATATGACAGATAGTTATCAAGTCACTTGCATCCAATACCAAAGAGCAATGGTTCCGAATAACAAATGCCACCATTCCAGCTACAAATGGATTTTTCACAATTCTTTTGGAATCTTTTGCATCTTTAGGTTCTGGTTTAGTGTAAGGAAGCAGGAATTTCTTCACCTGCTCAATTATCAATTTGTTAACCTGTAATTCAAATCAAAAATAAATTGTTGGGAAATAGAAACCAAATAAACACTTGCTTTTGAAAAAAAAAGGCACTTGTAATAAAGCATTAGATTCAATATTGAGGAATTCAAGTTACATTTTCAACTTCTCACCTCTTGTGGAAGTTTTCTATGAGAATACAAGTGTTAGCTCATGCTGCAAGACAACATTCAAACTGAAAAATACACAAAACTTCCATTTGAGTGGTTTATTAGGTTCACTCCTTTCTCTGATCACTCATCAACTTAGAAGGAATCAGAAATTTGCTTCAACTAATAAGAAAATCTGAATTTTATGTTAAACTATTCCAAAATCACTAGCATCAATTGGAAGCGTCCCTTCTTCATTTGTGCAACTGTAAACTCTGAACTGTATTAACATATCGCCAGTGAGCAACGGACACCAAGGCAGGAAATTGCCATGTTCCCATGGTGAGGATAGCAGAAAGAGTATAGGTTAGTAAGGGGAGAGAGCAGCCTCAAAAAGCTTCAAAACATCATGTCTATCAGCCAATGCCCCATAATTCATTGCCAATTTGCCCTCATCACAATCACTCAGGGTGACATTCGTTTTGGTACTATGGCAGGGTAGGAGAAAGCGAGGACTGCAGATGCTGGAGATCAGAGTCAAAAAGTGTGGTGCTGGAAACACACAGCAGGTCCGGCAGCAGCCCAGGAGCAGGACAATCGATGTTTCAGCATAAGCCTGACAGGGTAGGAAACTGTAAGGGAGGTGGGAGCTCCAAATATGGAATTTTAGGAAAGATGGACGAAAGGTGGGATGTGATTGCACAATGATGGAATTTGGAACGGAAAGAGACAGGTTAGAGAAGAAACAATTTACAAGGATAGTGGGCTTAAGCATTTTACTTTTGAGAAGAGAGCTGACAACATAACAGACTTCTTCTGAACTGAACTATCTACTGCAGAGGCACCTATCCAGGAAAGCATTTGGTAAAAGTGAATTTTTAAAAATCTTTGAAACTTTTTATTTTACCTAATTTTCTAATCAACCTGTTCAGAGATGTTATTACACACCTCCAGTGCAGGTTGTACTTGAACCCAGGCCTCCTGGACTAGGCCTACCTCGACACAGGGGGCATCTTGCTCCACTTTTTATGCTTTTGCTGAGTGGCATGGTGAGTTTTCCGCTAGTCGTCAATTAAGCACAGCACATGGACTGCAGCAGTTCAAGAAGGCAGTTCACCACCACCTTCTCAAGGGCAGCTAGGGATTGGCAATAAATGCTGGCCAATCGGAAATCCCATGAATCCAAAAGGAGGGATCAGAACTTGTAAATACCTTGTTAAGGGCCCAATTCACTTCATTAACATTCAACCATGCCAGACAAGCTAGGCATACAGCAATCTTGATATGGGAAGTCAGAGCAGGTCTGTGGTGACTTCACCTCGCAACTGGCTGTGAGGAGTCTCCATGTTGCTCAGCAACAAACAGCATCTCAGGGTATGATCCATCTGCACTGGCTGCACACCTCCCTCACCCATGGTCACTGGCACCCAAACCTTCACTACCGTACCGTGGCTGCTCTCCAATCAACCTTCAGGATACTTAAGATGCACGGGCTTACATTGCTGCACTCACTGATGACTGACATTGAAAGACTGTAGAAAAGTGATATTATGCACAGGGATAGGCACACAGCTTATGGACGGACCAGGCTGCATCTCGGGGCTGCCTGCTTGCTCTCTGTGTTCACCCTCTTGCTCACAGCATCCATGTCTTGCCTGCCTTGCCATGCCCGTTATTGCCCTGGCACTTCAGCTCAGAGCCAAACTATCATTGTTGATGGGCTCTTGTGCACAGGTACATAGACAGGTTCTTGTCAGCACACTGAGACATGTTCCACTGCATGTGGCCATGTTGGAAAGTGGGTGGGGGCTAGTCTTCAGTCCAGTCAAGAAGTTGGGGAATAAAGGGGAGGGAGGCATTATTGTTGGTCAGGAACTCCTGGTACACAATCAGTCAGAGGCACAGTCCACACACAGCTCAAGTAGTTTAGCCTTGGTCAGTGGGACACTCACTGTCAGGGATATGACCAAATACAGTCCTATAGGGCCAGCGGCACAGTCAGGGGGATTTGTATGTTGTCAGTCAGGGAGCTGAAAAGACAGCAGTCAGGGGTCTGGTCTGTTCCATCAAGGGGCTGCTTTACAAAGTTGGTTAGAAACTGGGGACAAACACAGTCCTGAGAATTTGTATGTGCATTAGCTGGATCACTGCCAAAGGAACTGAAGAGTCAAGGAGAGACATTTGTGCAGGTGGGATTAAGCATGGTGATGGGTGGGATGGTAGAATGTTCAAGGAGCATGGGAACAATGCAGACAAGCATCAGTACAATTCAGGATGAGGGCTGACTGACCATGCACATTACCACAGTATTCCCATGTACAGAGGAGCAGTGTGGCCTGTCTCGGAGAGCAGATGCCTCTCAAAGATAGCACTGGCACAAGGAATCAGTGGATATCGACTGAGTATTGTTTTGTTCTGGGAACAAGATGTGGCAGAACTGGCTGGGAATGGGAGGTCAGAGACATAGATGGGATGTACATAATTAATAATTTCTGAGTGAAGGATTTCTTCCTCAACTGAGACCTCTCAAAATGGTTTCCCACTTCTTCCAAGGCTTTGCCCCGTTTCTCGAATCTCTGTGGCAGGGGAAACATCTTTCCCTCACTTACCTTGTCAATCTCTGCAAGAATTTTGTATGTTTGCATGTGATCACCTCTCATTATTCTGAAACTCCACAGAGTATAGACCCAGTTTATTAATCTTTCCTCTTAGGACAATCCATCTATATGTAATAATTGTGAAAAAATATTTACCTCTTTTTCATCAAAATCAGTTTGTGTATTTGTATACATTTCAAGTTCAAAAGTCATCTGTTGGCACATCTGAAAATGCTTCAGTCGTAGTTTAATTTGCTCAAATCCTTCATTATTCAAAGATTCAAGAAGGTTAAAGATAGTCTGCAGCATAACTTGACCTCCTGTACGCTTTGACTGAAAAATCCTTTCAGCAGGAGTCATTCTGGGTGACCAGATATTTCTCATTGTATTCATAAAATCCCGTGAGGGTGGAAAGTTCATGATGCCATCATACTGGTGCCATTCTTAAAATAAAATAAATCGGAAAATTATTTCAAAACATGTTTCTGCTTATATCAAAAATGAAAACAGAAATTGCTGGAAAAGCTCAGCAGGTCTGGTAGCATCTGTGCAGAGAAATCAGAGTGAACATTTCAGGTCCTTCCTCAGAAGTCGAAAATCTATAAAATATCCATTGGTTTATAAAATACGTTAATTATGCAGTTAATTAATCAATACCTTTCCCAAATGAAAATGATCCTCAAGTGGCACTCCTCCAAATATGGAGTCACTTTCAATACAATGAATCCAAAAACCAAAGATCCCCAGAAAATTTATAGCACAAAAAGAGGCCAATCACCCCATTGAGACTTGGTTGGGAAATAAATGTCACTTAGTCAATGTCTTTCTGGCTCACAAGCTGTTGTAATCAACTAATTGTGGAACTAAGTTGTTATGTGGAACACTGGAAGTCAATTGTGAAAATGCTTCTACTTCTAAAGCACAACAGGAACTTATTATTTTCCTCATTAGGTAACCAGACATGCCATCACAGGAGATAGTCAATACTTCATGAAGAACAAAACTCTGGAACTTTTGACATGTTGATTTTGGCAAACAGATACAGCAAAATCACTCTAAGCCAGGAAATTTTGCACCAAGTGAATGTTTTTCGACTCCTGTTAAAGAACTGCATTATACTTAATGAATAAAAATCCAGCAAACTTATCCAACACCATGGAACAAAGTTACCGATTAATATCTCTCAGTAAATCAGATTTATCTTCAGTATAAAATGCCTTCATTACGTTTTTATTTGCTTGAAAGGATAAAAGGTAAGGGAATAGTTCAGTCAAAGATAGGAGTTTGGACAGCAAGAGCTCAATATAGGGTAATTGGAAGCTGGTAAATAATTGCTGAATGTGAAGGCCCAATTGCTGTTGATGAATAAACCCGACTTGTTTTAAGCTTGAGGTGTATTTAATGCACCATTAGGTTTTGGACCAATTCATCAGAACTCCGCCCCTGAATTTCAGGTGATAGGAACTAGGAGCAAGAGGAGGCAATTCAGCTTCACAAGACTGCTCTGCCATTCAATACAGTTGCATTTCAACCTCAACTCCACTTTCCTGCCTGCTCTCCTTAACCTTTTAATAATTACAAATATGTCTACCACATCCTTATATTTATTCAGTGTCCCAGCATCCACCACACTCTGGAGTAACACATTCCACAAGGATTCACAACCCTTTTGAGAAGTCATTCATCATCTTCTCTGTTTTAAATCTGCCACGCTGTAGCCAAAAACCATGACCCTCTCATTCTGGATTGTCCCACAAGAGGAAGTATCCTCTCTAAATCTGTTTAGTCAATTCCTTTTGCATCTTAGGCATCTCAATTAATTCTTCTCTCCTAATTTCTCATGAATATAGCCTGAAACTGCTTAATTTCTCTTTACAAGACAATCTTCTCACCTCTGGGATTAATTTAATGATCCTTCTCAGCCCCCAGTGCAATTGTTCTTTTTCAAGTAAGGGAGCAAAAGCTGTAAGCAGTACTGCAGATGGGAGTCTCAACAATGCCTTGTACGACCACAAAATCACTTCCCTACATTTTATACTTCATTCCTAGAGCAAAAAATGCCAACATTTTATTTGCCTTCCTCGTTACCTGCTGTAGCTGCACATTAGCTTTCTCATAGATGAGGACACCAAACTCCACCTACGCCGAAACATTTGAAGTTTCACTCCATTTTAGATAATAAGCTGTCCTTTTTCAACCAAATTCCTTCCAATTGAATCCGTGTTAAATTCCATCTATCAAATTTTGGCACATTCACCTATCCTTATCCATCTGTAAATTTCATTGAGATTTACTTTCACACCTATTTTTGGATCATCTGTGATGAATCAGGAAAGGATTGCTGCTGAACGACCAGGAGCTGGTGACCATGGAAGTGATACCTTGGAGTGATGGAATGGCCTTATAATCCAAGTCTCCCAGGACCACATGGCTCCTCCTGTTCCCAAAGACACACAGAGGCCATAGAAAAGCTACATGAAGGAAGGATGGCACTGAGGTATAGCAAGAAGCTGTAAAGGGTAATTGAAAATTCTGATAGCAATGTCAAAATATGAAAGATGTTAAGGTTTCTTGTGACAGGTTAGGAAATATCACAAAACAATATCTTGCAGTCCCTATACAATGGAACAAATGGAGTGTACGCTGACAAAGCAGAACTCAACATGAGGGGACGAGAATGTGATGGGCACGTATATGTACTACGTACCATGTAGAGGTTATCCATTGTTCATTTCCTTAAAAGTCAAACAGCAAAGAGGTCACTAAATTTGCTGATTCTAGTCATGCCAAGGCTATGTTAGCTGTCACTTTATTTTGACTTGCTCAGTTACTTATGTATCCAAAACATGAAGACAGTATGCACAATCCCCCCGTACTATCGTGACATTAAGAATAGGATTAGAAAATTCAGGCAATTACTGAGCGTTCAGTTCCAAGGCTCCTTGGTTAAATGTTTCTGGACAGAGAGCTCCCATAATCTGAAATCCTCTTTAAAAGTGAAGTTGACAAGAGATGGTCGTGGGCATAAATGAAACACTTGTTCAAAATGTCCTCTTTATGGATCCAACTAATTTCAATGATTTAATCAAAGCAAAAAACATAAAGGAAAGCACGTAAAGGCTAAAATAAAGCTAAGGAAAAGACAATGGCTTTCATATTCCCAATAAATATTTGGCAGAGATTTTTGCACATCCATGTGTTAGATATCAGCATCGCAGCGTCTGATGGTTTATTTGAAGGGTAAAGAGATTGAAGTGAGGCAGATGTTACTGTCCTGTTCATCACTGCACTTAAAAACCCAAATGAAGTGGATGAAAATCTCACTTCCTTCAAATTTTAATCCGTGCATCTAATTGTTGTCAGTTCTGGAACTGCTTCATATTGTTTATGAGATAATCATTTTCTGTGATATTAATGGAGGTAAGTATGCAATGCTATGTTTCCATTGCATTGCAGAATCATTCATGCCCAGATGATAGGATAGATGTTGCTTTGATTTAATGTATCATCTTGGAGACAACAAATGGAACAATGTACTAGCCCCTCAGAACTGCAGAGCATTAAACTGGACAATGTGCTAAAACTCTAAACTTAAGCTTCTCCTGAGGTGATATCAAAACAACTGAGCCAGGAGTGACACCAAACTTGTAGGTCTCTGCTGTCTTCACTGATGCTGTGCTCAAAATGAATCACAAAGACTAGAGAGATAGTAAATCAGACCAGGAGGAGACAACAGGCCACAGTAGCAGAGTAAGTAGATGTGCTGTCCTTCAGGGAAACACTGACAATGGGTCAATAATAGGGAACAACACAAAGAAAATTACTGGATTGCAGTCTGCATAGATCTTGTGGGAGAGATCAGAATCTTGAGACTTGGGTGTAGGGAGACGAGGTGGGAGCTCTAAAAGTCATAGGGTCATAGAGTCATAGAGATGTATAGCATGGAAACAGACCCTTCAGTCCAACTCATCCATGCTGACAAAATATCCTAAATAAATCTAGACTCATTTGGCCCATACCTCTCAAAACCCTTCCTATTCAGCTACCAATCCTGATGTCTCTTAAATATTGTAACAGCCTCCACCACTTCCACCGGCAGCTCATTCCATACATGCACCATCCACTGTGTGAAAAAGTTGCCCCATTGTTCCCTTTTAAATCTTTCCCCACTCACCTGAAACATGTGGCCCCTAACTTTGGACACACCCACCCTGGGGAAAAGATCTGGTCTAATTACCCTGTCCGTGCCCCTCATCATTTTAGTAACATCCATAAGGTCACCCCTCAGCTTCTGACGCTTCAGGGAAAATAGCCCCGGTCTAGTCAGTCTCTCCCTGTAGCTCAAACCCTCCACTCCTGGCAAACTCCTTGTAAATCTTTTCTGAAACCTTTCAAGTTTCACAACATCCTACCTATAGCAGGGAGACCAGAATTGCATGCAGTATTCCAACAGTGGCCTAACCAATGTCATGACCTCCCAACTCCCATACTCAATGCACTAAATAAAGGAAAAATTTCAAATGACTTCTTCACTATCCTATCTACCTGTGACTCCACTTTCAAGGAACTATGAACCCACACTCCAAAACCTCTTTGTCCAGCAACACTCCCCAGGACCTTACCATTAAGTGTATAAATCCTGCCCTGACTTGTGTTTCCAAAATGCAGCATCTCATATATTTCAAAATTAAGCTCCATCTGCCACTCCTCAACCCATTGGCCCATCTGATCAAGATCTCCTTGTACTCTGAGGTAACCTTCTTCACTGTCAACTACACCTTCACATAGATTTAAGGAGAGAGGGGAAAGATTTAAAAGAGACCTAAGGAGCAACTTTTTCATGCAAAGGGTGGTGCGTGTAAGGAACGAGCTACCAGAGGAAATGGCGGAGGTTGGTACAATTATCTGGATGGATATTTAAACCAGAAATTACAAACTTGGGAGAAACATGAATAATTAGGAGACTTTGGTGGACAGCAACTGGGAAAGGTTAGGAGCTGAAGTGCGGAACCCATCTGTGGACCCAAGGTGCAGAGTAAATTAAGAAAAAGAAAAAACAAAATTGCAACAGGAGTTCCATTTACTGACTGGTATGAAAGCTTGAATTTGCAGAAACTTATTTTAATTATGAGGAAAGACTTGGTGTAACAAACCCATGGGTGTAGAACACAGAACATAGGCACAGTATTATTTGAAAGCTGCCTATAAGAAAAAGCAGAAAACCATTTTTTGCTTCTGTTCCACCTTCTGTTTGACCTCATGCGATTAGAAAATAGCAATTCTCATTATAAAAGTGAGCTTGTCAACAGAAATTTCCCTTCTCAAAACAGGACTGTTTATCAGATACTTTTACAGTTTTTGAGGAGGAGCACCATTGTATAAGAAAGTTTTCATGTGTACTAGTTGTCTTTTAATAATATGTACAGTTCTTTTCACATTGTATTGTCAAGCAAACAAGAACATCAAGACACAGAAATAACAATACTGGTACTAAATGGTTTCTTACCATTTTCATTTATATTAGGTATGTTTAAAAACCGTGAAGCCATCTCTTGAATCCATTCATTCCTTTGCTGTACAGCATATTGATAAGGGATGGCATTTCCTTTGATGCCGAGGGGTAGAGTTATGAAATGTTGCACAAGTTTTCCAGCTTTACTAATATTCCTAAATAACACAAAGAAAATCAGAAAAAAACAACCACCTTGTATATTTGGCCTGGTGACACACTAACATTTGCCAAAACCTTGAGTTTAGTGTTCAGTCTATACAAAAAAAAAATGCAATTCAAATTCCAATTGACAAAACAGAGGTATCCCTAAACAAAATCAGCCATGGGTCTGCATTCTAGAACCCTAGCTCAATAAGAGTAACAAGATAGAACAGTGGTTGTGCGACACATGTAACTGATCTGACACAATTCTTTTGTGCCTTAAAAAAAGTTAGTTTTCAATCAACCTGTTGAAAAAGACTGTGGCAAACCTTCAGCACAGGTGGGATTTCAACACAGACACAGGGACATGATCACTACTTTGATCCTAGGCTATGAATAACCATCTCAGTGATTAAATTAGCACGATATTCACAGCCATCCAAACATTTGACTCAATTGGTTCAAGGCAGATGGGACTAGTACCTGAACCTTCTGGGCCAGACGCAGGGATACTACGGCTACATCACTTAGACATAGAGATATATAGCATGGAAACAGACCCTATGGTCCAACTCATCCATGATGACCAGATATCCAAAGTAAACCTAGTCCCATTTGCCAGCATTTGGCCCATATACCTCTAAACCCTTCCTATTCATATATTCACATGCCTTTTAAATGCTGTAATTGTACCAGCCTGCCACACTTCCTCTGGCAGCTCACTCCATTCACATACCACCCCCTGTGTGAAAAAGTTGCCCCTTAGATTCCTTTACCCATCTCACCTTAAACCTATGCCCTCCCATTCTGGACTCCCCCAGCCCAGGGAAAAAGACCTTGTCTATTTACACTATCCATGCCCTTCACCCTCCAGCACTCCAAGGAATATAGCCCCAGCCAATTCACCTCTTCCAATTGCTTAAATCGTCCAATCCTGGCAACATTTTTGTAAATTTTTTCTGAACACTTTCAAGATTTATAACATTCTTCTTATAGCAGGGAGACCAGAACTGTACGCAGTATTCTAATACTTCCTAGTCCTGTACAGCTGCAACATGACCTTCCAACTCCTATACTCAATATTCTGACCAATAAAGGTAAGCATACCAAATGCCTTCTTCACTATCCTATCTACCTCCACTTCCAAGGAACTATGAACTTGCACTCCAAGGTCTCTCTGTTCATCAACAGTCCCCAGGACCTTACCATTAAGTGTATAAGTCCTGCCCTGATTTGTCTTTCCAAAATGCAGCACCTCACATTTATCTAAATTAAACTCCATCTGCCACTCCTCACTCCATTGGCCCGTCTGACCAAGATCATGTTGTACTTCTTTGCTGTCCACTACATCTCCAAATTTGGTGTCATCTGCAAACTTACCAACTATACCTCCCATATTCACATCCAAATTATTTATATAAATGATGAAAAGCAGTGGACCCAGCACCAATCCTTGTGGCACACTGCTGGTTACAGGCTTCCAGTCTGAAAAGCAACCCTCCTCCCCCACTCTTTGTCTTCTTTGTTTGAGCCAGTTCTGTATCCACATATAGATCATGTCCACCACTCTGCCCTCATCAATCCTTTTCGTTACCTATTAAAACAACTCAATCAAGGTAGTGAGCCATGATTTCCCACACACAAGGCCAGGCTGACTGTCTCTAATCAGTCCTGCCTTTCCAAATAAAGGATTCCCTCCAACAACTTGCCCGCCACTGATGTCAGGCTCACTGGCCTAAAGATCCCTGGTTTTTCTTTACAACCTTTCTTAAATAGTGGCAGCATGTTAGCCAACCTCCAGTCTTCTGGCACCTCTGTGACTATCATTGATACAAATATCTCAGCAAGGGGCCAGCAATCTCTTCCTACACTTCCGACAGGGTTCTCAGATATACCTGATCAGGTCACAGTAATTTATTTACCTTTATGCCTTTTAAGACGTCTACCACCTCCATCTCTGTAATATGGACATTTTTCAAGATGTTGCTGTTTAATTCCCCACGTTCTCTATCTTCCATATCCTTCTCCATAGTAAACACTGATGCATGTCTGCCCCGTCTCCTCAGGGTTCCACACATAGGTGGCTTTGCTGATCTTCAAGGGGCTCTATTCTTTACATGGTTACTCTTTTGCCCTTAATGTATTTGTAGAATCCCTTCAGATTCTCCTTAACTCTGTTTGCCAAAGCTATCTCATGTTCCCTTTTTGCCCTCCTGATTTCCCTCTTAAGTATACTCCTACTGCCTTTATGCTCTTCTCGGGATTCACTCAGTGTCTGCTGTCAATACCTTACATATGCTTCCTTCTTGTTCCTAACCAAAAAAACTCAATTTGGAATCCTGATGAAGTACTTAAGCTCGAAGCATTAATCCTCCTGCTCCTCGGATGCTGCCTGACTGGCTGTGCTTTTCCAATGCCACATTTTTTGACCGAAACCTCAATTTTCCTAGTCATCAACATTCCCTACAACAGCCTTGTCCTTCATCCCCACAGGAACGTACAGTCTCCAGACTCTTGTTATCCCATTTTTTTAAAGCTTCCCACTTTCTACCTGTCTCTTTATCTGTGAACAAAATAGAGATTGCCGTTCATTATGGTGTGCAATACATTTATGTTCATCTTACCGGAAAGAAATGCATTCAAGTATTGACCTTCCACCTCCAAGAACTAAAAGCAATTTATCACATCTTTGATTAAATTTAACTTCATTTGGAATTATGGCGTAAAAATAAATATTGAGCATGCCTGGTGAAGGTTGATTGCAACAAGTTGCTCGTTGCCTGTAACAATGAAAAACAGAAGAATTAATCTTTGATTAACAACTGGAAATATTCTACATATCTTTATTTATTGCTGTTTTAATCAACTTGCTCAGATGCATGTGGCACACCTCTGGAACAGGTGGGACTTGAACCTAAACCTTCATGGTCTAGAGATAGGGGCACTATCACAGAGCCATAAGACCCCACAATTCTGACCATTAGGCAGCAAAATCCAGTGGGTTTAATTCTTTTCTTAATATAAATTCAGGTTATAATCAAGGCTAATGTGAAAATGTCGTGTCAGCAGTACTGATTTGTTGTAGAATCATAGAGATCTACAGCATGTAAACAGACGCGTCAGTCCAACTCGTCCATGCCGACAAGATATCCCTTTCCAACCTAGTCCCACCTGCCAGCCCCTGGCCCATATCCCTCCAAATCCTTCCTATTCATATATCCATCCAGATGCCTTTTAAGTATTACAATTGTACTTGCACCTACCACTTCCTCTGGCAGCTCATTCCATACACCCTCTGAGTGAAAAAGTTGCCCCTTAGGTCTCTTTCATATCTTTTCGCTCTCACACTAAACCTATGCCCTCTAGTTCTGGTCTGCCCCACTCCAGGGAAAAGGCTTTGTCTCTTTATCCTATCCATGCCCCTCATGATTTTATAAACCTCTATCAAGTCACCCCTCAGCCTCTGACGCTCCAGGGAAAACAGCCCTAGCCTATTCAACCTCTCCCTATAGCTCAAATCCTCCAAACCTGGCAACATCCTTGTAAATCTTTTCTGAATCCTTTCAAGTTGCACAACCTCCTTCCAATAGGAAGGAGACCAGAACTGCACACTATATTCCAACAGTGGCCTAACCAAAGTCTTGTTCAACCGCAATATGACCTCCCGATTCCTGTACTCAATACTCTGACCAATAAGGGAAAGCATATGCAAGGGAGGAGGAGAGAGATAAAATGTAGTAGATGTCACAAAGATAGAGAGATAAATCATCTGAGTAGCAGATAATCCACCCAGATTGGTCAGCATGGCCAATCCACCGAACCTGCACACCTTTGGACTGTGGGAGGAAACCAGAGCTCCCGGAGGAAAGTCACACAGACAAGGAGAGAATGAGCAAACTCCACACAGACAGTCGCCCAAGGGCAGAATCGAACCCAGGTCTCTCGCAGTGTGGGGTAGCGGTGCTAACCACTGAGCCACCGTATTTTACAAGCAGGCAACAAGTGAAATGATGTCCAATTTTAACTGCTGTGGCCTGCTCCAAATCACTTGCAAATATCAGCAGATGCCAGCACTGCAGATCTACTCAATGCCCAAAAGTATAGCAGGAGAGGACCATGCTGCACTCTAGAGATGTAAACCACTGCATTACCAGTGCATATTAACGAGGCAATGGACATCCAAACACAGGAATCCTTGACAGGAAAGTAGCCTCTGTTAGTAAACTGGATTCTAATTAGGTGCAAGATTCTCATGAATTTAGCCAGAATGTCTTGTAAGAGTAAAGGTAAAGGTCACCATAGTCTACTAGACTGCTCACTCCTTAGAGAGACTTGTGGCGTTTAACCTGAGGGTCACCATGGCTCAGGCAAGGGGGGAGGTTGAGAAGGAGAGTCTTTCATGACACCTTCAACCAATGCAGCAGTTGAACCTACTCTGTTAGCATCACTCTGCATCACAAACCATTCAGTTAACTGAGCTAACCACCCTCCACGAATGGCGCGTATGCCTATTTGCTACAGGGAAAGCCTGGTGTAGAGAACATAGTGGGGGTTACACACAGAAAGTCAACAGAAAGTACAGAACACAAACAAAGACAGGAACAGAGAAAAGAATAGTGGTCCAGTCCAAGCTGGAGGGTTAGTTGGAGGAGAGAATGATCAGTTTGTGCTACCTCAAGAAAATCAAGAAACAAGTGCTGCAGTAATCTAAGCAGAAGACGTTTAGATTCAAACACAGCAAAGCTATTGGACAATCTAAGATTGAGGCAGTCTGGGACAGCAACAAGTAGAGGGTGCCAGAGAGAGACCATAGAATGCAATAGAGAGAAGCGCATGTTGCAATTAACAATGAGGCCTAGGGGAAAGTGAGCAGAAAACAGTAGCTGGACTTGTGGGACACAGGCAAAACTATATATAGCTACAAGTGGAGTACAGTAAGCTGGAAAGCAATAGCATTTTAGATTAGATTAGATTACTTACAGTGTGGAAACAGGCCCTTCGGCCCAACAAGTCCACACCGACCCGCCGAAGCGCAACCCATCCATACCCCTACATTTACCCCTTACCTAACACTTTGGGCAATTTAGCATGGCCAATTCACCTGACCCGCACATCTTTGTGACTGTGGGAGGAAACTGGAGCACCCAGAGGAAACCCACGCAGACACGGGGAAAATGTGCAAACTCCACACAGTCAGTCGCCTGAGTCGGGAATTGAACCCGGGTCTCTGGCGCTGTGAGGCAGCAGTGCTAACCACTGTGCCACCGTTCTGGTAGCACCCCGGTCTGCTCCATTTCCATCTCTGACAGACTCAAGGGGTGTTTGTGTTTTGTAGTACATGTAGCAACGAGGCAAGGTAATAATATAAATTCTGAAAAACTACCATGAGAGAAATATATTTTACAACTCCTTTTCTGGATTTGTGATCTCCTAGCAGCTTGATTTTATCTGGTGAACAAAGGCATTGAAAATATTGTGCCCCTTTGAAATTGCTTATTAAATATAATTCTAGATGTTCCATCTTTTCTTAAAATCAAATGCAGTGTTCTCATTTATTTATGATGTGGAGGTGCTGGTGTTGGACTGGGGTGGACAAAGTTAAAAATCACACAAACACCATGTTATGGTCCAACAGGTTTACTTGGAAGTACTAGCTTTTGGAGTAGGAACAGCGGTCCGAAAGCTAGTGTTTCCAAATAAACCTGTTGGACTATAACCTGATGTGGTGTGATTTTTAACTTTGTCAATTATGTAGAAGTTTCTCATTAATCAATAACACAAGCGAAATAATGTTATATGTCCCCCTTTAAAAAACATTGATAGGAAAATGTTGGACTCACTTTTGTGCATTAGATAGGTTTCTGCTTTGATGTGTTGAATTTGATTCTGGAACATTCTTGTTGTCATCATTTGTTTCACTTTCATCCTATGGAAACAGGTTACAAAAATTAGCTTTCCTGCCACTCTATAGTTCAGAAGTAAATTGTAACCTTAACAAGTAATGGAATCAATCCAAAGTACTGCACTGAGTATTTCACAAAACATCGCTAGACTATTTATTTTACTATTTACTTTATACATTCACAAAATGGATTTATTTGAAATTCTCCTGATTTCAGAAAATATCATTGCTTTGTTGGACCTGATGCAGCCAGGTTTAATTGTTTATAATCATCTTTATCAATACAACTGCCAGCTCTTTTCCTTAGTTTTAGATTTACTTAGGTTCTTTTCATTTTGCAGTCTTTTAAAATCAACTTATTCAGACATGTTATTACAAACTTCTGGAGCTGAAGTTATCTTGAAACTTGTTCAAAAACATTTATTCTTGTAGCATATAAAAGACAATCCTTCCAAATTATGTATTAACTACAAATGTTGGCATTTTCTCCCAGCACACCCAAGTCTAAATGATTAGTATAGATTGGGAAAAGAAGTAGAATATGTACTGATTTCTGAGGATTGGAGTGTACAGCTCGCTTTAATCTAATAAAAAGTGGCTTAATCTCAAGATTGTTATCGGGGAATGGGATGAAGTCAGCAGAGCTGGGGAGTGGAGTTTAGTGCAGGGTCCACAAACCATAGTTTAGTCTCCCTGATATGCAATTAAGACATCAGAAATTTATACATGCATCAACTTCAATTTTTCAAACTTTATACCATTCTCCCTGATGTTTAGTAAGAACTTCTGAAGGTTGAAGCTCCACGCCAAGAATACGAGGCCAAAAAAACTAACGTACTGATGCATGCTGAAAGCACATTTTGATATTCATTTGGCAACTAGTGGCAGCCATCATTCACTGGGGAAATTACCAAGAATCCGAATGCCTATTCTGCTCCAGGCAATCTAATGTTTTGGAAAAAGCCTCAAACAGGAGTTAAGCTTAATGTATTTCCCAATAGGGACCAAACACATGTTTCATGCACTGCCCACTTTCCTGGCTTCATCAACCCAGTGGATGTTGCCCTGAATGTGTGCTTGCACCTCATTACACCCTTTAGCAGCTGATTTCTGCCTGTGTCAACCAGTTCCTGAGTCTATTATTTTGTTTCTTTTAATTTCTGCCATCTACAATTTTTAACCAGAATACAAACCAGTGCAAATGAAGTGAAATGAAGGTAATATTACCTTCTGTTGGGTGGCTTTGTGATTTACTTGTACAGAGTCACCTCTGCCTGTGTTGGAGCTGGTTGACTGATCTTTAGCAGATTTTGGTTTGGCTGTGTCTTCAGCACTCTTGTCCTGACCACTGTGTGAAGTACCAGCAGCTGCAGCTTTACCGTCCATTCCTGACTGCGGTTTTACTTTTCCACTTTCCTTTGGATCCTTGGAATCCGTATTACTGATCTGAGAGGCAGACCCCACCTCCACCTCCTTCTCTGTGACAGCAGGAACAGGCACATCCTCCACCAAGTCCGTATTCTGCTGCAGTTTGCTTTTCTTTCGAGAATCCTTCTTTTCATCTTGCGTCTTCGCTCTTTTCTTCTGTTTTTTTAAAATTTAAAATAATTTAGTCACATGTCTGACATATTCCAAATTCAAAATGATGTTGAAAGATTCGAGATTCTTACCATTTATTCTCCTATATATGCTACTTGTAAATTTGAATGGATACATTGGTATGTGCCAAAATACCAATAAAAGTCTAATGTTCTAAATTCTAATAGGCGCAACTTAATTTCATCCATGTTAATGCATCTTTCGCATATTCCAGTCAGTTAAGTTGCCACTGTAAGTGCTTAACAAAAGATGGAATTCATAGCTTTCCAGTCGTGCATTGCACAGTGAAGATATGATGCAGTACAGCATTTGGAAAGGCCCTGTCACTGAACAGGCTGTGGAGGTACTGGTGGGTGACAGTTGATGGCCAGATCTTCCAATAGGAAGACAGCCATTGCAGCAACATTGACTGGAGCTGTGCATCAGCAATGATGCTGCTGAATCGGTGGGAATTTTACAGAAAGTTGAAACATCCGATGGGAAATAAAAGAACACAGAAAAATGTAGTGCAGGAACAGGCCCTTCGGCCCACTATGTCTGTATCGACCATGATGCCATTCTAAACTAATCCTGATCTGATCATGGTCCATATCCCTCTATTCTCTGCCTGCTCATGCTGCGGTCTAAATCCTTTTAATCATTGCTATTGTATTGGCTCCCCTGGCAGCATGTTCCAGGTGCAATCCTGTGCAAAAAAACTCACATCTCCTTTAAACTTTCCCCCTCTCACGTTAAACTATGTATATGACATTTCAATGGGAAAAAGACTCCGACTATCCACCCTATCCCACGCCTCTGTAATTTTATATCAGGTCACCCCTAGGCCTCTGACACTCTTGCAAAATCAATCCAAGTTTGCCCAAACTCATTTTATAACTAACACATTCCAACCCAGGCAACATCTCTTTTGGTAAATCTCCTTTGCACCCTCTCTAAAGCCCTGAATTCTTCCTATATTGTGGCAACACACAATACACATTACAGGTCTGGAGTTCTCCAAAGATGTCCCCAAGTCTGTGTTAGAGTCAGACACTTTAGGTTGGACTGACTTCCCTGCAAGGTTACCCAAGAAATAGCAGAGGATTGAAACTTGTTCTAACTCCTGGGTACATACTGAATTGATCTCCTCATTCAACATTAACACTCTCCACTCCACCCCCCCCCCCCCCTTCACGGCAGCGATCCCCCACAGATCTGACTCCATGTCCAAACCCAACCGACCCCCTCAAGTATCCCCATGGCCCCCTCCTGACCCATCACACCCTGACCTACCCAACCTCTTCATTCACTCACCTGGCACCTATATTCCAACTCCAATCTCCTGCCCACCTACACACTCATTCACCTTACACACTTAACTTCTCACAAATGCTGTTCAAATAACTTCAGGACTTTAAACTTCACAACACGGTAATTACACATGGCAAAGGGACATGGTTTCAGCACTGATCCTCTTTGCCATGATCTGTGAGGATTCCAGGGTTAATGTACACTGCTTTGGCTGGAATAGCTCTCAGCCGAAAGCCTTGCCCAACAGTCTATAACAAGTGGTCAATTCTTCGTCTGATCTAGAGCAGAAATAATGTTTCCGATCCAGATTGGAAGATTCAGGCCTGTTTCATTTCCTGCTTTGGAACAGACCAACTGCCATGCAGTGAAACTAAAGACTGTGCCAACAGCACATGGGCAGCACGGTGGCTCAATGGTTAGCACTGCTGCCTCACAGCACTGGGGACCCGGGTTCGATTCCAGCCTTGGGCAACTGTCTGTGTGGAGGTTGCACATTCTCCCCTTGTCTGCGGGGGTTTCCTCCGGGTGCTCCAGGTTCCTCCCACAGTCCAAAGATTATGTGAATTGGCCATGCTAAATTGTCCACTGTGTTCAGGATTGTGTAGGTTAGGTGCATTAGTCAGGGGTAAGTGTAGACTAATAAGGCAGGGAGAATGGGTCTGAGTGGGTTACTCTTCGGAGGGTCAGTGTGGACTTATTGGGTCAAAGGGCCTGTTTCCACACTCTAGGGATTTTATGATTCTATGAATAGGTCCAGAAGACATGTTATATGAGCAAGTTCAACAAAGATAAACTGTAAATTTGTAGTTCAAGATAGAATAAATGGCTGGCACTAAGCTCATGGATTAGAACTTGAAGGGAAAAAAATGCATTTCGATAGCACCTTTTACAAGCTCAGGATGTTAGGAGCGACAGTGAAATATTGGTTAAAGTGTACAAAATGTAGCAGCCAATTTATGTACAGCAGGTTCCCACAAAGCAGATTGATTAAAAGATAAGAATAGGCCAGGACATTGTGGTAGCTCCTCCCTCCTTCTACATAGTGTCATGAGATCTATTCTATCCACTTGAGGGGATAGAATAGATCTACTCATCCAGATGGCCACATGTTGTGTTACAGAGGGAAAGAATCTCATATGAGATGAACAACTCTGTTTTTGCAACTCTGCACCCTTCCTGACCCTCACTTTCTGGCTAAAATAACCTACTTTCAGTGATCCCCAACTGCATACTTCACTTTGTTGTGTTCTTTCTGTAGATTATTTGAAATTAAACACTTCTACACAAATACTATAGCTTTTACTGTGGCTTTGTGCACACCAGAGCACATCAATTTGTCTTAAACGTCAGAGACAAATACAATCATTTTACTGATTGTACATATTTTTCTCTCACCTCCTTTTCATTCCTTATTTCATTTGAAGCTGTTCAGCTCATATGAGATTCTTTCCCTCTGTAACACAACATGTGGCCATCTGGATGAGTAGATTGGTACAATATTAAAGCCACTTGATTCTTAGAATACGCAAAGTTCATTGATCTCAGCAGCTGGGACACTTACCCCAGCCTCACTGCTCTGTAATAAGGAGTGGGAAAAATTATCAGCCAGGGACGGCCTATATGACAGCTGTCCTAACGACTTTGATTAGAAAGTCAGAATGGTGCTTCACAGGCAATAACCCATATCCAATTGTACATATGTTGATGACTGACATCAAGCAGGAGTCAAGGCCTTCAGGAGATGAGAGAAAATTAGCAAAACACACAATGCATAGGATGCACATTTTAAAGCTGAAAAGGACAGTACCTTTGATTTACTTTTGATATATTCATCGTCTCCCAGAGTACTCTCTGTGGAAGGAATCTGCTCTTTGACTGTATTTTGTGGATCAATTTGTTTCACATCTTCACTTGATTCTGATTGTTTTCCTTCTGAGATTGACTTGGATTTAGCAGCAGCTTCTGCTGTTTCACTGGCAGCTGGAGGACACAAACAAATAAAGTGTAGGGCACAGTAATAGAAAAGACATTTAAAAGTTGGACATCTTGGGTTAGAATATTATAATGTCAACAGTTATAAATAGCTAGCAAATCACAGCAATATTTCATGCAATGAAAAAGGTATAAATACCCCAAAAGATCAATTTGCTAACTATTTCATGTCAGTTTGGCTGAGGTACTATTAATGCTAATTATAAGACCATAAGATCTAGGAGCAAAATTAGACCATTCAGCCCATTGAGTCTGCTGCACCATTCGATCATGGCTGATATGCTTCTCAACAGAATTCTCCTGCCTTCTCCCTATTACCCTTGATCCCCTTACCAATCAAGAACCTATCTATCTCTGTGTTAATGATTTGGCCTCCACAGCCCTCTGTGACAATGGATTCCTTCTGACCTTCGAAATTTCTCCTCATTTCAATTCTAATCATCCCTTTTTAGGGTGGCACGGTGGCACAGTGGTTAGCACTGCTGCCTCACAGCGTCAGAGACCCGGGTTCAATTCCCGCCTCAGGCGACTGACTGTGTGGAGTTTGTACATTCTCCCCGTGTCTGCTTGGGTTTCCTCCGGGTGCTCCGGTTTCCTCCCACAGTCCAAAAAATGTGCAGGTCAGGTGAATTGGCCATGCTAAATTGCCCATTGTGTTAGGTAAGGGGTAAATGTAGGGGTATGGGTGGGTTGCGCTTTGGCGGGGCGGTGTGGACTTGTTGGGGCGAAGGGCCTGTTTCCACACTGTAAGTAATCTAATCTTTTTACTGAGGCTGTGCCTCTGAGTCTTTGTCTCAAATTTCCCCTTCCTGGAAGGTAGCGAGAAGGGGAAATAATTGAGTGAGTTGGCCCTGAACAGATACCCATCATCACCTTTACTAACTGAATAAAGTGCAAGGAAGTTTGTATGCACATGTGAGCTTGAATGCCATAATCTGGGAGCAATCAAAGACATGGAGAACGGGGTGGGGTGGGGGTGTGGTGGTGGTGAGGGGAGAGAGGGGTCAGGGTGGGGAGGCAAAGGGATAGCCTTTAAAAACTGCAAGGCAATGATTTCCACCAACTATCCTGATGGGCCCACTCCCCAATGACCCACACTTTGTCGAAAGGTTATAAAACGTTTTTCCTGCCATTGCATCCTCTGAGCAACAAAATTGACTAGAGGACTTTAGGACCCAGCAGCTGCTGGTCTTGAATTAGCGAAGAAATCCAGCAAAGATTGTAGTGAACTGATTGGCAGGCAAGCTGGAGGTCTCTCAGATGCCAAGTTAGTCACTACTTAACAATAGTCACCCCCACAATTTTTTTAAAAATGGGAAAATAACACTATGGTTCTGAGAGTTGTGATTTGGGTCCTATTTGTAGTTGCACAGTTTATTACATCGCTGAATAAGACCTTTTTACCAAGCCATAACCTTGTTAAACATTAAACACGCACATTAAACACATTGTGTCTCCACGAAGCAGCAAACTTCATTTTGCACCAAATGTTGACATTCAAGCTTTTAATGCAGTGGTAAAATAATCCATTTCCATTTTGCATGGGATCAGTATGTCAATCACATTTTTTCTTTAAATTGGCAGTGCCCCACCTTTACCAAAGTGACCAGGCTGGTGGGTATCTTGGCCAAACTCACCATCTGCTTGCTCTCCACATGTTGACTCAGCTGAATCACTCGCAGATGATTCTTTGTTTTGGATAGCTACAGCAGTTTGAGGAATCGAAATTTTTGACTTCTTTCCTTTTCGGTTTCTGCGTCTTTTCTGTTAAAATAAATCCCAGTGTGCATTTAGGATCAATCTATTCCAGAAAACTGGACAGATAAACTAGGCATGGAGCTTCATTATGTCTGGAATGTAGGTTTGCATATATTTCAACTTTTTTTAAGAAAAGGCTAAGGAAATGTAGTTTACTACTCCTTTCTCAAAGCATAAAATACAATAAAGTCAGAATATAAACAAATAAAATGAGGCTGTACAATTCAGTGGCCAAAAACCATCATAAATGAAAGAACCAATATGATCAAGCAAAAATGCAGCAATGATACTGTACCCAACACTTCTAAATGTCGTCAGTTCAGTGTTGTTGATGCATTTGCACTGTGTCATGACTCACTGGAGTGGTGCACTAGGCATTAAGCCCCACTTTTCCTGAAGTGATCACAAATGGAAATTTGATTAAACCACCAAACTGCCCAATTTCACCTAACTATATCATGACCTATATGACAGCTGTCCTGACAACTCTGATTAGAATTGTGTTTCACAGGCAATAACCCATATCTCATTGCACATATGTTGATGACTGACACCAAGCAGGAGATGAGAGAAAATTGGCAAAACATACAATGCATAGGATGCACACTTTAAAGATGAATATGACAGTACCTTTGATTTCTTTTTGATAGATTCATTATCTTGCAGAGAACTCTCTGTGGATTGAATTTGCTCTTTGACTGCATTTTGTGGAGGACCTTGCTTCACATCTTCAATAGATTCTGCTTGTTTTTCTTTTAAGGTTGGTTTGGACTTAGCAGCATCTTCTGCAGCTGCAGGACACAAACAAATAAGGTATAGGGCACAATATTAGAAAAGACTTTTAAAAGCTGGATAGAATATTATAATGTCAACAGCTCCAGTATTTGGCAAATTATAGTAATATTTCATGTGAAGAAAAGGGTATAAATACTCCAAAAGATCAATTTGGCGTCTCCACCATTCGATCATGGCTGATATATTTCTCAGCCCCATTCTCTTGCCTTCTTCCCATAACCCTTGATCCCCTCACTAATCAGCAACCTATCTATCTCTGTCTTAAATATACTCAATGATCTGGCCTCCACAGCCTTCTGCGGCTCTGAGTTCCACAGATTAACCACCCTGTGGCAAAAGAAATTCCTCATCTGAGTGTTCTCCCTCCACCCGGAAGCTCTGCCTCCAAGTCCTTGTCTCAAATCTCCCTTCCCTGGGAGGTGGTGAAAAGGGGAAATAATTGAGTGAATTGACCTTGAAGAGATAGCCATCTCCCTCACCAACTAAATAAAGGGCAAGAAGGTTAATGGGCATGTGGGAACTCCAAATGCCTTAATCTGGAGGCAATTAGAGACATGGACAATGGGAAGGGGGCAGAGAGGTGGCCTCTAAAAACCATAAGGCTGCGTTTTCCACCAACCATCCTGATGACCAGCTCCTCAACAACCCACACCTCGTCAAAAAGGGTATAAAACATTCTTCCTGCCATTTCATCCTCTGAGCAACAAGATTGACTGGAGAACTTTAGGACCAGAAACTGCTGGCCTCTGATTGTTTGAGAAAATCAGCAAAGTTTTTAACAAATTGATTGACAGGTGAGGTGATCTCTCAGACACCAAGTTAGTCACTACCTAACACGGTCACCCCATAAAATTCTTTAAAAATGGGGGAAAAAAAAAACCCAATGGTTCTGAAAGTTGTGATTTAGGTCCTATTTATAGTCACACAGTTTATTGCACTGCTGAATAAGTCCTTTTTACCAAGATGTAACTTTGTTCAAATGTGGTCTTACACACATTAAACATATTGTGTCTCCACGAAGCAGAAAAGTTCATTTTGCCTCAAACTTTCATAGTCAACCCTTTAATGCAGTGGTAAAATAATCCATTTCCATTTTGACAGGATCAATATGTCAATCATGTTTTTCCTTAAATTGGCAGTGCCCCACCTTTACCAAAGTGACCAGGCTGGTGGGTATCTTGGCCAACTCACCATCTGCTGGCTCTCTACATGTTGACTCAGCTGAATCACTAGCAGGTGATTCTTTGTTTTGGACTGCTGCAGCAGTTTGAGGAATCGAAATTTTTGACTTCTTTCCTCTTCGGTTTCTGCGCCTTTTCTGCTAAAAAAAAACCCCAGTGAGCATTTAGGATCAATTTATTCCAGAAAACTGCACGGATAAAGTAGGCATGAAGCTTCATTAGGTCTGGAGTGTAGGTTTTCACATATTTCAACTTTTTTTCAAGAATAGGCTACAGAAATGTGGCTTACTACTCCTTTCTCAATGCATAAAATACTATAAAATCAGAATATAAACAATTAAAAAGAGATCATACAAGACAATTCAGTGGCCAAAAACTATCAAAAATGAAGGAACCGATATGATCAAACAAAAATGCAGCAGTGAAACTGTACCCAATACTTTTAAATGCCCTCGGTTCAGTGTTGTTGATGCATTTGCACGATGTCATGACTCACTGGGGCAGTGCATGAGACATTAAGCCCACTATCCATTGAGTCATCACAAATGTGAAATTTGATTAAACCACCAAACTGCTCAATTTCACCTAATTATTGAATTCAAGTTAAAAGGATGTGCACGCCAGGGTTTTATCATTAACAAGAAAATCACTATTTATTGCAATCAAATAGTTTTTAATCAACAGCAAAAATGGACAGGAATTGCTAACTTTTATCTCCATAACTTAAACTCCACACTTTATTAAAATTCCCATACACATACAAATAGGCACACAGAAACAAGGCAAACACTAATATTACAGGTGGGGAAAGGTATTAAAAAAGCACAGTTCTGACGCTAGTTGGGATTGCAGGTAATAATGAGTTATTTTCCCTCAGTTCCTTCTGATTCCTTTTGTCTCTTTAGTGAGGACACAAGGTAATGGATGCACCAATTCACAATCTTTCATTCAGTGTTTGGTGATTTACTCATTCGAAATCTCTGAAGATACTTGGTCCACATGTTTCAACCAGCAACTTGCAGAGAGAGTAAATTGTAGGGAGGTGATTAGTGAGAACAGCATCTAAGAGATTTTTGGCTAATGTTCCATCCAGCAGGGGAAGACATATGCTTTCTCTATGCAAGCCAGATGGCTCTCCTGTCCTGTCCACATACAAAGCTAGAGCCATTTGTGCAGGATCCAATCAAAAGGCCAATCATAGGGCTGTTACTGTGCTGAGTACTTCTGAACACACGACTGGTGCAATTAAAAGACTGGCTCTGAGGCCCCTCTTGTGGCACAGTGGTAGTGTTCCCTAGGTTCAAGACCCACCTTCTCCAGAGATGTGTAATAAGATCGCTGAACAGGTTCATTAGAAAAAAGACTATCTTTGGGCAAAATTGCCCTGATACACATATACAGAGCCAATGTGTCTAGCATGAAACCCTACTGCTTGAACAGGACAACGTTGTAGGTACAACTCACAATGAGTTCCTGTTCCATTTTTAAAAATTAACTAAATCTTCCACAATTCCTTTGTTCAAAGCAGTATTTTTCCCCATGTTTTAGACAATGATCCAAAAGCAAAAATGTTCTTTACAACTGTAAGGTAAAGCAGGTTTGCCACTGCAACACAGCTGCGTTTAAACTAAATAGCGGGGGGGGGAGGGGACAAACTTGAGGTTTAAGAAGGAAATTGAAGGGAAAGTTAGAACAAGAGAAGTCAAGAAAGACAATGGTATCAATGGAGCAGAAAACTCAAAAAGGGATCATGCCGTAAGGTTGAGTGAAATAGGGATTGATAGGAAGGGTGAGGGCAGTAACAAATTAAAAATATTATATATGAATGCACGAAGTATTAGAAAGAAGATGGATGAGTTGAGGCTCATTTGGAAATTAGCAGTAACAATGTTGGGGATAACGGAGACATGGCTTCAAGTGGACAGGGCCTGGGAAATGAATATTCAAGGCTATACGTGCCATCGTAAGGACAGACTGACGGGCAGAGGGGATGCAGTGGCCCTGTTGGTAAGGAGTGATATTCAGTCCCTTGCGCGGGAGGACCTAGAATCAGGGGATGTAGAGTCAGTGTGGATAGAGCTCTCAGGGTAGAAAGACCCTCATGGGAGTTATCTACAGGCCCTTAAACAGTAGTCTGGATGTAGGATGTAAGTTGAATAAGGAGCTGAAATTGGCCTGTCGCAAAGATATTACTATAGTTGTTATGGGGAATTTTAACATGCAGGTAGACTGGGAGAATCAGGATGGTACTGGACCCCAAGAAAGGGTGTTTGTGGAGTGCCTCCGAGATGGATTCTTAGAACAGCTGGTGCTGGAGCCTACCAGGGAGGAGGTAATTCTGGATCTGCTGCTGTGCAACGAACCGGATTTGATCAGGGACCTCGGAGTGAAGGAGGTAGTGACCATAATACAATAAGCTTTAATCTGCAATTTGAAAGGGAGAGGGTACAATTGGAAGTGACAATATTTCAATTGAATAAAGGAAGAGGAGGGACACTCTACAATGGGACTTCGGAGAACTCTGAAGAAGCCTGAAAAGCAGGACATCCAGGGTGGTTATCTCCGGTTTGCTTCCAGTTCCTCAGGCTCGAGAGGATAGGAGCAGGGAGATAATGGACTTGAATGTGTGGCTGGGGAACCGGTGCAGGAAGTAAGGATTTAAATTCTTGGATCACTGGGATATGTTTAGCGATAAGGATAAATTATACAAGAGGCACGGGTTGCATCTTAATAGGTAGGTTTGCCACTGCAACACAGCTGTGTTTAAACTAAATAGCGGGGGGGGGGGGGAGGGGACAAACTTGAGGTTTAAGAAGGAAATTGAAGGGAAAGTTAGAACAAGAGAAGTCAAGAAAGACAATGGTATCAATGGAGCAGAAAACTCAAAAAAAGGGATCATGCCGTAAGGTTGAGTGAAATAGGGATTGATAGGAAGGATGAGGGCAGTAACAAATTAAAAATATTATATATGAATGCACGAAGCATTAGAAAGAAGATGGATTAGTTGAGGCTCATTTGGAAATTAGCAGTTACAATGTTGGGGATAACGGAGACATGGCTTCAAGTGGACAGGGCCTGGGAAATGAATATTCAAGGCTATACGTGCCATCGTAAGGACCGACTGACGGGCAGAGGGGGTGCAGTGGCCCTGTTGGTAAGGAGTGATATTCAGTCCCTTGCACGGGAGGACCTGGAATCAGGGGATGTAGAGTCAGTGTGGATAGAGCTGAGAAATTCTCAGGGTAGAAAGACCCTCATGGGAGTTATCTACAGGCCCTTAAACAGTAGTCTGGATGTAGGGTGTAAGTTGAATAAGGAGCTGAAATTGGCCTGTGGCAAAGATATTACTACAGTTGTTATGGGGAATTTTAACATGCAGGTAGACTGTGAGAATCAGGATGGTACTGGACCTCAAAAAAGGGAGGTTGTGGAGTGCCTCCGAGATGGATTCTTAGAACAGCTGGTGCTGGATCCTAACAGGGAGGAGGTAATTCTGGATCTGCTGCTGTGCAACAAACCGGATTTGATCAGGGACCTCGAAGTGAAGGAGCCATTAGGAAGTAGTGACCATAATACAACAAGCTTTAATCTGCAATTTGAAAGGGAGAGGGTAGAATCGGAAGTGGCAATATTTCAATTGAATAAGGGAACTATGGAGCTATGAGGGAGGAGCTGGCCAAAGTTCAGACGAGGAATGAGGTGAAGAGGAGCTGGCCAAAGTTCAATGGTGCAATATCTTAGCAGGGGTGACAGTGGAGAAACAATGGCAGGTATTTCTGTGTATAATACAGAAGTTTCAGGATCAGTTCATTCCAAAAAGGAAGAAAGATCCTAAGAGGAGGCAGGGGTGGCCGTGGCTGACGAGGGAAGTTAAGAAACATATAAAGTCAAAAGAGAAAAAGTATAACATAGCAAAGGTGATTGGGAAAATGGATGACTGGGAAGCTTTTAAAGAACAGAGGATTACTAAGAAAGAAGTACGCAGAGAAAAAATGAGGTACGAAGGTAAACTGGCCAAAAATATAAAGGAGGATAGTAAAAGCTTTTTTAGGTATGTGAAAGGAAAAAAAAAATGGTTAAGACTAAAATTGGTCCCTTGAAGACAGAAATGGGTGAATATATTGCGGGGAACAAAGAAATGGCAGAAGGGTTGAATTGGTACTTCAGATCTGTGTTCACTGGGGAAGACACAAGCAATCTCCCAGAGGTAACAGTGCCTGAAGGACCTGAACTGAAGGGAATTTATATTTGCCAGGAATTGGTGTTGGAGAGACTGTTAGGTCTGAAGGTTGATAAGTCCCGGGACCTGATGGTCTACATCCCAGGATACTGAAGGTGGTGGCTCTAGAAATCGTGGATACATTGGTGATCATTTTCCAATGTTCTATAGATTCAGGATCAGTTCCTGCGGATTGGAGGGTGGCTATTGTTGTCCCACTTTTTAAGAAAGGAGGGAGAGAGAAAGCAGGGAATTATAGACCAGTTAGTCTGACCTCAGTGGTAGGAAAGATGCTGGAGTTAATTATAAAGAACAACAGAGGATAGCAGTAACAGGATAGCTCAGTCAGCATGGATTTATGAAGGGGAAATCATGCTTGACTAATCTTCTGGAATTTTTTGAGGATGTAACTCTGAAGATGGACAAGGGAGATCCAGTGAATGTAGTTTCAGAAAGCCTTTGATAATCAAGGGAGATCCAGTGAATGTAGTTTCAGAAAGCCTTTGATAAAGTCCCACATAGGAGGTTAGTGAGCAAAATTAGGGCACATGGTATTGGGGGCAAAATACTGACATGGAGTGAAAATTGGTTGGCTGACAGGAAACAAAGAGTATATGGCTCCCTTTCGGAATGGCAGGCGGTGACCAGTGGGGTACCGCAGGGATCAGTGCTGGGACCGCAGATTTTTACAATATACATTAATGATATAGATGATGGTATTAAAAGTAATATTAGCAAATTTGCTGATGATACAAAGCTGGGTGGCAGGGTGAAATGTGAGGAGGATGTTAGGAGATTACAGGGTGACCTGGACAGGTTAGGTGAGTGGACAGATGCATGGCAGATGCAGTTTAATGTTGATAAATGTGTGGTTATCCATTTTGGTGGCAAGAACAGGAAGGCAGATTACTACCTAAATGGAGTCCAGTTAGGTAAAGGGGCAGTACAATGAAATCTAGGTGTTCTTGTACATCAGTCAATGAAGGGAAAAAGTGAGGACTGCAGATGCTGGAGTATCAGAGCTTAAAAATGTGTTGCTGGAAAAGCGCTGCAGGTCAGGCAACATCAAAGGAGAAGGAGAATCGACATTTCGGGCATAAGCCCTTCTTCAGGAATGAGGAGGGTATGCCAAGCAGGCTAAGATAAAAGGTAGGGAGGAGGGACTTGGGGGAGGGGCGTTGGGAATGCGATAGGTGGAAGGAGGTTAAGGTGAGGGTGATAGGCCGGTTGGTGGAGGGTGTGGATCTGACAAGGGAGTCGCGGAGGGAGTGGTCTTTCCGGAACGCTGATAGGGGTGGGGAGGGAAATA